>NC_044497.1:27012500-27360000 GCF_902362185.1 Chanos chanos | reverse complement strand
AGGGATAAATGAGTTTACTGGAGTGAAAATATTTTAGCTTTGAAAGAAAAAGTTTCTTTCTCTTCAACTGTGTTCACAAATCAGAGCTGTAAAACCACTAGTGTTTTTTTCCCCCTCAAAACGTTATCTTTTGTCTGTGATAGTTTTCATCTTGAATGCGTTGTTATAAAGCTTATACGCTGGCAGTGGAAGAGATTAGACGTTGTTTTCAGATTTAGAACTGTCCAGGTCTATTTTTTTTTTTTTAGGTCAGCTAATCAGTGGCTAGTTTGAATAATCAGTTAATTGCTGTTTTGTTCCGACAAGAACCCTTAATGAATCAGCCCTTGACAACGGCAACAATAAAAATAATCTGTTGCATACCGGACTGATGAAGTTTGTAAGTGGCGAATTTCTATTAAATCTCAACCTAAAACCATAAATCACCATGTTAAGGAGCCTGAAATGTGTTTCTAGTGTGTTGGCTTATTAGCTAAACTTTTGTCATTTCTCCAGGTCACTAGTGCAAAAGGATTTTTACTGAGTATTAATCCTCATGACTGGGATGGACGGTGTGTGAAGTCACGGAGAACGTTGATCACCTGTGGCCAGCTAACACCTCCCTTACTCAACCCAAACACAGATAGATCTGATTGTTTTAATGTATTTATTTCATTTCAAGAATTTTAACCAACTATTTATAGCAATTGGCATAGACTCTGAGCCATCCCAAGTTGTGATATGTTTCTGTGTGTGTGTGTGTGTGTGTGTGTGTGTGTGTAAGCGAACATTTATTTCATGTCTCTCTTACAGCTTATCTTTGTGTGAATGTCCCTCACTCTCCTCCCTCTGGGTTTTGTTGCTATGGCAATGTGACTTAGAAGAAACGGAGAGAGATGGAAAGGAATGAGAATGGGAGCTTGAAGACAATCGTCCTGGCGACAGATATAGGCCTACACACACACACACACACACACACACACACTGTGCGCTGTGTTCCTTCTGTCAGGCATATAATGTCTTATGTACAGACCAGAATTTCTATCACTCTATGTCACTATATCTTAAAATCCTTTTAAGGATGTGCACAGCTCTGCATGCCTTTTTTTGGCTTTGTGTTTACTATAAATTTTCGGCTTCCTTCATGGCTTAAAGGGGTTGTATGAGGGAATAAATGAAAAACAGAGAGCTGTTGGATCTCCAGAGCTTGTTGTTTAGATGCATTGTTGGAAAATGGCCCTCAAAGCAGATTCAGCATTAGGATGGTTTTATCGATTATCACGGTTGCGGTTTGGACTGCAGCAATAGGAAATCTGCTCTCGGATCAGCCCCGAAACAGGCATGCTGGTACCGCAGCACGACAAGCAGAAGGAACAGTGGTTCCATAGCCCAGACCTCTCCAGCTTTTCTTGAATGGGGGGGGCCGTGATCTGATCTCTTATCGGAGAAGGGGGGGGGGGGCATTGCATTGCAGCCATATGGGTTTAGAGTCTGTTCAATTTGTGCTTAATGACAACCTCTTTTAGCCCCAGTCAGGGCTTGGCGTGGCAGGCAGACCCAGCATGGGGCACCTCCTGAGGAGCTGCAAGGTACACTCCTGTCCAGGGTATAATTGTGGTTATCAGTGCAACCACACATACACACACACTCACACACACACACACACACACACACAAACACACACACACGCACACAGCCACGTGGCTGCCCTGCTCTGCACGCACTTCCCTTTCGGAATTATCTCCACGGGCGGCCACTCCGTGCCATCTGGGCCTAAACACCCATCTGCACAATAAGGAGTTTGCGATCGGCGAACCCTCTTTCCAGTGTGCCTGTGATCCAGAGTCCATGCTGGTGTACGCCCACTCACACGCACGATACGGTGAAGCACATGCACGCACAAAGAGAAGCGGTCACACCTGCATATTCAGAGAACTGATCAGCACACAGGAGAAGAGAAAAAAAAGATAAATGAAAAGAAGGACTGTCTCATTCATCAGCAGCTGTACCAGATCTTACTGAGAGGTTGTTAAGTTCATCCCTCCTCACATCTCACTGCCAGTCACTAATGACACTTTCCAGCCGTGCACTGCCTGTCTGACGGCCAGCACGCTCAAGTGTGTCGCTGAGTCTATGAGTGTGTGTATGAGTATATGTGTGTGTGAGTGTATGAGTTTATGAGTGAGAGTGTGAGTGTGTGAATGTGTGTATGAGTGTGTCAGTGTGTCAGTGTGTGAGTTTATATGTGTGTGTGTGTGTGTGTGTGTGTGTGTGTGTGTGTGTGTGTGAGTGTGTGAGTGTTTGAGTGTATGAGTGGGTGAGTATGTGTGTGTATGAGTGTACGTTAGTGTGAGCATCAGCATGTGCATTATACAACTGCTGAATTGGGATTTTGATGGGGGGGCAGGAGGGGGAGGGGGGTGCTGTGCAAGTGTGCAATTACCATCTCCGATGTCCGTCATTTATCGCGTCAGCAGCCCCAGTGTCTGTACTTTTTGAGAGAAAAAACAGTAATCCTGATTGCTGAGGTCCAAGTGGAGAGCGGTTAGCTTGATTTCCTGTGGTGGTGCCAGTGGAAATCAGGCCACTGGCTGCCAGTGAGATGGAGTGCTGCTGCACTTAGGCTTTTGAGGACGAGCCTGGCTGGAATTTGGTGGCTTTTTCCACAGAGCCACACATATGGCCATCATCCAGTTTGTGGCAGTGCTGAGTCTATTTGCTCACACACACACACACACACACACACACACACACCCTCAGTAGAAGCCAGAGGTATCTAACATGACTGATTCAAGAGTATGGGACTGTTTTTTTTTTCTTTTGCTTGCTTATCTTTCATCTCCGTTTCCAAAGAGTATTTTCTCATTCTGATTCAGTGTCACTGAACATTAACATGGTCTGAATGAAGTGGCAGCGTTGGATTGGAGCATTAGATTAGAACATGGCCTTCGCTGCATGACGTTAGGACTAATGATCTTATTTAAACCTCAATCATCTCTATTACTCTCCCTCTCTCTCTCTCTGTTTCTCTCCCTGTTTCTCTCCCTGTTTCTCATAGTCTCTCTGTCTCTCTCTCTTCATTTCTCTGTCTGTCTGCCTGTCTATCTCTCTCTCTCTGTCATTCTCATGGGAGAGAGTTCTGGTGGAAGGGGGTATGAGCAGGGATCGGATGTCTTTGTTCCCCTGGCCGTGCTCTTATGGCTGGTTTAGGGACCGACAGAGCTGTGCGGCAGCCTGGTGAGACCAGGAGTCTGACCCCGTTGAGTTAATGGAATTGTCAGTCAGTGAGAACGTGCCGTCTGCTGAGGATGTGAGACACATTCCTCTGTCTGTCTGACTGTAGGCTGCCACTTGAGTTTCCTCACAGAGCACAAAATAATCCAACCCTGCTTTATGTTGGCTCGAACCTGTGTGCCTGAGTGAGTATGAGGAGTGTGTGCTTGTGTGTGTGTGTGTTTGTGTGTGTGTATGTGTGTTAGCTCTCTTTCCATCTCAGTGCGTGCATGTCTTGGTGTGTGCATTACCCATTTGTAATCTATCTTTAATGAACTGACAAATCCCTGTCTTCTCAACACGGCCCAGTCAGATCAATATGTCATGAGTAATGGTTATGTGAAGCAGTAGAGAGGTGGCGATTGAGGTGAAGGAGGTGGTGGAGGAGGAGGGTGGGTGGTGGATAGGTCTGTGTCTTTGTGGTTCTGCTTTCATTGCCTTTGGCTTCTGTAGCCATCCTGTAATCATTCATTTCATACACTATTCATATCACATAAGAAGGGGGGGGGGGGGGGGGGGGGGCTCAGAAACGGAGCTAGGATTACGTAACGACCGCAGTACACTGGTAAAGACCCCAGAGACCTCTGTTACTGTAAGCCTGCTGGTAAGGAGACGGGTGCTTGTTCTTTTTGCTATCGTGCTGCACGTTTGGCATGCTGACAGTGGCTATTCAGTGATGAGATATTATGTAAGTGTTTAAGACAGTAAGTGTGTGTGTGTGTGTGTGTGTGTGTGTGTGTGTGTGTGTGTGTGTTAGGTTAAACTCAAACCGTAGACAGATCATCATCAGCCTGTGTCCTGGGGCTAGACCCTTTCCCGCCTCCATCAGTCACAGTGTGTTTTAAATTCAACCTCTCTTTTCCTGCATTGCCAAACCTCTGACCCTGCACCGAAAAGTCTCCTTACTGCATGCATCAATCAATAGCCCTCAGCTTTCCTGCTCAGCGCTGTTTCCGACCCCACCTCTTCATCTCTCTCTCTCTCTCCCTCTTTCTTTTTCTCCCTCTCTCATTCCCTCCCTCCCGTCCATTAGACCAGGCTTAGTGCACATTTTCTGCTCTTTGCTGAAGAGTTAATTTGGAAAACCTGCTAACCAACCAGAGAAATGCAGTACAATTTTCTTTGCCGTAGACATCTTCATATATACAGGGATTTCCAGGTTTACTGTAAATCACCTACTAGGAGACACCACACAGCCGCCTGGCTGTTTTTTTTAGCAGAGAGAGAGAGAGAGAGAGCAAGGGTGAGTTGGCTTGAGTGTTTGTGCTCATCTCAGCATCTTTTACACTGGGGACAAGAGAGAAGGGAGGCTGTGAGAGTGGCAGTGCTGCAGTACAGGGTGGAGGAGGTGGAGCAGAGTGCAAAGAACCGAGCTCTAGAGGAAAAGAATGAGAACATAAAGGAGGGAGGGTGTGGGGGGGAGAGAGAGAGAGAGAGAGAGAGAGAGAACAGCCAAAGTGCCAGCGCTCATTAAGCAAAAGAGTACAAAAAAAAGGCAAGTCAAATCTCCAAATAAGGCCAAGAGCATAAACATCGGGGTACTTTAAAAGCCCGGCATGGCCTGTCGGAAAAATAAACCTGGGAAATGGCTGTAATCAACAGCAAAACCTGAGGGAGCCTCATGCCTGTCTCCAACGCTGGAGGTTGTATGAGGTCAGGGATGTTGTACAAGGACGTTCTGGACAGTATGGCTGACTCAGTCGGTGGGTCCATTCAGAGAGAGAAGTCTGTCTGTCTGTCTGTCTGTCTGCCTGTCTGTCTGTCTGTCTGTGTGTCTGTCTGACGCTCAAAGCCTCTTCAGCAGGACTAAGTGCTCCTGGACCAGTCTGTTACTGCATGATGGCAAACAGGTCCATTTCCTCTGACTAGGTGAAATGTAATCCAAAGGCCAGCACTTATGTATAGACGGAGTGTTCTAGAAAAACAGAGAGGGAGAGGAAGAGAGAGAGAGAAAGAGAGAGAGAGAGAGAGGGAGAGGCAGAGGAAGAGAAAGAGGGATATATAGAGAGGGAGAGAAAGAGGGAGAGAGAGATGTTATTACGTAGAGGTGGTGCACTTAATGATACTGCACTGTGAGCAGCTTCACTCTCCAGCTCAGATAATGGCTATTGCTTTGCCTGTTGAAAGGTCCTCCTGCTAGGCTGGGTAAAACCAGGATAATACACTTTGAGATAGGAGAAGAGTCTATCCAGCTACCTGTTCCATATGTGTATGTGTGTGTGTGTGTGTGTGTGTGTTTGTCCAGAGGGCTTCACGGAGTCAGATGCTGTCAGTAACCCAGGACACAATGGGCGCTGGTATCAGAGAGACAAATGATACCAGGCTGGATGGAGTCTGCTCTGGCGTGCGTTTCTCTCCAAAGTGCACCAGCCTCTGTGGCGCTTCCAGACGCACACTGACTAAAGAGCAGCAGGTCCCGTGAGTCCAGAGAGCTCCTAAAAGGCTTGCTCTAAACGATGCTGCCTCGTTACAGCCAGCACACTCAAGCAGAGATGTTGGCTCAGTACTTTCCCCAAGAGCCAATCAATACCCTGAAACTGAAACAAACTTTCTCAAAGCTCACAGCCTCTTTGTTTTTCTTCATTTTACAGTATTTGCATAATAAATGCTTAATGTATCATGTACTTGGGTTGAGAATATTAACCCTGCACTTAAGAAAATTCAGCCCAGTCAAACCTATCCTTCAGCTAAACGCCATTAAGAAGGCAGAATATAATAAATAAATAAATAAATACGCGGAGGACTCTCCTACTGTGATAGTTCTTGCTGGTCATTACCATAGTGCGGGTTATGATGTTAGTGTGGGTTTCTTTTTGTTTTGCATAAAATCTCTGAACTTAAAAAAAAAGAAAGAAAATTGGACAGCTTCTCTTGAGCTCACTGTGGGCAGCATTACAGCGTTGGCTCCGTGTTGGGGGACCATGAAGCAGAGTGTAGGAAACAAAACCTCCTGTCTCACCAGACCCATTAGAAACAGAAAAGAGAGAGAGAGAGAGCGAGAGAGAGAGAGAGAGAGAGAGAGAGTGTCTCTGTGTGTGTGTGCGTGCGTGTGTGGTGGGGGGATAGAGGCTAACATTAACTGATCATTGGGGACTGGGTGAGTCCAGGTTTAATACGCTGCCTTTTACTTCCAACTGTTAATTATGAAATTCGCTGAACGGTACCGCACTTGCATTAGCAAAATGCATAACCGTAATCTGTTTTTGCCCTCAGACACACCATTAGAAAAATGAATTACGCCCTTTCCGGTCGAGTGACTTAAGTCTGAGGCGAAATCTCGTTTACAGTTCTTCATCCGTGTGCCCGTCTTTCGTTTACATGATAACGGTAAAGTACATAGAGATGTTCAGCCTTACAATAATAATTACTGCGTGTGATTATCGCATATAACGAATTCTCCAGAGAACAAAATATGAATTACGGCGATGCGTTAAAAGAAGAAGATAGAGGTGTGGCAGGAACACTTTTGATACATTAAATCCCCTGGATTATGAACAGGTACAATCTAACAGAGCAATCACATTACGGTCAGTCAGCGCGAGACACAGCTAAGACTGACAGGGTGTACAGCGATACACAGGCCGCTGTGTTATCGGTTACTATGGTGAGATGTCGAAAGTGAGTCAGAATGACAAGCGGTCATTTAGCCTGTCAGTACACACATTAACCATACCGTAGTTATTGTAGCCACTTTTGCGAGTCTTCCCCCTTAACGTCACAATGTAAGTCATACCCATACCCGTATCCATTTGCTAAATGCTTTGAACTAAATTTTGGCTCATATCATTTTGTCATATGTGTATAGTATTTTAGCCTTGGTATTTAGCCTAATGACTTATGTGGAGGTCTGTGTGGACACGGAAACTGTATAAGAGATTGTGGACATATGCCTTCAGTTACTGTATGAAATACGTCTTGTTCTGATGTTTTGAGTGTGTAACTGAAATGATGACTGGAGTGTCCAGTATAGAAATGTCTGGAGTGAATAACATTGTCTGTAGAAGTACGTAAGAGTGCAGTGTGAAGGTGCTTGATTCTGGGCAGTGTTCTGCAGAGGAATGACTGGAGATTACAGTCTTCCCATCCACACATCAAACATATCCCCAACACATCCACACTGTTCTGGGACCTACACTGGTCCACAACTTCAGAGATGGACACACTTTCTGTTTTTCTTTTTCTTTTCAATTTCACTCAAATCCATGGGATTATTTGTGTAATCTGCTTTTCACTGTATGTGACAGTAACACTCAAATTCATGCAAGTTCTTTTAACTAGCTTTACAGTTTTCTTTGCTTTAGCCTGTTCGTTTGTAATCTCTTCTCTATTTCTGATGTTTTATTTATACTGAGCTCCTTTCCTCTTCTCTTTGCCTGTCTTCCTCCTGTAGGCCCCGTTCTCTCTTTCATCCCTTCATTCCTCTATCACAGATCTCTTTACAGAGGTCTGCCGGCAGTGCTTTGGTGTTTGGGGGGAAGGGGAGGGGTGCATCTTAAGGCAAATGAAAGAGAATTGTGCCCAACCTGAGCCGAAACACATGCTGGTCAGAAAGGATGACCTGGCGTGGCAGTGGGAGGCTGCAGGGAATTCTGTCCAACAGCGAGGGAGAGAGAGAGAGAGAGAGAGAAAGAGAGAGAGAGGCCGTGTTAGATAGCCACGCAGCTTCCTCTGTACACTTGTTTTTCACCTCAGAGTAACTCCCTTCCTTAAGTGCGCACACACACACAAACACACACACGCACACACGCACACACACTTTCAGCTGATTTCAACGTCATTTTGAGTAGATTCCCTTTGTCATGGAGACTGTTGTAGAAAAGCCACCACAAGCAGTTGTACTGGACATAACAGAGTCCTGTTCTGCTGTGCAGAGGTGTTGAGTAACCTTGAATCAAGACTGAGAAACTCAGCCATATGTCACAGGCGTGGACAGAGGCTGCGGAATATGGCTCTGTTAAGATGAAAATGCACCTGGAATTGGTTTGAACTTTTTCTTTCTGGAGGCTTTCACACTTCCTCAACTTTCTTCAGTGATTTACCAATCCTGATGAAACATAACATCCAGTTGTATTAACTGGGAGACACACACACACACGCACACACACACACACACATTTTTACACACATTTCTTCCCCTCTCTGTCTCCTTATCTATTCATTTCCCTCTTTTCTTTCTCTCTCTCTCTTTCTCTGTCAGCATGAGGAGTTAATCAAAGAGCGTTGTGCACTGAACAGGTTTTTCACTCAGGGGGATATTAGGAGGATTGTTCCTCCTGTATACCGTCAGGTTTTTCGTAAGAGTGCTCGCTCTGTCACTACATGTCCGTTCCTTTTATAGACACAGACATAGCTGTTAGTCTCAGCTGAACTGACGTCTGCGATCGTTGCAATTTTTAATCTGTAATGAAGCATCATCTGTGTCAACAACTGGACATCGGTTGTGAGATCGTTAGCGGTAACGTGTACTGTACACTGAATGGATGATTGTAATGAACTGCAGATAACTATATCGAGATTGTAGTGACAGATCAGTCTCTGTAGTGTTTGGCACTATTGATTTCTAAAGGATATCACACACAATAGTTTATTCTTCAATCCCAGGGGCTCGATATTTGATAACATTCCGCTCCCTATTCAAAAGACAAAACAAACGATTGAATTTGATTTGTAACATTATCCAATGGCGAGCATTCTTTGGGAACCAGCTCGAGGGGGAGAGTTTGACTACCGAAGCATTTCTTCTCCTCGCTCTGTGAAAAGACATAAGGCTAGTCTATCACCTCATTCACGCAAACAGCAGGCATCCCTTCAACACACTGCAATGGTGTTTAAAAACACAGCTTTGCCTTTTCCTTCAACAAACTATAACAAACTGTGTTTGTTACCCCTGAGATGAATCCATTGCTTTTCTGTTGCCTCAATTCAAGAATGAAACTTAGATTTTTTGTGCATTTGCAAGGAAAAATATGATTTGTTACCAGTAACTTATTTTGAAGGAGTTGGTGAATTAGACAGTTAGCCTGAAGTGTTAGCCTGAAGCTTCTGGATGCCAGTTTTCTTACACATTATTTTTCCTTGAGCATAATTCTTATTATTGTTTCTGAAACATCATTGAGATCTTGTGTAACTCTGTGACTAAGACGGGCAGATTGCGTCGTGGGGACCGAGGACCGGGGCCTGTCTAACTGTGTGGCCGTCTAACTGTGTGGCTGTCTAACTGCATTGCGTGTCCCGCTGCAGGCTAGCCAAGCTGAGTCAGTGGATCAGACAGGGCTTATAGAAGTAGCATGGTAGCCAGAGTCAAGTTTTTGAACTCTGTCACAATAGCCACTGATAATGCTAGACAGTCGCCGCTGTGGGACCGGAAAAGGGAGAAGTGGGTGGGTCTGGGTAGGGGGGAGGGGTGCCGGAAGTCGAGGCGAAAAAAACAACAACTAAAAGAAAAAAGAAGAGAAAGAAGCGGAGTTGACCTTCCTTTAGATGGGGATTAAAGCAGCCTTCCTGTACACAGGCCCCCTGCCTGCTTCCCAGGGTCTCTCTGACATCACTGCTGCAGCCTTGGCTGGGGAGTATGGATGAGTGTTATTTATAACTCCCTGGGGTTGCAGGACAACCGAGAAGACAGACTCAAGTCCTTCAAGAGGAACTGGAACCAGTTCGATTGCTTTGCATGTAAAGAATGCTGGTGCTACCTCTATTCTTATTCTGCTTGATCTGAGTGTGGCATTTGACACGGTTGATCACACTATATTGTTAAAGCGCCTGGAAAACCAAATTGGCATTTGTGGCCTGGCGCTCTCTTGGTTTAAATCTTATCTATCTGACAGAATGCAGTGTGTCTGCTATAATAATGTGACCTCTGAATACCATGAGCTTAACTATGGTGTTCCCCAGGGGTCAGTCCTTGGCCCTCTTCTATTCTCTATTTACATGTCCCCTTTGGGTGACATTATTCGTAGTTACAGTATTAACTTCCATTGTTATGCTGATGATACACAGATTTTCCTACCTATCTAGCACAAATTGTTCTGAATTGGCTAACCTTGAGGTGTGTCTTTGAGCTATTAAGGGTTGGATGCCTTCAAATTTCCTGATGCTTAACACAGGCAAAACTGAAATGTTGGTCATTGGTCCCCCTACACATAAACATCTTTTTAGTGATCTTACCCTAAATTTTGACAACTGCATTATCTCTCAGAACTCTTCAGCTAAAAACCTTGGTGTGATTTTTGACTCTTGTCTCTCGCTACTAGTCACTCATATCAAAAACACAATCAAAACTGCCTTTTATCACCTCCGTAACATTGCTAAAATTAGGACCTTTCTAAGTATGGCTGAGGCAGAAACTATTGTTCACGCATTCGTCATGTCTCGCCTTGATTACTGCAATGTTCTGTACTCTGGCCTGCCTGCTTCTAGTACCAAAAGTCTTCAGCTGGTCCAGAATGCTGCTGCTAGAATTCTGACCAGAACAAGGAAGTCTGATCACATTTCACCTGTCCTGGCTTCCCTTCATTGGCTCCCAATTCATGCAAGGGCAGATTTTAAGGTCCTCTTATTCACATATAAAATTTTACATGGGCTTGCGCCTTCCTACCCGTCTGACTTAATTACACCCTATAACCCACCTTCCAGCTTGTACTCTCAAGATTCTGGACTACTAGTCGTTCCAAGAGTTAAAAAGAAGTCCGCTGGCAACTGAGCCTTTTCCTACCGCTCTCCCTTCCTCTGGAATGGTTTACCTATAGAAGTTAGAGAGGTAAACTCTCTCCATAGCTTTAAAACCAGACTAAAAACTTATCTATTTTCTCAAACTTAAGCATAATATAATTTTGATACGACTTTGTTATAGGCATGTGAAGCCCTTTGAGACTATAAATAGTGGTATTGGGCTCTAAGTAATCTTATACTATTATTATTATTATTAGTAGTAGTAGTAGTAGTAGTATTAGTATTATTAATGATAATAATAATAATAATATAATAATAATAATAATAATAATAATAATAATAATAATAATAATACGCTATCCATTGTATGCAGCCCAACGATGTGAGAAAACAGAAGTCTGAATGAGGAGTTGTTTAAATTGCGGAGAACACAGAGAACAGTGAACTGTCTGAAATATGAAAACTGTATAACAGCTCTGTGAGTGTGAGTGTGTGTGTGTGTGTGTGTGTGAGAGAGAGAGAGCGTGAGAGAGAGAGAGCGAGAGAGAGAGAGTAAACTGTGTGATGTTATTTTGTTATTTTGTCTTCTGCATGTCCTCAGAGAGAGGGACAGGCTCTTACCATAATCCCTTCTTTATTTGTTTTGCTGTTTGTTTCCCTTCCTTCTCTCTCTCTCTCTCTCTCTCTCTGTCCCTCTCTCTCTCTGTCTATGCAGACTCGTACTCAGCAGCAGGCAGTGAAGGCAGTATATCCACTTCCGTGGCCTCGCTCCCTCCACAGGCCTCGGGCAGCTCGGCCCCCAGCTCCCCCGCCTCACGCCGCTCTGTCAGCACCCTGAAGAAATGGCTGACCAACCCGGTGCGCAAGCTGAGCGCCGGGGCAGTGGGAGGGACCAAGGGGGAGCGGCAGGTTCGCAAACTGGAGGGCAAGCCCCCTCCTCCCCCCGCCAGGCACAGCCAGGACCTCGGCGTCCCACGCAGAGCAGACGAGCAGATCACCATCCTGCCCACCATAGACAAAGAGCTGGTGAGAGAGATAGAAAGAGAGAGAGAATGAGAGAGAGAGAGAGTGTATGCAGTGGGAACATGTACAAGACATACAATAGACAATGGACCAAATTTTGAATACAATGGACTTTCTTGTATTTTACGTTAAGTTACAGCCAAGCGTCGTCTGGTCCTTTTAACCACTTTGTGTGTGACGTATTTTCAACCTGATGTAACTGGAGTGAAATGAACCTCTGACTATTGAAGAACTTAGACTGTGTAATCAAGTGAGATACTATGTAATTGAGCCATTAGGGGCATTAATGACAGAGTACAGTAAGTCTCAACTGAGCACTGTGTGTGTGTGTGTGTGTGTTGTGCAGGAATGGAAGGATGGTCTTGCGTCTCCTGAGGATTTTGCTACGGGCATTTTGCAGTCCCACAGCTACCAGTGTGACTCTCTGCAGTGCTCCACTTCACTGGGCTTGTCCCAGGTCAGTTCAGTGCCTTCAATCAAATATCAAAGTCCTTAAGCCACACCCATCTCATCTTACCAACCAGCATAAAGCAAATGGGCTGAGAGTTAAAGATATGAAAAGAGAGGAATATATATACATACAAGAAATACAAGAATACAAGAAATTTAGTGAGGAGAGAAAGTGAGTAAGAGAGAGAGAAAAAAGGGCAAGAGAAGGAGAGAGAGCAAGAGAGCATGAGAGAGACAGAGAGAGGGAGAGAAAGCGTGAGAGAGAGCCGGTCTGTCAGTCTTTCCAGGTGTCTTGTCGTGTTAGCTGTTAAATGAAGTAGGAACAGATGGGGAGAGAGGTGACATTAGAGGGCTTGGCCATTAGTTGCCAGGGCTGCCTGCTGCATCACTGGCTCTGAGAGCAGAGTGCAAACTCATCATCCAGGCCTGAGGCTGCCCACCTGAGCACTGCATCAACACCACACCACTGACCAGAGCGGACACAGCCCCCAAACACAGCAGCTGGAGCACAGAGCAAAACAAAAACAGCCACACAGACGTTGTTCCAAAACAACTTCCCTGCTGGATGACTCTCTCACATCACAACCCAAAAAGCACTGCGTCTGAAATATGCCAGAAAATTCTCGAATAGCTGACCAGACCTTGACTGGGACAAATCTGGGACTTCTTAGTTAATGTCTATTGTAAGAAAATGAGGCTGAGATATGAAGGCCCCTCACAGATGACTCGCAATCATGGCCAGTGGAGCAACCTCAAAGCCAAAAAATAATGAATTACTGCTATTACCATGATTACTGTTTGATATGAATCTCCAAATTGTTAAAATAGGTCTGTTTCCACCGGATGGCAGAGATACATTTGTAACACTAATCATTTGTGGAACAGTAGAATAGCCTTTAACAGCTCAGATGCTGTAGAGGTTAGTTGTAGCTTGCAGAGTGACTGCACTGGGTTAAAGCAATGGAAATATGTTGTATTGATTTGAAAGGTGACAAATTAAACCTGAATGATCTTATCCTCTGCTGATAGCAACTTTAATTACCACTTCGGAGTGAAAATGTCTAACTGTATTCCATTTGGTGAGCGTGCGATGAGAATGGATAAAGAGAGAGAGAGAGAGAGAGAGAGAACATGGTGATGTGCATGGTCAGTGGTAGCCCTCCCATGCCTCTTGACTAGTGCTGTGTCCTTGTGTCTGTGTGAAGGACAGAGCAAACAGTGCTGAATGCCTCACCCTGCTCTAAACCTCTAACCCCCTCATTACTGCTCACTCTCCCTATATGGAGATTCATCCACCAAGCCTCCAGCTTTCATTTATCTCTTTAAATCTCCTCACCGCTCTGTGTTGAGGGAGGGAGGGAGGGGGGTTGGGGGCCGGACTCTGTGTGCGTGTGTGTGTGCGCGCGTGCACGTGTGTGTATGATGTTTAGAGCGGCATAACAGAGGTAGAGGTGGAGTGATGTGTGTTTGGGCTGATGGCATGTAAAACAGGGTCCACAGCCATGTGTGTGTGTGTGTGTGCGCGCGCGTGTGTGTGTATGATGTTTAGCTTGGAGTAACAGAGGTGGAGGTGGAGCGTTGTGTGTTCGGGCTGATGGCGTGTAAAACAGGGTCCAGAGCCGTGTATATGTGTGTGTGTCTGTGTGTGTGTGTGTTAGAGCTCTGCTGGACCTATGCTTATGCTGTCAGTGAGTAATGTTTTGCCGAGGGCACAGATACACACAGACCGAGGTGCAATGGGTGATGTAAGAGTTTAATGTCTGGAGGATGAGCCTTTTTTTCCTTCTCTCTCTCTCTCTCTCTCTCTCTCTCTGTCTCTCTCTCTCTCTCTCTCTTTTTTTTTTAATGAACACTGGTGAATTTACTGAGCCTGTCACATAGCACAGCAGATGGGGGAGAGAGGAGAAAAATAGAGGCAGAGAATGAGAGAGAGAGTGAGAGAGAGAGTGAGAGTGAGTGTGTGAGAGAGAGAAAGAGAGAGAGAGAGTGAGTGAGTGTGAGAGAGAGACAGAGAGAGAGAGTGAGTGAGTGTGAGTGTGAGAGAGAGAGAGAG
Organism: Chanos chanos; assembly: GCF_902362185.1. Lineage (NCBI taxonomy): Eukaryota > Metazoa > Chordata > Actinopteri > Gonorynchiformes > Chanidae > Chanos > Chanos chanos. The sequence goes on along the minus strand of NC_044497.1, from coordinate 27,345,551 downwards.
AGAGAGAGAGAGAGAAAAAGAGAGTGAGTGTGTGTGAGAGAGAGAGAGAGAGAGAGAGTGAGTGAGTGTGAGAGAGAGAGAGAGAGAGAGAGAGAGAGAGAGAGAGTGATGGCCAGAGGAAGGAAGGGAGGAGCATTGTAGACATTTGATGCAGGCTTCATTAGAGGAGTAGAAGAGGAACATTAAAAATGTTGCATACAACATAAGTCAGTTTCATTCATGTATTAATGCACTGACTAAACTGACTAGGCACACACAGGAAAAGAGGACAGCAAAAGAAAAGAGAAACAGAGGGAGAGAGAGAGAGAGAGAGAGATAGAGAGTAAGGGGATTAGAGTATTCAGGTCAGCCTCTTCAGAGTCTTGCCCTCATACATATTTTTCTGTTATCACTGTAAATCACAGCAAAATAAGCGTTGCTTTTCTCTGGGCCGTCAACTGGCCATTTCCACAGTTGTGCTTCTCATAGGTGCTGAGCTGAGCTGATTTGAACAACACTCGTCCTTTCTTACCTGGACGGTTGTCTTTACCTGCCACTGAGCTGTGGGTGTCCTCTGTCTGTTTATTGTTTGTTGCCTAATGGAAAATTCCGGAATTAATATGTAAGCCCTTAAACAATTCAGGCCTTTCCATCAAGCCAAGGGCTAAGGCAAATGTTTATCAAACAAAGTATTTGGTTTCATTCTGCACACAAACTTGATTCTGACACAGCACAATAAAAATCCAGGAACTTCTTATAGCTTAAACAGCCTTTTCACATTAACCAACCCTCCCCCTCCCCCCAAAAAGAAGAAGGATTACGAAAGTGAGTTAGAATCTCCTTCCCCCAGTACTGTCTAACTTTAGCATAATTTCCTACGGGAAAAACAACAAGTCTGATCTCAACTTTTTTATTAAAAAACTTCAGCTCAAAGAAAATGGGCTTCTGGGTAAAAAAACAACACAGGCAAGAGAAAAGAGCAAAAGTGAAATAGAGGGATCTCTCCTGTGGACTCAGCCAGCGCACATCTGGAAGTGATCAGGCATCCAGGGAGACCTGTCAGTTAGGCCAGGGAGCTCCACTAGTACAACACACACACACACACACACACACACACACATACAGACTCTCACAGTAAACATTACACGTGCACATTGTATGTGCTTATAATTCCAAACTACTCATGACCCACACATATAGTGTATATGCACACACATGCACAGACTCACATGCAAAGTTCTTACATAAACACACATCTGAAACATTACAGTCACGCAGACAAGATAGGTGCATGTGCTGACTGCTGAATTAGAGCACCTCAGAACACACAAACTGTCTCTCTCTCTCTCTCACACACACAAACACACACACATCCACAACCCACATACACATATACAGACACACATAGACACAGACACATACACACACACACACACATGCATACTTTCTCAGCAGAAACTTTATCCTCTTGTAATGCCACATTAATAGAACTGTGTAAAACAGTAAAATAGTATATTAAACACAAAGCACATCTGTCTGTGTGATTTCCTCCTGAGCTGAGCTGAAGCCGTAGGGCTTTGGAGCCCATATAAGCAGAGGCAGTGAGGGGTAAACTGGTCATAAACAGCCTGCTTAGGGCTGAGACTGCGCCTGCTAGATGGATGTGGAAAGGTACCATCCATCACAGAGGAATCCCAGCTATTGGAGCTCTGCATGTTTGATGAACTGTGTGTGTGCGTGTGTGTGTGTGTGTGTGTGTGTGTGTGCGTGATTGTGTGTGTGGTAGTGTGTGTGTGTGTGTCTCTAAGGTTGAGGCATGGTGTGACTTGTGAGTCACGCCGTTGTCGTGGTGTTGAATCAGCTCTGGAAAACTCATTTAGGAATTGAAGTGAAGACAGAGTGATGTTCCGGAAGGTTTACTCTGCAAATTTGCCAATCAGCATGCTCCGCTTTTTAGTGAAAGGGTCACGGTGAGACCCCTGTGACCCCGACACTGACGTCTCACAACCTGACAGGCTCCAGAGAAAAGGACAAAGAAAGAAGGAAGAGAGGAAAGACTGAGGGAAAAAAAAACTGTGTGGGGAAACAAGGAGTAGAAAAGAGAGAGTAATTGTACGTTGGAAACAGAATGTGTCTATTGTGAGTCTTAAGCATGCATACACAATGATTGATTTCAGGCTAAAGGAATGACTGAAGGGAGGTTTTGAACCCAGTGAACTCATTTGATTGATTGTCGTTTCTGCTGTTATTGATCTAAATGTAAAAGGCTTCCTTACATGTGTGCTGCACATGTCATAAGCTATTGATCTGTTTCTTTAGCACGTTGAGTAGTCATAGTATGGATTAAGGTTTGCATGTAATACCTTTATTCTGTGTGCACTGTGACAAACCATGAAATGAAGCCCTAACAATGCCAGAGAGTCAAACGGAACACACAATTGGTCTCACAAAGCCAAACATATGTTTACTATCACCAGTGAAAACAACGACTACAACCAAAATCAGCAGAAAATCGACAGAGTATTGCTATATAACACTGAATCTGCAGGCTACTCTGAATCTCATAGTTGCATTAGGATTCTGTTGGTGCGTGTGTGTGTGTGTGTGTGTGTGTGTGTGTGTGTGTGTTTGTGTGTGTGGTAAAACCGCACCTTCTCTGTAATGGTGTCTCCCTCATGATTATAGGTAGCCACTGAATCGCTGTTATCATTCAGTCACTGTCACCAGAGCCCGCACACACTTCTCTCGTCACCTTGGCAACCTGCACCATTACACTGCCTCAGCTCTCTCTCTCTCTTTCTCTCTCTCTTTATCTCTCTCTCTCCTCTCTCTCTGTCTGTGTCCCTCTTTCTCCCTCTGTCTCTCTCTCTCTCTCTCTCTCTCTCTCTCTCTCTTTCTCTGTCTAGTTACCAAGTATGAATTACTTTTCGTAACTAAACTTCATTACTTATTCTCTTTCTCTTGTGCTACCACAGAATACCCAATCCACCCTCCTGCAGGCAGAAGACAATGGCTCTGTCTTGATGGACGACAACTCAAGCCAATCATCAGCCACTGTTGACAGTGAGGAGGAAAGGAGGAGTGCCTTAGAGAAAAGCATGTATGTGTGTTTAACGTGAGAACAGAAAACAGTGTTTCTACTTTCAATCCAAATGGTGACATCACAAAATCCTTGAAATGGATTTGGATCATCGGCGTGGCATTAAACGAATATCAGCTCTTAAACACATTTAACATGCGTGAGTCTGTCAGGGTTTCTGTTGTCAATGCTGCTGTATTAAATATAAAAATAGATGCTCAAAACGTTGCTGGGATTATTTGAATATTAGTGCAAAATTCGTCCTCTAATCTGTCCTCCAAACGTTCGAGCTTTAGTCAGACTTCCATAAGTCATTTCCACGAGATAACCAAACAGAAAACAACAACAACCACAACAACAACAACAACAACAACAAAAACTCTGTCTTTTGTTCAGTCTCCATAGAAACAGTAATGCTGCTGATTCCATAAATGTGATGGACTTTCTCAACCGTCTGCTCTGTCCACAGGTATGTGCTGAAGGAGCTCATCGAGACAGAGAAAGTTTACGTGGTTGACCTGGGTCTCATTGTGGAGGTAGGTCAAACGTGGTACACACCAACACAAAGTTCAATTCACTCAAAAAAGCTATAGGGTTACACTGCTGGTAAATGCTGCTATAATACCAGTCAAACCTCATGAAGAATAGATAGGCTTTTGGGCTCCCTGAATGGCGTGACCTGTTCAGTCGCTGTGTCCGAGCACAGAGGTGCATCCTACATCTGCAGTTAACGGATCCAGTTCCAGACACTGTGTTTGTCAACTGTGACCTGGCAAAAATAACTGGCCCGTGCTTGGTCTTTGATGGTTGGGTGCCTGTGGAATTACAGGACTGATAGTAGATGCATGGTGATTATAAGAGGATTTGATTAGTTTTTATCGAAAGCAGAAACATCTTTAAATCTAATTTACATCTCACATTTGACTCTTTAATCATCTTAAAATCCTCCTGTTGCAGTCTTAATAGGACATTTTGTCAAATCAGTGATATATTGCTGTGCATAATTTTGTTATACGTGTACTGTATGGTAGTGTGTTATATGTTTTTGATAGTCCATGTCTGTGTTGTCAGTATAGGGAGGTGTTTGTTTATATGTTAAATTACTGGGCGTTTTCCCATTGACTGATGGAGACTGTGTGTTGCTATGCAGGGCTACATGGCGACCATGAATGCCAAAGGAGTTCCAGAGGACATGAAGGGAAAAGACAAGATAGTGTTTGGAAACATTCATCAGATCTACGACTGGCATAAAGAGTGGGTATTCGCACTACCTCTGTGTACATGACACGACTGGACTCACACCTAGTGTCTAATGCTGGGAGACATGTCACAGTGACCTTGCTTCTCTACTGTGTGTTTGTGTGTTTGTGTGTGTGTGTGTGGGGGGGGGCGGTGAGAGACAGAAAGAGGGAGAGAGAGAGAGAGAGAGAGAGAGAGTGAATTAGACAGAGAATGAGTTTTTGCATTTGTGTGTGTGCTTATGTTTGACACAAAGTGCCTTCTCTTTACTGTCTTTCTCATTACATCCACTGCTCTGAGTGTCCAACTGAGTGAGATGCAGGGATTTGACTTTGGTGTGTGATGAATGTGTGTGTGTGTGCATGTGTGTGTATGTATGCCATTGTGTATTAGCGAGATGTGAGAACAGAACCCGTTGTTTTTTTAGCTTTGAGCTCTGAGTGTGCATGTGTGCATGTGTGCATGTGTGCGTGCGTGCATGTGTGTGTGTGTCTTTTTGTGTGTCTGTCTGTCTGTACTGGATCCTATCTTTATTCTCTCTCATACATCTGTGCAGCTATTTCCTGGGTGAGCTGGAGAAGTGTGTGGCTGAGCCAGAGAGACTGGCACAACTCTTCATCAAACATGTGAGTCTCTCCTTCTCTCGCTCTCTCTCTCTCTCTCTCTCTCTCTCTGTCTATCAGTCTCTCTCTCTATCTGTCTGTCTGGGCTCCTGAACAGTCAGCTGTCTGCGCCCATACTATGCCACAGTGGCCAGCAGGAGCAAGCTGCCACACTTCCTCCCACTATTTGGGGAAAGAGTAAATGGAGCTGAGAAAACACAGAGAGGCTTTTAACACACACTAGTCTGTTTATCCTTCTGTGCCTCACTCTATTTCTGTCCCCCTCCCACCAGCCTGTTATTGATATGTCTCAGACCCAACTGACTCTGTGTGTGTGTTTGTGTGTGTGCGCGTGGCGTGTGTATGTGTGTGTGTTCCCCTGGCTCACCTCCATGTGGACCAATGGGGTCAGGAAGCGTGAGGGAAAAAACAGGCAGACAAAAAGGGGCCAGGAATAAAATGTGAAATAATAAACACTACCCCAGCTCTTTTGATAGCGCTGCTATTTTACACTCAAAGGCTTAACTCAGGAGAGAGAGAGAGAGAGAGAGAAGACAGAAAATCAATGGGAACAGTTACAGAACAGAAAATAAACCCCACTTCACAGGAATTAGAATTATCCTCAGAAGAGAACTGGGCGCCACAGTAACACATAGCCGAGGTGAGAGTATGAGTGTTGCACCAAATTACGCAAGGGTTTTTTGGCTAATTGGCTAATGGCTGACATGTGCTGTGATATAAGCTTTGTTGGTTAATTAAAACATTTTACTTGAAACAAACACTTTAAGATACTGTACATAACTCTCCCTGTCTCTTGATCTCCCGATGCTCCATGTGCAGTTTAATAAAATGATGCCTTTTTGGAGTAATTTACTTAAAAGGACTTAAGGGGAATAAATGAACTCATAACAGAAATGAAAGAGTGGTGTCAAACTGTGAAAACAAGTAAACTGGGAACATGAGGGGTAATGAAAAACAGAGAAATGGGAGAGGTGAGTCAATACTCCGCCAAGCTGCTCTCTCCCTCCCTCTCTCTCTCTCTCTCTCTCTCTCTCTCTCTCTCTCTCTCCCTCTCCTCTCTCTCACTGTTCTTTCTCTCTCTCTTTATGAACTCTGAAACTGTACGCTAAAACCACCTCACTATCTCTTCTCTATGTATAACTTAATTAATTTTTGTTTATTTAATTACCTTGTGAATGCTTCTAGCTCTTTCAAAGCACGCTACGAGTACATTGTCACTAATGGCAAAGCTCCCTCTGCTGTCCGTAGATAAACAGAAAAGCAGTTGTGTTATCCATACATTCTGTACTCGCCTTTCACCATATGGCTTGTATGGATGGAACCGTCTCCAGGCAACCTGTAATAGGTGTTACCGAGCGGAGACCGTAGTACCTGGCTACAACAAGAGCTCTGGTTATGTTCTAAATAAAACGACTGAGTTATACATGACTGCCCCCAACCCCCCCCCCTACCTCTCTCACTCACACTCCTCTATTAGGGCTCAGACCTCTGCAGCTTCACCCGTCCTCCTGTTAGTTACGGCTCAGTGCTCACATGGCACTGACACACAGATAGAGAGAGTGAGGCAATTTCAAAGTCTTATTGAAAGACAAATAGCTGTTGCTCTGTCTCTCTCTCTCTCTCTCTCTCACTCACTCTCAAGCCGTAAATAAGCAAAGTCACACATGGAGAAATGTCGTTCTAAGACCAGTTACTCCATTATTCTCCATAACTTCATCACTCCATTCACTCATTGGGATATTCACTGTATGCATAAAAGTCCATGTAGTCAAACGGTGTCCTGCTTTGCCCCATGCTTTGCGTTAGTGGCTATATATGTTTTTGTGTTTCTTTCTTTCTTTTTTTTCATTTTTTAACTTGTCATCTGTTTTCTGAACACCCTTTTCTGAACTTAAGAGGTACTGTCAGTTCTGTTCACACGGTTTCACGTTTATTGAATGTTATACAGCTATTTCGTTAATTCAACATCAGATGTTAAACATTAGTCATATGATACAGCCTATGAGTGTGTTTTTTTCTCTTGTTTGTGAATCTACAGGAGAGGCGTCTTCACATGTATGTGGTGTACTGTCAGAACAAACCCAAGTCTGAACACATTGTGTCTGAATACATAGAGACCTACTTTGAGGTAAACACCGTTGTTTAAACGATGTGTCATACACACACACACACCCACGTCCATACACACACACACACACACACACACACACACACGCACAGTACATCATGGTCCACTGGAACCTTGAGATAAGTGCAGTTTGTGGATGAGCGCTGGTTTTGCAGTGAAGCGCTCTATGTAAATATCATCTGTGCTTTTTTTCCACTGTAACTCTGCTAGGGCAGGCATCCTCATTTCTTTAATATGTGTATATATGTGGATATACATAAATTTATGTATGTATATACTGGGGAAAGTGGATAACAAGTTTATTATGATTACCCAAGTTGGATTTTTAGAGGGATGTTTTTGGAGAGCTCTCCTTCTCCCTCTCTCTCTCTCTCTCTCGCTCTCGCCTCTCGCTCTCGCTCTCGCTCTCTCTCTCTCTCTCTCTCTCTCTCTTTCTCTCCTCCATGAAGTTTGTGAATGTGCCTATGAAGATAGACATGTCCCTGTGTGTCTGATTCACATAAAGGCCAACTGCTTTAACAGACATCTCTCTTTTTTTCTTTTTTGTCTCTGTCTGGGCTGTAGGATAAGGTTGTGTTTTAGTGCTTTTTATTGTCTCATCTAGTGACAGGGTGTGAGTCCGCCAGAAGCCTATAACTGTCTATCTGTCTGTCTGTTTCTATCCCTGCCTAGCCGTCTGCCTGCTTCTATCCCTGCTTAGCTGCCTGTCTGTCTCTATCTAATTTTGCAGTGATTATAAGAGTGTGTTTGTTTGGCACCGAGAAGGCTGTGGGATGGTTAGATGAGTGTAGGTAAAATGTTTGTGTGTGTGTGTGTGTGTGTGTGTGTGTGTGTGGTGTGTGTGTGTGTGTGTGTGTGCAGGAGCTAAAGCAGCAGCTGGGACATAGATTGCAGCTGAATGATCTACTCATCAAACCTGTGCAGAGGATCATGAAATACCAGCTGCTACTGAAGGTGAGACATGGTGCCGCCAACACATCTTAGCCCACACACACACACACATGCATACACACACACACACACACACGCATACACACACACATGCGTGCACACGCACACACACACATGCACACTGATACACAGAAACACAGACTCATTGCACAGAAACTGATATACTCTGATAGACACATACAGAGGAGTACATGCACATAGATACACACACACACACACACACACACACACACACACATGCATACACACACATACATGCACACACACGCGCACACACGCATGCACGTGTGCACACATACGCACACGCACATGCACACTGATACACAGAAACACAGACTCAATGCACAGAAACTGATACATACAGATAGACACATACAGAGGAGTACATGCACATAGATACACAAACACACACACAAGCATACCACGGTCAGTGCGGCCTGTCTCAAAGGGCTTAAATAACAGAAAAACAGAGAAATGTTTATGAGCAGAGCACTCTGTGATCAAATCTGTTCGGATGACAAATAGCCAGTAGATCACGTTCATGCAAATCATCTATGTGTGACGTCAGCTGTCACTGACACTGACAGCTTAATGCTTTCTGCTTGAGTCATTCAACCTGCGCTGTCTTATATGTGTATATATATATACTCACACACACACACATATAAACCATACATGATTTATCTTTCAACTTCTCAACCTCTGTCAACAGAAATGTATGCTTAGAGCGTCATATTAATAATGAATGCAAATGCAGGACAGCTCCTGAAACTGTGTCATGTGTTTTCTCCACGCAGGACTTTCTGAAGCACTACACTAAGGCTGGAATGGACACTGAAGAGCTTGAGGTCAGAATCATTTCTCTTCTAAAGCAGTTAGGAAGTACACACTAGTTTTAACAACAAGCGTCAGATGCTGTACTGAGAGAAACGTGAACGCATACAACGTGGCCCCTGAACTGGTAATGTTAACAAAACTCCACCAGTTTATTAAAAAAAAAAAAAAAAGCATCAAAGAAAATCTTATCGATCTTGTTGGGAAAGTGACTCTTTTATAACTTGATGAATGTAAAGTGACTTTTTTTTAAAATAAATTTTCACTTTGCCTTTGTTTCTCATAGAAAGCGGTGGAGGTGATGTGCTTTGTTCCTAAACGCTGTAATGACATGATGAATGTGGGACGGCTGCAGGGCTTTGAGGTACGGCGCCAGACGGCCAGGCTGCGCTTTTAAACTGTCCAGGAGAAGAAATACACGTTTGATGCCTTTAAGTCATACGCTTTTTTTTTGGCTCCAGGGCAAAATCACAGCTCAAGGGAAGCTCCTCCAACAAGACACTTTCACCGTCACTGAACAGGACAGCAGTTTCCTGTCTCGAGCCAAGGAGAGGCGGGTCTTCCTGTTTGAACAGATTGTCATCTTCAGCGAGCCTATCGACAGGAAGAAGGGCTTCTCACTTCCTGGATATATTTTTAAGAACAGCATCAAGGTGGGACTGCTTTCAAGTACTGTCTGATTAGTCTGAAACTTTTACTCCACTATATTTTCATTGAAAAATTAGTGTCGTATAACAGCATGTCAAATGAAATTTTAGTTGTTTACTCATGTGCACGTGCGTGTTTGTGTGCGTGTGTATGTGTGTGTGCGCGTGTATGTGTGCGTGCGTGTGTGTGTTTATATGTGTGTGTGTGTGTGTCTGTGCATGTCTGTGCATCCACATGCATGATACACACATTACAGATGAGTTGTCTTGGTGTGGAGGCGAATGTGGAGGGTGACCCCACACGCTTTGCCTTGACGTCCCGCGGGGCGGACGGTAGCACGGTACGCTTTGTGCTCCAGTCCTCCTCTCCAGACATCTGCAAGGCCTGGGTGAGCGACGTGAGCCAGATCCTCGAGACCCAACGCAACTTCCTCAACGGTGAGAGTTCATGGCCCCTGTCTGACCCCCCTGCTCTGCTTTCATCTCTAACCTCTGACTTCAGACAACCACCCAGAATGTTATGTGTGTCCAGAAGAGTGGCCCTGGGTGCAGGGCACGTTAAGCATCTCTCCCCAGCAGGTCTATGAACAGGACCTGGCTAAAAATAACATTCAGAGGACTTTACAAAGTCAGAGTCTGTTTCCTGATGCCTTGTATGACTCAACCAGTCTGACCAAACGAGTCTGTATTCCAGAATATGGCCTTCAGCTTTTTGAGTCAAGACTCTCATTGGTTGCTTAAAATGTTTGTGACAGCATTGTCATGCATTTGTCTTGTTTGAAAGAGACTACTTATATGATATCATGTAATCAGATTAATTCAACTAAACATGAATGCAGCTCATCGAGTGCCTGTGTGTGTGTGTGTGTGTGTGTGTGTGTGTGTGTGTGTGTGTGTGTGTGTGTGTGTGTGTGCGCACGTGTGTGCGTGCATGTGTGTGTCTGTGTGTTGTTGACACACACAGCCCTGCAGTCACCCATAGAGTACCAGAGGAGAGAGAGTAAGAGTAATAGCCTGGGCCGCACCATGAGAGCACCTTTCTCTGCAGCCTCCAGTCTCAGACCCCACTCCTCAGCCTCCATCGACCGGCAGCGTCTACCCTGCCTACGCTCCTACAACACCTCACTACCCTCTCTCTACCTGTCCAGTCAGGGCCCCACCGACTCACACAAAACACAGGAGGTAGGGTGCTTTAACACATACACACACACACACACACTCACTCACTCACACACACACACACGTACACATACACATACACCTACACTCGCGCGCGCGCACACACACACACGTACACATACACATACACACGGGCACACACGCACACACTCAGACAATATTTGACCACAAACAAATAGAAGTCAGTCCTGTTGAGCTTGGTGAACTGGAACAAGGTTATATTGACTCTCATATTTCCTAACATAGTCAGATCAGCACTTGTCAGCATGGGTTCACTGCTCACAAGTCACATGTTATACCGTATGACTCTGAATTATAACATTACAGGTGTTAGCACAGCTTGGACACACCACATAAGTTCTTCCATTGTCTGTTTTGTGATGTTTATACAGAAAACACAAGTGCAACAATGTCCTGTGGACACCACACTGAATTCCCAAACAGTGTCTCCTACCCACGTACAGCTGGCCTTTACTGAGCAGACCTCACTCACTCCGCAGTCCTCTCTCCACTGCCAAGGAGTGTCTAATGGCCTGTGTCCTTCCAACACACACAGTATACAGGTAAAGCAAACACACATGCACAAACACATCAATACATTCACATATGCTCTCATAATTTCTCTGTCTCTCTCTCTGTCTCTCTCTCTCTCTCTCTCTCTTCCTTCCTCTCTCTCTATAACATACACACACACACACACACACACACACACACACACACTTTTTCATCTTTAGATGAAAATTGCATACGTTAGCATAGACTGGTGATAAAGAAAAAACGTGTCCAGGGAGGAAAAAAAGTGGTATTTCTCCCCCTCCTGGACAGCAGTGGAATAACTCAGTCTCTTTAGTTCTGTTTTTTTTTATAAAGGTGTTGATAAGGTTGAAGTATGTGATGAATACGTTATGTTCCACTCATCTAAGAAAATACATCTTTATTGTTATACTGAGAAATACTTTTTAAACGATGTCTCACAGATATTTCCAGTTGTAGGGAAAAACAGACACTTAAACTTGCATGTTTCACATTTTCTGTCTGTAAACTTTATGGATAAATCAGGTAATATTACAGCTTAAAAACATAGGCCCCTTTCATAATGTTCAAGATGTGCTCAGTTTTATGAAATGTAACTGTAGTCAGCACATGCACATTAATTATTAATCAGAAATATAAGAGGGAAACGCTTTAATCATAGTAACAGCATGTCACCTGGGTTTTCCTTATATTTCTGTCACACACTCGCACGTCACACACCTTAAAATAGACGCTTAATGCCCAGCAGGTGTGGCACCATCTTTCTCCTGGTCTCCCAGTATATCCTGTTGTTCAGTCCTGTTGAAACCATTAAGATGTCTCGCTCTGTCAGCAACACACTCTTGTCCTAAGTGACCACTGATGACAGCCCAACAATAGCTGTGTGTGTGTGTGTGTGTGTGTGTGTGTGTTTTGTTTATCATGTTTACTTAGGCCTGATGAGGTCTGGTGTATAACAAACAGGAAAAAGAGGCTCAGAGACAGAGACAGAGAGAGGGAGAGGAGGGAAGCTAAAGATTCCTATCAATGGTCTGTTGTTGCATGTCGTTCTGTTGGTGGGGCTGAATTTGGACTCTCTTTTGACTTTGATTATTAAACTGCCAAAACAGTTCTGGTGAAGACTGGGCAGGAGGGGGAAAAACTGTGTGGAATGGCTGAGCCTTTTGTATAATCTCATCACCGTGGCTCAGCCGATGTTTAGATGACACATTCATCTATTCGACAGAATTCATCTCATAACCACCTTCAAATGATTTGACTCATAACAGACTTCCAGAGGCTAACTAGGGTCCCTATCATGAGTGGTGACTACTAAAAAACCAACCAAAAAGCTGAAAACTTCCTGTGATGAAAACATCAGTGATGTCAACATTGCACTTGTAAATCACTGAGGAACTGTATTATTCTCTTGATAAACTATAGGCATTGTGTTGTCCGGTGTGAGCTGAGACGGCGTTTAGACTTGAGGTCTGTGTTAAAGAGGAGTCAGTGGTTAATGAGTGGGAAAACAACTTGGCAGGGATGTCCCATACCAGCCTGAAAAACAAAAATCCCAGAGGACATCACATGACTAACGATCAATGTTTTTCCTTTTTTTTTTAAACCCTGAACAACTGTCAGGATGTTATCGTGCCTTTACGTCTCTGCCAGTAGATGGATTACATAAATGGTGGCGGTGCCAAGGGGGGTGGGGGTTGTGTGTGGGTGTGTGCGCGTGTGTGTTTGTGTATTGGGGGGGTGTTTACTGTAACGCTGAGCTGTCAATCAAAATCAAACTGATATTGGAACCCTCTCACTCCATGTCTCTAAATTTTGTCACTGTCATATTTCAACTATATCACCTTTCATAAGGCTAGAGGCAGAACTATATCACGTTGCAATCTGTGACTCACCCGGTAATGTGAACTGAGTTATCACTCTTCAAAGCAGGTGACTAGCGACAACTCTCTTCCTCTCTCTATGGGAACTGAGTCAGACTTTCTTTGTTTCATCCAGTGTGTGATACTTTTCTTTTCCCATGTGAACCAACATTTTCAAAACATTAGGAAGATTTTTTTGTTTTGATGTCAGGTTTGACATGAATAGGAATACAGAAGCTCTTGGCAGTATACTTTAATCTGTGTGTATGTGTTTTTTTCCCCCATTTCTTTTGTCAGTCGCAGCGATCAAGAGAAGCGTGCCACAGAGGTGGGGCTGGGGAAGGCGGGGCTTCTGTTCCAGGTCCCTCCTCTTCCAGTAACCTGCGTTCCAGTAACTTGGCCCAGCTTGATGAGGATGACCTGTGAACATTGGACTTTGAAATAAGACCCCTTTCTTTGAGTCTCTCTCTCTCTTTCTCTCTCTCTCTCTCTCTCTCTCTTTCTCTCTCTCTCTCTCTCTGTCTCTCCGGGAGCATGCCACTGTCTGGAGTTCTCCACTCAACCCACCGTATCTGAGCAGACTGAAGGATGAGAGGTCATGGGCTTTGTAGCGCCATCGCTCGAACTTCTAATCTTCAGATGTGAACGATGACCAAGTGACTCTTTTTGCCTGGCTCCTTTTGACATCCTGTCACCCACTGCTCTAGGGCCACAGGCCTTTGCTTGGAAGAGATCTTATCATGGAGAAATCATACCATTCCTGTATTGGGAGGTCACTGGAGTTGAAAACAATAAGAGATTGTGTATAAATGTGTGTGTGTGTGTGTATGTATGTGTATGTGTGTGTGCGTTTATGTGTGTGCGTGTGCGTGTGTGTGTGTGGGGGGGGGGGGGGGGGGGTTATGTATGTTTGTTATCACAGAACCAATGGCTTTTATGTTGTAGACATGCTGAACATATTTTCCCCTTGACATTCTGTGCAGTTCAGAGGAATCACGTCCTTGACGTAAGGGGGTCTGTGAAATGCTCTCTTTCTCTTTCTCTTTCTCTCTCTGTCTCTCTCTCTCTCTCTCTCTCTCAAGCTGGATTCAAAGGTGTTTTTTTAGCCTCTTCACAGTGACAATCTATTTAAATCCTCTGTTTCCATGTCCTCTGGGCTGCATATATCCATTTGAAAGAGGCAATAGGAAGCAGAATATCCACACTATTGATTTGTATATATGTAGTGGAACGAGTTTTCTCTGATTCTCTGGGAGGTGGCTCAGAGACTTCTTCCTCTTTTTCTGTCTTTCTGCCCTGAGTGTGTTTGCGAAGGAAGGGGCCGGGGCTGTGTTTCTGGATTCTGTTTGACTGGTGGGGAAAAGCAGGCTGTTTGATCTCTGCAAAGACAGGGCAGAGGAAGCCTCCCCAAAGACACTCTGCAGGCGTAACGTCAATCCACTTCACTCCAACGCAGTGTGTACAGGATACTGTCGGACACACACACACAGACACACACACACACACACACACACACACCACACACACCACACACAGCAGTGGGACCTAAGAAAAAATTGCTTTCCTGATGCAGAGTATCTGACCCCCTTAGATGGGGGCCCAGGTCACGGTGATCTGGGGGAGACTGTAGTCTCATCTTATACTGGGGGGGGGGGGGGGGGGGGGGCTACTTTTTGTCCAAAAAAAGTTGATAGCGGCATGCTGTTACTTTGACAGATCGTGCAGTGTGACTGGCTGGATCTGTCATGAATAATGTGTTTTGGCTTCTGCTTCCCCTCTCACTAAGAAACTCCCAGCCTGGCTTAGTTTTCAGCTCCTTTCAAAAAAAAAAGAAAAGAAAAGAAAAAGAAAAAGGAAAAAAAAGTGGGGTTTACAAACATCCTGTGAATTTATACCAGAGATACTGGATTTTGACAATGTGGAAGGAGAGAGGATTGTAGGTTAAATTCCAGAAAGTTCCCCAGACATCCACGGACTACGTGCCAAAAAAGCAGATGCCAGTCTATTCAAGTCAAATATGTGAAAAACACACACTCCTGGAAAACTCACTTCAAATTCAGCTTTGTCATGTAAGGAATATAAATGTTGTAACTGTGTTTAATTTGAAATCGGGGGATTACCTGCAGGTCCCTTCTAATGTTCTTTTCTTCTCTCTGTTTTTAGTCTTGTATGCCAAGCTAAATGACCTTTGTCAGAAGGTTGAATATTCGATTAAAGATGAGCAAGGGAAGCAGATAGCGTGTATGTAACCAGTCATATCTTGTCCCGGAGATAACTTAGATACGGGTGTAAATTCAAATTTTGTATCTGAGAGATTATGTATATTTGGAAGGTTATTCGCGTAAAAATAGTGCCTCTCCTGAAAATAAAAACAAAACAAAAATATTTAAAAATATGTTTGACATCCCATCAGTTGATTGCCAGTACACAAATTCAGTTCATTTAACTTGTAGAAAGGAAATGAATCATTGAATAATTTTCAATCTTGTGTTTTCAGCACCCAAAAAAAAGAACAGTCTGAACGTTTCACTTCGGGTAGCAGCTGCATTCTTTCTGCTTGGCTTGTCCAGTAGAGGGAGGTAAAGTGCTTTGGTAACCAATACAGTCCCGTACCGCTCTGTTTCAGCTCCTGTTTGATTTAGGTAATAATCACAAAGCTGCACCAAAGATATATAATGTGAATATTGGCATGTTTTAAATGCATTCAACTCACTACATCAGAGATACTGTTATAATAACATTCTCTCAAGATCTTTCTATTTCGTTTTTTTTTTTTTTTTTTTGGGAAATCAGCAGACAGACAAAATTGTCCTTGTTAAGACCCCTACAACCGATGAGTCTCCAGGCACTTACACATTGATTTTTCACAGAAGTGAGTTTGTGTTGCAAATTTGCATGTTATACTAAGTAGTTGCCATAAGACACATACGACAAAAGAAAATAAAGGAAAGTGACATAGGGAAAAGGGGGTGGACATGATCGAATGTCTAAATGACAGAAACCCATTTCTGTATCATATCGAATAAAACGTGTCCTTTTGGAACAAAAATGCTGTTTGTCTCTGAATTTCACACTCTTTCATCACATCCTAAGATATAATGTTTTCAGTGAGTGTTTCTGTATGATCAGTGCCATGTCAGATGTATCAGAATAATGATTAAATGAATGAATCCCCAGTATATCATTATCATTTCCCCACAACCCTTCCTATAACTGCTGTAACATAATGAAAGAACACAACTGAAGTGGTAATTAGGACCTCCTCCCACCCTAACATTAAAAGAGTTTGAATACACATTCATTTTTTCCACTGCATTAATTTGACCTGAAAAAATAATAATTTTCTTTTTTTTTTTTTTAAGGCATTCCTAGTTACAAAAGACTAAAAAGGACAGAAGGAAGTTGTATCATGGCTTGACGTGCAGACGTCTGGCTAATTCCTCCCAGACTTAGGGGACCTGTTTCTGGGTATTGCTGGGTCAGTAAAGAGAGGTGAGGGGCGCACAGCTCTGTTTTACGGAGGTAGAGGGGGATAAGAGTATTCACTTTCACAAAGGGTGCCAAATCAAAGTGTTTTCCTGTCACGACCAGTAGGAGTCAAGTCAGCATGGGGTCTATTTACTGTGACTTCCAGCTGAGCTGCGACCATACATGTTCTGTTGACTCACAGATTACCATTGAGTGGCAAGAAGCCATTCTTGAGTCACATGACCGTGAACTTGATTGCAGAAGGTCAGAGTGGTGTCTCCGTCAATGGCTTCTATTTACAGTCGGGTGTAAACCGTCTGAAGGCCTTCAGCCGTTTCTCTTTTCTCTACAGGGTTGCCTTAGCACCGTGGAAACAATGACCACCTGAATTAGCATCCTGAATGCTGTCAAATTAACATCTGAATCATTGCTTTAAAAAGCTATGTTCTAACACTCAAGTAATGTTAGATTTAATGTTAACCATTTGCTCGTGTTTGCACAAAATTAAAGTAGGGTGCTTTGGAGAAAGCAAGAGATATTGTGTTTGGCAACAAATTAAGAAAACACAAGGCAAAAGGGACGTGAGTGTGCCAATTATTTCAGTTTATTCATATTTTGCATGCTGCCTTAATTTTCATAGAACTGTGTTCCATATACACATTATTTACACAGATGTGATGTTGGAGGAAAACCTCAATTTTCATAAAAGAGTTCAATTTACGAGATGGAACTTTTAGCAGTGGGCATATGTCTGCACCCAATTTAATGTGAGAAAAGATTTTTTTTTTTTTCAGAGGATCAATATTTAACCATCCAAAAAAACAAAAAACAAAAACCAAGAACAAAAACAAAAAAGAATCACTTTAAGGCAACATTGTCTGAAGAAACAAATGAAGATGTAAAATCTTCCTTCATAAATATATTTAGAATGTGCTTTATATTTCCTTTATAAAGCTTCACCCTGATATTTGAATGGATTTTTTAAATTTAATACATTATACATGGACATGGGAAAATGAGTTGTGCTTTGTGTGTGTATGCAGGACAGAGCGAGTATGATTTCACTCACTGTATTTTCAATCACTTTTTTTCAGTATTTACATCACAGTCAAAATAGATCAGCATTAGCTCTTCAAAGCTTAATTATATATATATATATATATATATATATATAACTTTTCACAGCTATACATATATTTATACATACTGTATATATATATATATATATATATATATATATATATATATATATATATATATATATATATATATATATATCTCCCTTTATCAGACAGCACAGTGTTTGTTCCCTGTGTCCTGTGTTTTCCTCATTAAATCAACAACAGCAGGGAAAAGGAATTAGAAATTTTTGTTGTAGGTCTTTGTGTCCTTGAGCTAGTCTTTTTTGTTTAAGTAAAAACATTTAAAACTGCAGCAAGCCTTTTTTTTAAAAATATGGCCAGGCCAAATTTTGAGTTTTGTTCAAGTCATAATAAAAGTCTGCTTACCCTCCTCACGTCTCTGAGAAATCTACTGTGCGGATAAGAGTTCCTTGCTGAGCTGCTTGAGGGTACCTGCTCTACTGTCCTTTCACTCTCTCTTGATGTTACTGAGCAGTGGATCGGTCCCTCCGTGCGGCTGCTGGGGAGGTTGGCTCGTCCGTCCCTTCCTGCTCTGGTGTGTCTTAACATGCTTGGAGAGATGATCACTCCTCATGAACCTCTTGCCGCACTGCTGACAGCCGAACCGCTTCTCCCCGGTGTGTGTGCGCAGGTGACGCTGCAGCTCGTCCGAGCGTGTGAAGCTCTTTCCGCAGAAAAGCCAGTTGCAGATAAAAGGACGTTCCCCGGCGTGCCAGCGTAGGTGCGCCTTCAAATGCGACGTCTTCTTGTACACCTTGCCGCACTCAGGGATGTGGCAAATGTGCAGTCTCTTCTTGCCAAACTCTAGCCCTGGCGCGTTCCCTCCCGAAGCCTGGCAGTTGGGGCACTTACATCGGCGACACCTACGTGTGGAGCTCAGCAGGCCTTTGGAGGTGCCCTGCAGTAGGGCTGCGATCTGAGGCTGGGGACCCAGAACCAGCTGCCTGCCCAGGGAAAGGTGGTGGCCAGAGGGGCTACCGCTGCTCTGGGGTAGACTCCACCACTGCTGCCCATCCTCAGCATGGGCTCCCGGTAGGTGAGGCCTGGCCGACGTGTTCTGGAGGAAGCTGGGAAAGTTCTGACTCATAGCATTATGTTGCTGGTAGTAGGATGCGTTGGCCTGTGTCTGGGAGGACAGCATCTTGACTGGGGAGAGCTCAAAGGAGTAGGCGGCTGGCGGTTCGGCCGGAGGGGTGAGGGGGAGCTCGTGGTGGTGGTGGTGATGATGGTGATGGTGGTGGTGTGAGTGGGAGCCCAGGCCGGTCTGCATGTGACTGGGGAACTGCACCTTAGGCACGGTGAAGGCCATCTGGTGAGCACTTAGGCTGGAGTTGGGGGCCACCTCATTGCTCCAGAGCTGGAACATACTGGAAGCTGAACTTACTGCTCCGTCATAGGGGAACTGGGTCCCCTCCGAACCCACGTTGCCACTCACCTGCCAAGCCTGGCTGCACGTGGTAGCCAGAAAGGACAGGGGGTTTGGGCCACTCTCTGGAGAGGAGCTGGGTGTACGATCCTGAGAAGTGCAGAAAAAATCACAATCTCAGTTTAGAGAGTACTACATTAGAACTGCAACAAGAGAAAACTGAAATACAATCTCCCAATTTTGTCCTATTTACATAAAGTTTCTGAATGACTACTTTCATGACTCTAATCTTTAAAAATAATAAATGTTTGTCATAACTGTCATTAGCATTACAGAAGTACATTTACTAAAACAGGGTGACTCAGCTTCAACATATTATACAGCAAACTTATTTTGTGAATTGCAAACAGTTTATATTTTTTCTGTATCGCAGAAACAATTCATATATTGTTTGTCGTACAAGTGCATAACCCAGTTGATAGACTCCATTTACAACTATCCCAGTATCTCTTTGCAAAGCGCGGCATCGCAGTAATTGAAGCGGAACACATGGAGACAATCCGCAACTTATAGCCGTGAACTTCTGACACAAAGTAAAGAAGAGCATCGAACCTGTAAGAAGTTGTGTAGAAAATTATCGGTTCTCGATAATGTCAGCGCAGCCATCTGTCCACACGTTGTGTGTCTCCGCACCTGCAGAAAGTGAATCGCGGAGAGACAAGGATGCCAAGGTACACTTCGAGGCAAAAGCAAAGGAGAACGCAATCATCCGTGTGTGTGTGAAGACCACAAAAAGCGCGACCTATGCAGCAACTGGGTAAAAAAAATAAAAATAATAATAATCCTTCGTCACTCCACTCTTCCGAACTCCACTTTCCTCTAAAGTTAGCGGGTTGTGTGAGTGTGTGTCTGCTCTCGTGTACTCCCGGTTTTTGGGTGCTTCCACACAGCCAGTGGCTTTAAGAAGACTCCTTTTTGAAGTGCGAGGAAGAGACTATCGCAGTAAATACTAAGGATCATTTCAAAGGCGGTCGGATTGCATCTTCTCTTTATAGAGGATGGATCCTCTCAACGGGGTCTCTTAAGTATGTACCAGCAGGGTCAGTGAATGGAGGGGTGAAGCGGAGGGGGTATAACGGAGAAGGGGTGATTCGGAAATTAGGTGAGGGGGTGTGTATCACAACAACTAAACCTTATTTTCATTCCGATAAAATTTAACCTGACCTGTGGAACCACACCTCCTATTAACCGACTGTTTGAGAACAGAAATCAGAGTAGAATTTTCTGTCTATTTTTCAGATTACATTACTAAATTGCGTTATACGTAGCATATGTTTGAGAGGAGGGAGTAAAGGTTCATATTTTGTCAGGATACATATTTGCCAGAGTAAGTTGAAAAGTCGTGTAACCGGCTTTCGTATTCATTTTTTTAAAATTCTCATAGGTTGTTATTAAGAAATGATTACTTTGTATGTGGAGAAAGGTTATACACGTAGTAAGCTTTGCAGGAGCTGCAGTGAATTTTCAAAATATTGCGAACGTTTTTTTCAGAAGTTGATAGACGCTCTTTTGAAATTTCTTAGTCTGTACTCGCACTCATAAGAAACCCAAAACAGCTACAATTTCACAAACAAAAGAGGAAGTCGTGTATGTGGTCTTATATATATTTTTTTGTTTGTTTGTTTGGGTTTTATTTTTGGTCGTGGATGTCCTAACTCAGAAGATTAGTGGGTCTCTCAAGAATCACAACTTCACGCTTCAACTTCTGATTAAGGGTTGTCTTCTAACAAAACAACTAAACAAATTGAATAAAACCTGACCAAAGCTTGCTAGTTCTCACTGTTAAGTGACATACCAAATAAACGACTCTGCGTGACATTTTCACACTACGGGTTCAAGTTAAGGGCGGCATCACATTTAACCGGATTAAATGCAGATTCGGAAGGCATTTTAAGTTCATCTAACTCCATGAGTCTTTAGGTCTCCTATTCCGATACGATACACCGAAGGAGCAAAGGCATTTTACATCTTAATACACGAAAATCCTCATTGCTTTGTTCCAGCCGCATTTACACACATTCGAGATTCTCATTCAAGCGCAGCTCTCACCTCTGACCGCATAACAATCAACCTTTGTCCTTGCAAATGTCTTAACTTTCGTAAAAATTCTTCTTCTTCTTCTTCTTCTTCTTCTTCTTCTTCTTCTGCTAACTTCAATATGAATTGTAAAATGTAAAAATGTACACTGTGGTATTATTCTTAGACCGAGCACGTGAAAACTAAAAGCTAGGTGAACGGAGTCTAAAGTCTAAATACTGTTAAAAGACTAATACATCCATATAGGGTGTTAGACAGAATGACATCTCGATAAATTATGTTATACATGTGTCACGATAAGCTAGACATAGTTTAAATTTAAACCTAGTTCTTTCTTAATGGCCTAATAGAAGGACAAGCGATAAACACATTTCACAGTGTTGAGAGAATGTATTGTATATGATTTAATCATTACTATTAGAACATATACACTCCAAGGCTATCTCCTTACGAATTGAGGTGTCAGAGAGAATGGATTCAGAAACGGTGCATGCACTCTTGTCTCGGTGTCGCATTTTAAAGATCAAAACTTGTGAATGTGTTTAGGTGAAATGTTAAGGCAAAATGTGAGCAAACGTCAACACTGAGCGAATTGGATGAAATCAAAACTTCGTTTGTAGACTAGTATGACGATTCCGCTTACTGGAGTTATAAATATTTCTTCGACTAGCATACGTACTCTTGAGCGTTAGCTATAATCAGCTCATTCTTGCAAAAAGTAAATATATTTCTGAGGTAAAAATAAAGTCCATGTAAACATGAGGTCATGAAAAACCCTTAATTAAAGAGCCCATAATTAACAAGCCCTTACCTCCCTGTTCCATTAGCATTTATAAAAGGAATTTTCGTGCAAGACACAGATGTTGGTGTACAGAATACTAACATTGTTCGTGTATACTGTGATTAATAACATCTAAAACATATTAGCAGCCAATAGATCAAATAATCGTGAACAGATTAAATAAGATTAATGTATCAGTACACCAAACATTTGTTTGGTGGCGATATTCTTTTTTTGTTTGTTTGTTTCACTCCTATGAAGACCCGGACTGACAATGTTTAGAACGGAATGATTATCATAAACAAGGTAAAGCCAAACGTTAAGCAAGTTTGAAAACAGACGATACTGAGTAAAAATACGCGGAGATTAACGCAGGCATGTTTCTTTAAATATTGAATGTAAAAGGGCAAATTTAAGTATTTCATTCAGTTCAGTCGTAACAGAATTATCAGTAAAGTTAAGCCCCTGCTGTAAACACGGTTATTAAACACTCCCCAGGAGAAGATGTGTTAATTCAGAACTAAAAATGTGCTGCAATCATTCATTTGCCATCATTCTGCGAATAAAGAAAAGCAGCAATGAACAAATTGTTAACATCCTCTTTCTAAAAATTAAATTGGTGTGCAGAAATAAAAAAAAATATGCACATTAAAAATACTAAATTATAATTACAACATAATAAACAGTACATCATTTCGCATCTTTTGGGGGCAATTAAGGTGTGTGATGCAAATAAAACAAACAAACAAAAAAAAAAACTGTTGAGTAACAGGGAAGAAAAAAGGTTGAGGACATAAGCAAAAGGCATCAAATATTTGGTCGTTTTAAGGAGATATGCAGCCTCTGTCTCTTTCCGTGGGCTTTATTACTGAGCAGAAGTTGTTAATTACCCTGATTCTTATTTCCTGTCCCTTAAATCCCCCTCCCTTACCCACCCCACCCCCAGCTGCACTGACTGCCTCCCAGATGAGTGTCTTTGAAGTGCAAAGTACGCTCTCCTCACTTTGAACTGTGAAAACAATGCTCCTGTGGTTGTGCTTACCTTCCCCATGTTACCTCATTTAAAT
This sequence comes from Chanos chanos, assembly GCF_902362185.1. Taxonomy (NCBI): domain Eukaryota; kingdom Metazoa; phylum Chordata; class Actinopteri; order Gonorynchiformes; family Chanidae; genus Chanos; species Chanos chanos. Next base: position 27,322,578 of record NC_044497.1, on the reverse strand, counting down.
AGACCTGGATACGGCTTCCACCATTTTCAAGGGAAAACTCATTTCCAGAGCAGCAAGAAATCCCAGCATTCATTAAGCAGCTATCAAGATGGCAGGCAGATGCACCACACAAACTCATTCCAACACTCCAGGTCTCTGCTCTCCTCTTTGGTGGCCGCTCAGATCTCTTGTGATCTTAAAAGTGCAGGAATGTGCTTGACTATTTTATTATACTTACACATCTTTTTTCTTGGTTAGATGTGTGGAGGTAAAATGTGTCTGTGTGTGTGTTAACTCTCGTCCTTTTTAATCCCAACAGTTTTAGCAAAGATCTGAGATAGCTAGGTAGTATGGAGTTGTAACAATTGTCGAGTGTTGTTTGGTAAGAGAGAGGACAGCATCTTAAATTTTGGGTTTGAGAGAATAATTTGCCTATAAATCCTCCCTAAATTTCACTAAATTTCAAAAAGCTTTACATCACAACAATTAAAAAAAAAAAGTTTCAACATTGAACCCTACCATGTGCACGTCACATCCCTGTCATACACAGTTATGGTTTGATAACAACGCAAAGATGTGATTAGGGTTTAAGCTTTGCCTACTACTCCGTCACAGATGACAAATCCACTCATTTAAAGATCAATGCACTCATAAAAGCAGCCAAAACAATGCAGGGATAAAGGAGGCATGTTGTCAAGCTGTTTTTTTAGCATGTCTGGGGGGCACTTTAAGAGCCTCAGATCACTAAATTGTCCCAGCTGTCTTGACCATCTGTACTCCATACAGGACCGCCATGGCTTTTGTACTGGTGGCCATGTCCAAAAGCCACTTTTACAACCCCATGTTGGCTAAATGACCCTCTGCACCCTAATGTGACAAATGTGCTGTAATGGACGAGACAGAGGGCATGTAAAAAAAAAACCTTCTTCTCCCTTAATCTCTTTAACTTTAAGCCATAATCAGCGCAAAACAAAGACAACATTGCACACAATGACCGTGACTCGAAAAGCTGAGGAAACGGATCCAAAGGCTTTGAAGGGGAAATGTGTCTTAAATAATGAATGGTGAAAGATTTTAGCACATCACCTTGTTGTGATGTCATGTGTTGAATCAATGGCCAGAAATGGGTATCTCAGAGTCAATCAGGCATATTTTTTCCTTTCTTTCTTTCCTTTTTTTGAGCTGCATGTTCAGATAACCACATGCAAAAGATCGACCTGATAATCATATCATATTTCCATTGTGTGTATATCTGTACATATATCTGTAAATATGTTACATAGTAACCTAAAACATTCTCTTTAAATCACCTCATAATACAATCAAAAGAAGTTAGTCAAAAACATTCATGATTCATGTTGTATCACACTGCTATGATTATATGAAACTAATTCTAGTTCCATGGGTTGGAGGGCCGAGTTTGATATCTTTGGCCTGGTTTAAAAACCAGCCCAAGTCCATGGGAGATGCCCATTCCAAAAACTCTGAGCTTTTTTGAGCTTTAAAGCCAATTTTGGATTGGAAAAGCAGCAGAGATCAAAATGAAGGGCTAGGATTACTTTTTTTTAAAGCGCATTTCCCAGGGCACTGAAAGACAGAAAACCAGGCTTCGAGTTTCATGTATCTGGCTCATTTAAAGTTTGTAAAAAGGCCATTCCATTAAAAACAACACAAAACATCTGGCAGGTAACACTTCAGTATAAATTTCAGGAAAAAAAGTTTTAAGTTCTAAGAGCATGTTTTTTCATCCACTGTAAAATGACCAAATCTCTGCCCAACGTCCTATGCAAATAAGCCAAATTTCAGTACTGATATGCAAATACACAGTGAGTTAGAGTCGAACCAAACACAAAGCATACAGAGGGAGCTTGTAAAAATCTATTTCCAAAACCATATTCACAAACATGTGAGCTCTTGTCCGTTTGCATTCTTGCAGGATGGAGAACTACCATTCATGTGCTGATATGAAAAAGCACAAATCTCTACTTGTCAAAGAAAACTTTTATCAGTACCAGGGGCACTTGAAGTTTGTTTGCATTTTGTTTTCCAGTACTCTTAACAACTTCAGAAGTCAGATCACAGGAGCCCGTGATCAAAGAGCTTTTCGGTTAGTTCAGGAAACACAGGAGCTATACGCCACGCTTTGATACTCCACATCAATATTTCAATTCAACAATCGCTTGACATGTACCCGTACTCCCTGAGACGAAAGGAGAGAGTGAATTGAAGGGGCAAGCTGGAGCTGTATTTAAAAAGAGTAGGGAGTTGAGTTATTTTTTTTCCAGCGAAGTACAACTCACTTTTCTCACAACAATTTGAGTGTCATTAAAATACACACACTGCTTGTGCTAAGTCCTAAACTCACAATGGTTGTCTGGATCCATGTAGTGATACAGGTCTTTCATTGACAAAACAGTAAAGGCAAAGAAATAGAACTGCATTGGTTTCTGCCACCTCAAAGGACTAAGCTCGGTGTGAAAGCTTTGAACACTGCTCTCTATACTTTGAACTCTCATGTACAAAAAGAATTTTTTTTAAGGAAAATACCTAAACAGATGTACAATTATGCATGCAACAGTGAAACTACGATTTGGAAATATTCAACTCTGATGATGATGAAGGGTTGGTGATTAATGAACATACAGAACATGTGTGTGTGTGTGTCTGTGTGTGTGTGTGTGTGTGTGTGTGTGCATTTTCTGTACAAATACATATGTAGTGTTCCTTACACTTAAACGAAGAAAATGAAATTCCCACTGATAAAGAGAGTAATAATATGTGGAAGGTGTGAGTGTGCAAAAGCAAATTCAGTTCCTGTGTTTTTACACAGTGATTGTGCAGGCCAAGCCACATTTCTTAGGTTCCTTACATTTAAGACTTGGGGATGGAACCAAATATCTGATCTCACCAATACTCAAATGCAGCTAGAGATTAGGCATTGAGGTATTCGTGAATTCGGGTGTTCAAGAATCAATGAGTACATACCACTACTAATTTTAAGTAAGTAAATTTTGATGGACAGTACCTTAAATGGCATTACAATTCACCTTGATTCTGAATCTTTAAAGGGTCACATTCCAAGTGTCACTGATCCTTTACGTAGTCTAACGTGGGACACGTGCCTGAAGTAAGAAAACTGATGGCTGTATTGGCCCACTGAATGTGGCAAATACTTGTTTCATTTTCCCATTATGACATTCAAAATTGATGATGACTAATTTACTGGGGGAAAAAATGGAGATGGTTTATTCATGTAGCATAATCACTAAATCCCTTTTAAACAAAAAAGGACTGATTCCCAACAATAGCTGTCAAGTTAATGCAACATAATATGAATAATAAAAAAGCCACAGAGCAAAAACAAAAGGAAAGAACAATGGGATGATCAATCTCAAAGAGACTCATAAAACACACACATGCACACACACACACACACACACACACACACACACTCTCTTACACATTATAAACATAGGAAAATAATTAGTCCAAACACATGACAATGTCGTTTCACATGCATCAAGTTAATGTGGGTATTACTGTGAGCATGGACCCCTGCCAATTTTCCTTAGCAGATTTACAGAGTGACTGAGAGAAAAGTGAGCGTATGTTATGTCAAGCTGACTTCTTGTCTAACGGTAATGCATACTGTTGGGGCCGGGAGGTGGCCCCAGTCGCTGGATCAATAATGGATAGCTAGAAGCTTTTTAAAGAAAATTAACCTTTTGTTAAGTTTTTTTCTGTCTGTATTAATGTTGCCTATGTAGCAGGACCTCAGCATATCACACCTTAGGGAATTAGCTGCTAACGGTCCCTGGATGGGAGCCATTTTCAGCAGCTGAAACAGAAGGACTGAGGGTGGTTACGATAGGTGTTGACATGGAAATGTCCCATGGAGAAAACGGAATGTGTTCCGTATGAGGTTAACGCATACCAGCAGGACAGGGTGCATACCCAGACTGATGACCAGATGGGCCCGACCATGAACTGGAACGTTCAAGAATTGTCTGTTGCCTTTGCACTACAGGGTTACTGACAGCACCAAAAAAATATCTGTATCAAATATCTGTAAAAGTATCACAACAATCAGTCTAAACATACTTGATTTCCTTTGTGGAAAGATATTAAGAACCAGGACTTTTCCATTCTTATCGCAGTGCCTTCTTAAACTTTTTTATTTTTTTTTATCCCAATCTCAGCTGAATGTTAACATCGATGCTTGCTAACCAAAACCTCTCAGTACCTTCAAACAAATCAGGGTTATTGGATATTGTGAATTGGCTCTACAATGGAGAGCTAATGATAGACTATCTAACTGTATTCTCTCCCTTACGGTACAGGCCTTTCACATCCACACACTTTCCCTGGCACTCCTGTCATCAGCTCACAAACGACCTGTTTGACTTGTGTCGCTGCAACGAGCAAGTTGTACAGTTCCCAACATGTGGAGACAGCCAGCTCGCACACGCACGTACACACACACATACACGCACATACACAGCTGTAGACTTATTTGTGTTTCTCTGAGCAGTTCCATCGGCAGGTGCCTGGTCCCTTCAGTCAGCACAGCCTCTGTAATGTATGGAGATGTGTCACCCACAGACAGCCTGTGTCAGGGAGCAGCCGCTTTCTGTTGTGTGTGGTGTAACCTGGGGTGCTTTGAGGATGGCACTGTGTGACAGAGAAGTTCTTTCATCTAATCCTCATGGCGTAATTTGCACCTCCGTTCCTTTAATTGATGACTACTGATCAAATACCTGCCTTTGGAAAATGAGAAACTTAAATAGTTTTCTCTGTCTCTCTGTCTGTCTGTCTGTCTGTCTCTCTCTCTCTCTCTCTCTCTCTCTCTCTCTCTCTCTCTCTCTCTCTCTCTCTCTCTCACACACACACACACACACAAACGCACTCGATCTGCAAAAAGAATTCTTAATGGCACAGATGGAGGGGGGAAGTATATTCTGATGGAATAGAGCAACGGATCAAGTTTACTTTGTTTGATCTTTGCCTTAATTGAGAGAACATACCATCATAGGACCAAACCCATTCCCAAGTAGCAATGCCAACACATATTAACTGCAGTAAACAGGTAACCTGGCCTGACGTGGAGGACTCATATCTCTTTTCATCATTTCTGGGGACCCTACAAACCCTGACATTATTTCAAGGGGAAAATGAACCAACCACAGTGTGGTTGATATGACCATCTTTGATATTCATGAACTCTGGGTAATTTACACTGGTTCTGGGTCTCGTCAGATTTGATTTGGTGATGCTATGCATGGATATATTTTTAGTCAGGTTATGTCAGTTTCCCTTTTCTTGAATTAACTTTTGCATGGCTTAACACAGGTGTCATTACAAATCATGTCACTTTTTGACTGTATGCCCAAAGTATTGCAATATACATGTGATAATATACTGACTTATGAATAACAGTTAATATTATTGCTGAGCTGTGTTGCACTACAGTGCTATACCAAATATTTCAATTGCTCAGTACATGTTGTGATTGGCTAAAATAAACTTATTCAGCTCTGCAATGATGATGATGATGATGATGGTGATGATGATGATGATGATGAAGATTAAGATGAAGATGATGATGAGGATTCCACTTTCAGAATCACAAAGACATTTTAAATCCCCCCCCCAGTCTTATCAGATCAGCATCAATTTTTCTCGCATCTTATAAGATTCATCCTTCCGTTTTCCCACAACAGAACAGACAGACGAGGTTTGCAAAACAAATGAACAAACTGAAAACAGGAATGGAATGATGAAAGAGTAAACAACACCAGCAACATACCCTCAAACCATAACAGTCTCCAAGTAGGTTACTTGTTAGTAACCCAGTTTACTTGTTGGGTCGGTTCCCATTAAACAAGTTGTTTAAACACCCACGTTAAGTTTTCCAAAGTGAGGACTTCCAGCTGAACAATGGCAAAGGCTCTGAAAGCCAGGTATGTTTAAATAAAAATACAATCATACTCTCACATATACTGTATGCCCCAAAACACTTCATTATAAGGTGGAGTGTTACTGAGTCAGTCTATTGATGTTGCTTTACTAATTGTGGAGAACGGGGGGCTCAACAGCAGATGTTGCATTTCAAAGTACTTGAGAGCAAGGAGACAGGTTATGATTTATGCTAAGATGCGTGGCTTCAAAGTGTAGAATGAGGCTTCTAAACAAATTGAACAAGTCAAGATCTATTCACTCAGGACCGGGGAGTGCGCCTGCCGCATGCAGATCAGAGGAGCACGTCTGCCGCTTGTAATATCCCTCAATGGAAGAACAGGTCCGCTGGGAAGAGCCAGCAGATAACGCTTAAGACTGAGCCATGCGGATGCGGGCATGGGAATTCTGTGCCAACGCCGCTGCAACACCTGTGCTGAGAATCAAAAACCGCACTCATGTCAGGGTCCATGGCTGGGTTGGGGGGGTTTGGGGGAGGTAGGGGTGAGAGGGGGAGGGGGTGGGGGAGGGGCGAACGCACCTGGAGACTTGACATCCTTTCTGTGCGGCACCATTATTTAGGAAAAACACACAGAGAAAACGCAGTCAGTGTCAACAATGTGATGCAATATGGGTAAACGGAAATGATTATTTACAAAGCAGAGGAGCCTGTGTGTGCAGAGGGCTGTTGTGTGTGTATGTATTATCATGTTCCTTCAAATCAGTCGAGACCATCAGAAATATAAATAAAAAAAAAAACAAATCTAAAATAATAAATAAAAACTTTTTTAAAAAATCTTAGTTGAAAGCTAGATTTTCATAGCCTCAGATCAGTAATTTATTTATCAATAAATACATTTTGTTGATTATGGCAAGTCTATGTAACACATAGATATTTTTAATTGTATTCTTTAATTTTGAGGCAGTAATGCTTGTGAGAATGCTTCTGTCTGAGGCAGGCGATAGCTGACTGTGTGCAGTATATTAAGTTCTGAAAAAAAAAAAAAAATCATGCAACTGTTCAGCACATGTAAGCACACAGTAAGAGGAGAGGTAAAAAGCACAGGTGAGCACACAGTAAGAGGAGAGGTAAAAAGCACAGGTAAGCACACAGTAAGAGGAGAGGTAAAAAGCACAGGTAAGCACACAGTAAGAGGAGAGGTAAAAAGCACAGGTGAGCACACAGTAAGAGGAGAGGTAAAAAGCACAGGTGAGCACACAGTAAGAGGATAGGTAAAAAGCACAGGTGAGCACACAGTAAGAGGAGAGGTAAAAAGCACAGGTAAGCACACAGTAAGAGGAGAGGTAAAAAGCACAGGTAAGCGCACAGTAAGAGGAGAGGTAAAAAGCGCAGGTAAGCGCACAGTAAGAGGAGAGGTAAAAAGCACAGGTAAGCACAGAGTAAGAGGAGAGGTAAAAAGCACAGGTGAGCACACAGTAAGAGGAGAGGTAAAAAGCACAGGTAAGCACACAGTAAGAGGAGAGGTAAAAAGCACATGTAAGCACACAGTAAGAGGAGAGGTAAAAAGCACAGGTGAGCACACAGTAAGAGGAGAGGTAAAAAGCACAGGTAAGCACACAGTAAGAGGAGAGGTAAAAAGCACAGGTAAGCACACAGTAAGAGGAGAGGTAAAAAGCACAGGTGAGCACACAGTAAGAGGAGAAGACATACCTCTAAGCACTATTCAGAAATAGAAAAGGTTTTCCATTTTAATGCTAACTTAAAAAATGTCAGAAAACCCTTTTAAATTTCTTTCACATGATATGACAAGACGTGTGGTCCTGTCGGTAAAAATTATTTTTCCTTCTGTTTTCTCCAATTTGATGCAACCAAATTGGTGCTGAAGAAACGAATTGCTAAATTTTTAATTAACTTCATAGCATCTGCACTTCAGCTCAGAGAGAGAGCAGGGAGATTTCCTTTTAACCTATTCCAGCACATTTGCACACCAAGGTAAATCTTGATGCTGGCACCCTTACAGAAAGGAAGAAAAAAAAAATTAAAAATGGAAATGAACACGCACTTGTGTGTGTAGATCAAAGACTTAAAATTATTCAACTTTTTGCTATTGCTTGATCTTCAAAATAAAAGAGAAGAAACTAGGGGAGAATAAAGATGGACAGATCAGTTTGAGCTGGATGCTCGGCTGTTTATTTTACTGATTTATTGCTTTTATTTTATTTATTTATTTTCGGATTGTATTTCGTTCCCTTTTAGGGAAAAGCTGTAACTCATCCTGTTATCTGATATATCCAGGCAAGTACATGGACTTACAGCAGAACTGAAATGGTTAATATATTTTGCATATTCTATAATATGACAACAGTGTTTCTTAATGCACTGCTTATCGGTATTTCATACTGACTATTAACACAGAAGTCTATACGACTTAACTATTAAACATCAGATGCCTCAAATGGTAACACAATGGAAATTTTCTGGTTACTGATCCTATTAAAAGGCTGAGGTCATGCTTGAAAACCACATTATGATATTATAATATTCTTGTTATTCTATACTTACAGGGGCTCAGTTCAGGAGGTTGAGCAATCTTTCCCCAAATGTTTTGTGCTGTTTCCTTTGGGTGTATGTTATTATGATTATATTGTTGCTATTATGCCTGTTATTATGGTTATAGTTGTGGCTATGGGCATTTGATTGGTCTATGTCTGTCTGTATGCATTTATGTCTGTATGTATGTACATATTTATCTATTTACTTGTGTATCTATTTATTTAATTGATTAATTAATTAATTTATTTCCATCAGGTGTAGGCTCAGGTGCAACTCTGTGTAGCCTTCTCTTCACCACAGCTGGTTCTCCACTAGTTTGCACTACTGAGACGATGACCACCATTTTTTCATTCATTTATTTTATTACTATTTTTAAACAATATTCGGGTCATCAGTTCTCTGCTGTACAAAAGTTAAAATTGTCACACTTCAGTTTTAACATCAGACTGGTCATCACAGATTTCAGGGAGATTTTTATACGTTTGTAATACTTTTTTTTTTTTTTTTAATTTTCCAAGCGCAGGAAGATGTCGTGAAGCCCTCCGCTGTAATTCTGCTGTCATTTTGGGCAGAGCTGGAATGGGAGTCCTTTACCCTGAATACCAGCAGCCCTACTCTGATGTGAAAGATACTGCAGCAGTGCACTGCTTCCTCAACAAGTCTCTCTTTGATGGAGAGCGGACAATACCTGCTTTATACTGGTCTCATCACCCCTCCGACTGTGGGTAAATAGAGCATTCTACTGACACAAGACCAGGACCAGAACATCAAAGCAGTTTAAGAAAAACATGCCCTATTCCATCATGAGAATGTGGAATGAGCTTGAATTGGAAATATATACAGTATTCCTGCCTTAATTTGCTGGGAAAATCTTTTAGCTTTTACTGTTCTTTCTCCACCTCTCCACTAGAGGGCAATCAGATAGCTTTCAATAGTTATCAGGGCATCGCAATCAGGGGTTCATCACAGCACAAGACCAACAAAAGCTAAGTGTGCTTGGAAGGGTCTGTTATACTGAATAGTGTGCAATGTCACCCGGTTTGGAGAACACTATTCATCTGATGCATTACACCATATCTGATGAGTGACAAATAAAACGACCGTACAACCAGTAATGAAAACCACTGCACTGACAGTGTACCAACATTTGGTTCTCATTCATGGAAAAAAGCCAGCTCTCCCTCTGATAATATTTCGTTGTGAGTTAGATAACTGACCGTAACAGTCACTTGCAGAACAAGAAAACCTTTCACAGGTGAAAAAATCGGAATGTGAATTTGCATTGTAATACTCATATCATCGTCTCCCGGCCACCGGTTTGTGTTGGTTGTGTGTCTGTACGAACCTTTTAGGGGGTTTTGGGGAGTGTCTTTTTGTGGAGAAGTACTGAATCCTGTCCTGTCACACCTTGGCCTTTAAACCTCAATCAGTCAGCTCAGGCTATGAGCTAACGGCAGACAGACAGATAGCTGGCTTCATACAGCCGCTGATTTCCTCATTTACACACAAGCTCTCCTCAGCTTCCCATCCAATGAAACATACAGCAGAACTGCACACCTCAACTAGACACATCAACACATCAACACATTTGTTTTTTTTTTTTGATGTCCACAATGCTTTTGCCTTGGTGTAAAGACTTCACAGTGTCTAAGGAGTGTCAAGCCCACATTTTCAACACAACCCAAATCCTATAGCACAGCATTTCTCTTTATGTTCAATGAGTACAGTGTAAAATTCAGATGAAATTACATTGTGTTGACTTAGGGAGTTGATGTTTTTTGAGGTGCGCTGAAACCTCAGATTTCCTAACTGTACTGTGTTGTTTTATGCACTTGCAACTGAGGTCATTCTGTGGGCTTGCCATCTCTGTTCAAGCAATAATGAGCGCTTCAAACGTGTGTGTGTGTGTGTGTGTGTGTGTGTGTGTGTGTGTGTGTGCGCGTGCACGTGTGTGCGCGTGTGTGTGTATATATGTACATGTGTGCATGTGTATCTGTATGTCTATGTATCTCTGTGTGTGTACTATGTCTGTGTAAGTGTGTGTGTTTACCCACCTGAACTGACTCCAGCGATCGTTGGCATGTTTCAGAGGAGAAGAAAAAACCTTCACTGCAGTCGGTGAGGCGGGAAGGGGGGGGGGGGAGTCCCCAGTCGCTTGGCTTTGTCTGCTAGTTGGCTCAGGCCATCAGATAACAGGCAGGACAATGGCCCTCCATTCTGATGCTGGGTCTTAAATGACCAGGAAGCGGCTGTGAGCAGCCCGGCTGTTGGGCTCCCTGGGGTTCGCTCAGCCCTGACAGGCTCTGGAGGAATCTGAATGGCTTGGAGAGCATGGCGGAGGAAATGAGAGGCTAGTGGCCACCCAGCTGGAGCCATGGACGTCCTTTGATGCTCGGAGCAGAGGGAAGAAGGTTAAGGGTGGGAAGTGGGAACAGTGGGCAGGAGAAAGGGGATTACTGCAGTGCCCATGGACCATCTTTCAGGTTTTTATTACCTTCCACCCGGAGACCAGCCTTCCTCTGTCCATTCATAAGACTATAGGTGAAGTCAGGTTACCATTCCTCTTTAAGGTGGGGTGTAGAGATATTCAGGAGGGATTTAACTGTCATTTTACAGATTCAGTCCACTTACACACTTTTGTGTTGCATCCCTGATGCAATATGGTCATTTCTACGTTATGTCTTTGACATCTGAAGTTGTAGTGTAGCAGGAAACCCGTCTGGAAGATCTGCCTCGCTTGTCACCCTTCCTAATGGCATCAGGCTTTTTTTTTTGACGTCAGCGCAGACGCACTTGAGGAGAGATCTGCTGATTAACTGGCTTAGTGGTTTCCGAGGGTCAGCGAGCAGATCAATGAAACAGAACTGTACCAGGATGAGACCCACCCAAAAGACACGCAGCCCAAATCCAAGCCCCAGTTCCTAATAAGTGGCCCTGGGTACTACGGCGCACAATGGTGACCAATACACACGTGTTTGGGGACTATTCAATAAACACAGAGGAAGTTAGTGTCTCTGGGGCCTTATGTTAGAGTGTAGAAGCCAATATTTGAGTTCATGTCTTAGGAAGAAAACCCCTCCTCCCACTACATTCAGTGTAGAACTGGATGTGATATTTAGTGTAAAATGTTATGAGAGTGTGAGGATGCATTTCAGGGGAGTAGCTTTGAAAATTCACTGCACACCTATTGCTAACGTCTCAGCTTAAATAAGTGATATTTTAGAGGAGACTACTATTTACAGCTGACAAAAAAGGATATAATTAGAATGATGAAGATGGTGTTCCAGTGATGAAAATATAGAATCCTGATTCCAAGTAGGTAAATCAGTTAAGTTCATGTAATACTTGCTATCTCACTGGTTAGACTCAAAAACAAACAAAAAAAAAGAATCATTATAATGGTCACAGCAGACAGTGCTCTGGCCTAACCCTATTCACAAGGTCATGAAATATGCCCCACAGCATATGACCCTCTAGTGCTCTCTCTGTTACAATACTGCTCACGAGAGCACAGACCTGCTTGAATGGTTAAGATAAAGGACCATTCTCTCTTATTTGGTGCAACTAAAGTGCACTTTTGATCCGATTCATCGCACACATCCTTCATGCTCACGCCGCATGGCTGAACCTGTCTCCATTTAATGGTTTTTTGAAGTGAATCCACTGATCAAGTCTGTTCTCCTTCAGTTTTCACCAGTTCACAAAGTATTCTTCAAATGCTCTGGCCTCGTTGCTTCTCAAGTGTCTGTGTGTGTATGCATGTGAGAGAGTATGTGTGTGTGTGTGTGTGTGTGTGTGTGTGTGAGTCCTCACAGGACCTCACAGAAGGACCAGCTCCCTTGGCCTTCACTTCGCTTTGTTTCTGAACAGCCCCCATCCTACTTTCAAAGCGTTTCTTTTAAAAAGTACTGTTGAGAATGTATATGGAGTCTGAGGGGCCCAGGGGTGGAGGAACGCAGACAGAAGTGCAGAGTGTTGAAGACAATGCAACAATAAGGTTCAAGGCTACGTCACCACAGCATGCCCCTGCTGCACAATACCCATGCAATGCCCTGGAAAGAGCTGTCCACCTACAACCACACCCCACGACTCCATAACTCCATCAGCACGGAGCAAATCAAGACCAGTTCTTTCCCTTTGATCTCAAAACAAAATACACAAAAAATTAAGGCAATTATTCCCCTGACGCTACATCTACCAAGAACTAGAGCAGCAGTGAACATAAGAGATGCCGAACATTGATGAGTGGTCAGTGTTGTTGTTGTTTTATGATTCTGATGTGATTGTGTATTCATGGAGTATATTCATAATCTGTCAAAGGCAATTTTAAAGCAAGTTTGCATCAAATTTTTTGAATTTGCAGTGCAGGAGAGCTAATGCAAAGGCTTCACATTTTAGTTTGAACAGAAACAAAATCTTTCTCTTCTCTTGGAGCAGACCACTGTGAAGACCATCACAAATTTTGTTCGCCTCACAGGAAACAGTATTCTCAAACAATTCAAGAATCCAAACAGATCACACTAATAAGTAACATGTCTGTCATATCAGTAAAGCCAAAAGGCAAAAAGCTAGATAAGTGGTCAACAAGCTAAAATAAAGGTGTGCATGAGTTAGAAGTAAAAATTAAATCCCCTGCACTTCAAGCCATGATTTATGTTCAAAATAAACAAGAAATTTCATAAATATTCAGCTATTCAGCTGACGCACACTATTTTTTTCTTAAAAAACTTAGTTTGCAGAATTCATGGAAATTCTGCTGATATATAAAACAAACTGAAGCGGCTGTAGGAGATGTAGCTAACACGGGGCATTCGCACACAATGGCATTGTGTTTGCTGCTTTTAATCATACTAACCTGTCCTGTCACCAGGAGAATGAGAAGATGAGTGGCGTCCAAGCAACAGCAGGGTGCGGAAGGGAAGTAGGAGAGCGTGGCGTGACCTTTTGTTCTCTGAGGAGGATAAACCCTAGCGGACCACACCTTGAACTCTACTCTCAAGTGTCTCTCCTTTTTTTTCTGGATGGACCATCTCCATAGATTTGTTAAATGTTTGCAATCATCAAAGGCACATTGCTTTCACTTCTAGTGCAGAGCAAACACTTCTATAGTGCAGTGCAACACTTCTATAACCCTGAAAAATCACAGAATAAACTACTTTACTCTCTGTGTAATCAATCAGTTTGAAAAGAAGTTTATCTAATTTATGACAGGTCTCTTCTTTTTTTAATTTAGAGAGTAAAGATTCCCTACAATGTTTTCTTCCTTTGACATGTCAGGTATATCAGGTGATACACATAAAAGCATAAATGTGCGTCGCTGCATAACATTGTCTATAGATAAGATGAAACTCTTTAAACGTCTGAACACACACAAATGTATATCAAGACCACGTATATGTATCAATAACCATGGTCATTGATATGGTCATTCCTCACAAGTATGCAGACATCACTTCAAAGAATCATAAATGTCTTTTCTCTTACTTCCAACATCACACAGACTTGACACTGTGTCAGTAGTGCGATAGTAACTACTGACACAGACATTAGCAAAATTAGCAAACATTAGCAAAATGGAGCAGGGCCAAAAAGAGAAGGAAAGAATGCCAGGACATGGTACAGTAGTCCAGGGCAGGAGTAAAAGAAGAGTTATATTTGACAGGAGACAATCTGCTAGCGGAGAAAATCACAAACGCTCTAGTCACACAAAAAGAAAAGGACAGCACATATGAGTTTAAGAAATAGTATGGGCTTACGTGGCTGAGGGAATGCCTGCTAATGAGACTGGGAGGATAAATCGTTATAGGTAATAAAGAGGATGAAGAGACACACACTTGACAGAAGAGGAAGGGAGAGGTGGAGAGCTGGAGACTGAGGGGGAGAAGCAGAGCGCCAGCCTAACAGACAAGGTCAGGATCCAGACACATGCCATGGGGGAGAGGGGAGGGGTCAGGACAGGCAGTCCATAAAGGAGATAAAGAACAATAGGAGGAACTATAGTATGAAAATCCCTGCAACCCCACCCATACCAAAAAGAATAAAAACGATGCTGAAAATAATGATGCTTCTTAACCCTGGGGGTGGGGGTGGGGGGTAGGGGGGCAGAACACTTACTGACCATGAATAGTCTGCAGGGAGGGTTGGGGGGGGGGGGGGTTCTTGGGAACATGTGGTGGGGGGTTGGGGGCTGGGTGAGATATTTTTATTATAAAATTAGTTCATGCAACTAAGAAAACGATAAGAATAGAAGATATGTTGCCAAAGATAACTAATCCTGCACCTTTTTTTTTTTTAAAAAAAGAACCCCCACACAGTTTTCACAACCAAATAAACACAAAGTTGACAGCACGAGTTTGCCCACCAAACTACATACGCACACACACAGCTTCACATGCCTTCAGTCCCTCTCACGTGTTTATTGTTTCTGTGTGAGCCATTTGTTATTTTTAATGTGTAATTTCCATGTACAATATTGGCTGATATGATTTCATGATTGTCGTTCCTAATTAATAAAGCGTGTTGACACAATATTTTGATGAGAGTACATAAGCTTATCTCTTCTCTGCACTGTTTACAGAAAGTTCTGGAGCAGCATTTGAGGAATGCTATGCATGAAGCTCCAACAAAAACTGCCAAACTGTTTACAGGATGAAGACAAGTTAAGACCAATGCAGACAGCGATCTAGAAGAGAGTAAACTGTACATGCTCCAGTCACTGATGCAGATCAGAGTGTCATTCCTGTTGTTTACATTGTCTTTGTTTGAGTTTTTGTTGTGACCTGTCCACCTCTTGGAGCACTTGGGCTGTGTCTTGCTTGAGGGGGTTTAACACTCCATATCCTCTTCCATTCAGCACATTGTTCCTTTTACCGCTGATTAATATCTTGTTTAAACAGTCACCAGACACACCACGCCGTCAGCGTGTCCATAAATTCTCTAGAGCTAATCAACACAATGACTGCATTCTTTCACAAAGACCCCCACATAACACAGCATCTCCATGTCACCAGAGAGCCAAAGATTCTAGGAATATATGGATCAAAACAAGCGACATAAAAAAATTATGGCATTTAATTACTCATTCATGTAAAACAAACCCATAATGGACACTTTGTCATTTGGAATAGATCCAGGGTATGTCCAGTCATCCCATAGGACCATATCTGACGAATATCTCACCCTTCTAGATGCACTGACATACAGAGTGGCCAGAGTAAAAAGGTGATCCAGCCACACATAAACACCAATGGGAATAATAATTGCTTTGCAGTTGTGCAATAAGACTTCAATAATTTGACTTATTTAATTCAAACAAATAGCCGACACATTACAAATGAATTACAATTGTGCTTATTGTCATGTGGTTCTACCTCAGGTCACATTTTATCTATTGTGTCTTGACTGACGCCTTCTCAGTTTATTCTAGCTTTTTACAGACATCTACACATTTCACAGATACGTCACACATTGTGACTTTAGTAGGTCACGATTCATGAAATGATCTGGGTTTTTTGGGGTTTTTTTTAATACGTCCTGCTCAAATTCATGATTTTGTCTTTTGGCTTGTGATACACCCTGTCACAATTCAATGCTGCAAGTATCCATTGCTGAATATGAGGTAATGCTGTCCCACCGAATTCCCTTCCTGTGTGTGAGTGCTGGCAGTGGTTCTGGGACGTCACCACACCCCTATCAGTGGCAGCGTCGCTGTGACTACCAGGGCATTGATGCATGGGTTTCTGCACGGAGTCGGCGTCCTGTACCACACAGCTTTGGGAGGAGTCTCATTCATAGAGTCTAATATTGGGCTCTAATCAAAAGAAATTCTCCATTTACATTGTATCACACGTGTTCACCGGATTGAAGTATTTATTAGATTGCGATCTCCTGCACCCTCACAGACATTGTTTAAGGGCCGATATATTATACAGACAAATAGTTTTGTTGGCCAAGAGTGAGATGCAGTGAGCCTCATCACGTCCTCACTGTTTCTCAGAAACCTGAATGAGGAAAAATTGCTTCACCCATCAAACATTATAGATGGGTGAGCACTGATGTTTTTGGGTCATAATCCGATTATAAAGGTTTTTCAACCCAATATTAAAAATGTTAAGCATTGTCAAAAAACGGTTCCCACCAAATGCATGAGGATGTTTCAAAGGTGTGCTCTTAAGGGTCTAAATAATAAATGAAATTACAAACCAGCCAACCTTTTAGAATTGTGATGCCTGTAAGTCACGGAATCACACAACAGACTTACAAGCACTGCAATTAGACTAAGACTACTTTCATTTCAACCACAGTTGGTTAATTCTTTGGATAAACTGAGTGCAGCCCATGGTTAATTTACCCCAAATGGAAATACAGCATATCCCATCATTTGAGTCCATTGGGAAAGTTGGGGCAAGATCCTTTTACTCTATTTTCAATCCTTGTCTTCATGCTTTCAAAAAAAGAATATTGAACTGAGCTAACATTGCCTTGAAGTCCATATTAAACAACAACAACAACAAAAATTCAATTTCATCTGAAATGTTCTCTTGCATTGTTGTTATTGTGTTTGTGAGCGCACTGGTTCATTGGGGGAAAATTTTCTCCTGAAAATTACCTCACTGTTGCTTTGAGTAATTTGTTCAACACTACGACTGGGAATCTAAACCCAAGTCAAAGCTCTCTATCGGCTGGAAGTTTAATCTGGAATTTAAAAGTTAATGAGAAATCTCTTTCAAACTGGCCAGAGAACAAGAGAATAGGAGCAATGAATACTTGTGCTATCCACACTTTGAGACCATCAGTACAGACCAACTCCTTAACTCATCGCTTTACTCAGTCCCTGGAGTATCATGGACAGAGGAGAACAGACAATGACATTTATCAGCGTCCAATGGCAGTTTGATCAGTGAAGCTCAGCAAACATATATAGTTACATCTCAAAAAGCTGCTTTGGTTCCAAACTGCATGTCCGAAGCTTCTACAGCGTTACAACACAGAAAGAAATCTATCCCTCTCGGAAATTGAGCAGCTCTAATAGTTGCTATTAGACATGGTTTGAGGTTACACCTTTGCTCTGGAAACAATACTACTTTGATTTCGGCCTGTAACCTACACAGAGCTGTACATTGTACGCCCCCTGTCCCCCAGTCTCCCCTCTCCCCTCTCCCCAGCCCTTTATGAGTTTCCATACAGACATGAAGAAGGAAGCTTTGAAGAGTTAAGATCCATGTCGGGGAGGGGTGTGTATTCGCGTTAGTGTTAAGGATAAAGGATGAATGTGTGCTCATTTCATTGTTTGACTGGTAAAAAGCTTTTCTCTGTAGGACCCAGAGGTCATTCTCCATCCATCAGCACACTGAGGCTGGACAAGTGCACCTATAAGAGGTCTATGCCAAGTGCAAGGACGTGAAAAGGCTCCAAAAAGCCGGTCAATTCAATTATTCCAAAAAAGTTCGAGTCATTTAATTGGCTCTGAGCACCTAACAGGAAAATACAGTGGTTCCTGATGTCAACATTTAGACAGCTATATATGAGAGATAGAGCACATCCCTCGCACTTTGAGACAGTCTTTTCTTGAGACTGTACTATTCGAAGCTAAAGAAGTTTTACCTGGGGTGGAGAAGATGAGTGCGTCAGTGGCCGTGTACAGGAATATATACACAGAGGATCGTTTCAGACAGGCGTACGGATCAGAGGGTACAGCGAGCGCGAGAGGACGGATCCGCGACAGGATTTCCAAGCGGTGCAGGTGTTCCCAGGTTGCCTGTTTCCACCTGTTGAAAGAGCGGGTGCCCATTTTCGACTGGCTTCCAAAATACAAGCTGAGGAAATGGATTTTAGGAGATATTGTGGCGGGTCTCACAGTCGGTATACTACACATCCCCCAGGGTATGTTTCAACATAGTTTAGTTTTTCAGTTTCCGTTTTAGTAAGTTTACTTATTTCGAGAAGCAAGAGCTAAAATTGTCAGTGACACGACATGTCATTCTGTGTCAGAGTGGTAAATTGAAGTGTTTACTGCTAACGTTATACGGTTTGGAATGAACTTTTCAAATTAAATTTTTTGGGGTTTCGTGTATTATCGTCTAGAACAATAACAACAATCACTGTCCAGAAATTGGGTTTAGTGAAACCTCAGAGTTAGTAGTAAACCTCCTAAAAGAACAGCCCTATGGCTTCATTCTCCTGGTAAAACAAAGCCATAGGGCTGTTTTATTAGGAGGTTTACTGCTAACTCTGAGTTTTCACTAAACCCAATTTCTGGAATACCCCTTAGAGCGCTTAACATGTTTGAAAAGCCAATTAAAGCGAACTAATTACAAATGACCAAATCTCTGCTCAAGAGAAAGAGAACATGGGTATCAGCAATGAAACTGAAAAAAAAAAACTACATTTATAAGTGGTACTATAAAGTTGTATTTAGTTCTGAACATAGCAGAAACAGTGGCTGTCCACATTGTTATTATTTTTATTATTGTTGTGGTTATTATTATCATTTTTGTTGTTGCTGTTGTTGTTACAATTAATAGTATGAGATTTAAGATTTGCTGAGCCACCAAAGATTCTTCAACAGCCTGTAAATGTTTAGTATTATTCATGAGTCAGTGTGTGAAAGTCATATTTGACACAAATTTTATCAAATGATAAATGATATTAAAATGTCAAGTTTTTAATTCAAAATAAAGAAAACTTTAAACAAGAAAAAAAAAGGGGGGGGGGGGGGAGAAATTCCAAAAGTCAGAAGATTCTCTGTTTCTGTCAACGTTTCAGGAATGGCTTTTGCTTTGTTGACGTCGGTGGCTCCTATCTACGGGCTGTACACGTCTTTCTTCCCTGTGGTTCTCTACATGCTGTTTGGCACTGGACGCCATGTGTCCACTGGTAACAATCCTTCCTCTCACTCATAGAGTCATGAGACAAATCCAAAGATACTTACAGTGACTTCTTAAAAACAGTTATAGAGTGTATCTGTCCAGAGGGCCCTACGATTTTCACCTTTTCAGCTTCTCTTCACAGCTCATATAAGACGTAAAAAAACATTACAACCTGTAGAGTAAGTTAATCTGTATTTTGTGAGATGTGAATCCATCTTAGATATAACCTGAGGGAAAACTAAGGACCATTTTGAAAGTCTTGCTATACTTTCCCACTTAAAAGTAAATCAACACCTCTTTATTTTTTTTTTATTTTTATTTTCCACTAATATCGATCCTGTGGTCTGTTATGAAGGTGCATATTTGCTGTGTGCAGGTACCTTTGCAGTGCTGAGTCTGATGACTGGCTCTGTGGTGGAGCAGCTGGTTCCCATGCCCCTGGCTCTCAACGCCAGCAGCCCAGAGGCGGAGCACTTTGAGGCTCAGAGGATTGGAGTGGCCTCTGCCGTGGCCTTCCTCTCAGGAGTGATGATGGTAAGGCACAAAATCAATGCATTTTAATACTTTCCTTGAAAAGTACTTAATTAATTAATGTCATAGCTGCTTGTAGTGTGTATTATCCTGATAATGAAGAAATCTCTGGCTCCTTTTGTGGTTTCTCACAGATTTTTTTTTTGTTTTGGCTGTGTGTTTTTTTTTTTTTTTGCTTGTTTGTTTGCTTTTTGCTGTTCTTGTTTCCAGCTCTGCATGTTTGGTCTTCAGTTGGGTTTCCTGTCCACATACCTATCGGAGCCCATTGTTAAAGCATTTACCAGTGCTGCTGCCTTCCACGTCACTGTCTCTCAGCTTCAGAGCATGCTGGGACTGAGGCTTCCTCGTCACGCTGGCCCGTTCTCCTTCTTTAAGGTATGACAGATGTGCTAATGGTCTCCTATGGACACCTGACAGGCCGTTGTTACTCAGTTGGATGAAATGGATGTAATGTTTTTACTTCTGTCTGACTGTGCCCCACAGACCCTGGCCTCAGTGTTGGAAAACCTGCCCTATACCAATGTGGCTGAGCTGATTATCTCTCTGGTGTGTCTGGCAGTATTGGTGCCAGTAAGGGAGGTAAACACACGTTTCCGTGACAAACTGCGTACTCCCATACCTGTGGAGATCCTTACGGTAAGCCGACAGGATCTGACACGCACCGCTAAAATGTGTTGTTTATTGTTTGAACATAACTGTGACTGAACAGGTCAGTAAAGAATGTGTGGAGAGAAAACTCCATCCAGTACATTTATTGTTTTAATCTCTAAAAAGATGTTTATTGTCGAGGTAAAGATACCCCATTACTTTTATTTTATTGCCTGTTTTTGAAAACCTTGAGGAATGTTCATTCATATCAAATATAGATGTCAAAGGACATGTGTTTGTTATAAACATTACACTTGTGTGTCAGATGTTTCATTTATTTATGTTTAGTGATAGTCTCTCTGTCTCTTCCGTACAGGTCATAATTGCAACAGGAGTTTCTTACGCCTCTTCTCTGGACTCCACTTATGACATTCAGATAGTTGGCCATATTCCTGCTGGGTAAACCTCTCTCTGTGCCTCCTAAGGTCATAGATTAAAATCAAATCATTTAAAAGTGAAAACGACACAGCTCATGTATTATATAATAATAATAAGAAGAAGAAGAAGAAGAAGAAAAACAACAACAACAACAACAACACCAACAACACCAACACCAACAACAACAAAAACAACAACAACAACAACAACAATAAGAATTATACTAATAATAAAATAATTTCAGATTGTGAAAATCTCTTGAGTCAGGATGAGCACTGAACTGTCTTTTTTGGTGTGTGTGTGTGTGTGTTACCAGATTCCCTAGTCCACAGATGCCAGCTTTGCACACCTTGCCAGACATTGCTGGTGACACAATTGCCATCACGTTTGTTGGCTATGCCGTATCAGTGTCACTGGCAATGATATACGCTGATAAGCATGGATACTCCATAAACCCCAACCAGGTAAAGCTTCTTCTCCAGCCCCCTAAAACCATGATACTATCATACACTAGACTGTCTGACTGACACCCCAAATGTTTCTCTGTTTTTTCGTCCTGGATTAGGAGCTGCTGGCACATGGAATCTCTAACACAGTATCATCACTCTTCACATGTTTCCCCAGTTCAGGCACACTTGCTACGACCAACATTTTAGAAAGTGCAGGAGGTTACACTCAGGTACTAGACAGTCCTGTATTTGCTGTCTCATGTCTCATGCTCTTGCAAAAGTTCATTTGAGGTGATTCCTCACACGTCGCAGCAGAAAGCTTTGTTTGACATTGCTCATGCTTGACCTCTTATTTTAATGGTGATCATCACAGATAATGAAATTGAACTCAATTAACTTGCAACACACCTCTTCATCAATCTCTGGACACGTACAAGACACTGGACCTTTGAAAACAAGCTTTGTATGATCACAGTTAGGCCTGTTACATGAATATGTTTGAATAAGTGAAAATGTGATCAGTGCCTTACTGTGAAACATCTCTGTGTCTTTGTCCAGCTGTCTGGCCTGTTTACTAGCATTGTGGTCCTGGTTGTGCTCTTGCTTATAGGACCTCTGTTCTACTTTTTACCCAAGGTGAGAAACAGCGTTCACACAGTGGAAGGCAGTATCAGTGTCCGTATCAGTTTAAGCGTCAATATCACAGTTAAAAGAGTCTCTTCATTCTCTCTCTCTCTTTCTCTTCCCTCCCCAGGCAGTTTTGGCATGCATAAATGTAACCAGCCTGAGACAGATGTTTCTTCAGTTTCAGGACCTTCCTGACCTGTGGAGGATTAGCAAGATTGATTTTGTACGTCTCTGACACGTCTGCAAGCACAAGCACCAGCTTTATGATTTTACATCATCTGAATATGTAGTAATTCTTTCTTTGCTAAAAAAAACCCCAAAAAACAAAAACAAAAAAAACTTTTTATGTAATTTCATACTTAATATGTTAATGATGGATGTAGAGTTCAACGATAATTGTTGTGTGTGCATGTGTGTGGGTGTGTATGTGTGTGCGTGTGTATGTGCATATGTGTGTGTGTGAACACATGTGTATGTGTGTATATGTGTAAATGTGTGTGTGTGTGTGTACACAGGTGGTGTGGGTGGTGACATGGCTGTCAGTGGTGGTACTTAATGTGGACTTGGGTCTTGCCATAGGAGTGGTTTTCTCCATGATGACTGTCATCTGCCGCACACAGAGGTGACCAAAATACTTTGACCTCTGTCATTTCATTATAGCCTGCCAAAAAACCCT
This sequence comes from Chanos chanos, assembly GCF_902362185.1. Taxonomy (NCBI): domain Eukaryota; kingdom Metazoa; phylum Chordata; class Actinopteri; order Gonorynchiformes; family Chanidae; genus Chanos; species Chanos chanos. The sequence continues at coordinate 27,299,952 of NC_044497.1, read as the reverse complement.
CCAAAAAAACAAGATTGTAATCTACTGGAATCTACTGGATTACTGCCAGATTATTATATTGTCACATATTGCTCCAGATAAATCAAACAAATCATCTGGTGTCTATGGCACTGAGACGTTATCATCCAGTGCATTGGGAGAGAAAATATTAACTCTCCAAGTGGAGCAGCCCCACAGAAATCAGATATCCAGTGCATAATATAATTGGCCGCGCAGACAGAAACCGAGACAACCTAATTAGATTTGTGCATTTATCAGATACAATAATCATGTTTACTATATTTCTCTAATTATGTGTTCCAGAGCCATGGGGCAGTGTAAAAATGCTATGAGCCCTCACAGGCTCCAGGTTCCAAAACAAAATCCCTCTTTCTCTCTCTCTCTCTCTCTCTGTCTCTCTCTCTCTCTCTCTCTCAGAAGACATTTGTGCTCATGCTAAAGGGGGAAAAGGGAGAGACTAGATCAGCATGCTAGGGAAGAACAGACCTCAATGAATGAGTCTATAACAGAGTTTCTTTTCTTAGGGCTGGCTGTGCAGTGATGGGAAGGGCCTCGAACACAGAGATATACAGACCCATTGACCATCACAATAAGGTTGGTGATCCTGACCTATTCCCGGTGTAACCATTACCTGTGAAACACCTCTTCAGATTAACAATAACTCCAGAATAACCATAATCCCATGTATAATCTAACGTGGTCAGTGTTTCAGAGTAGATTTTAATCTGTAAGGCAGATTAATTGTTAAGATTTTATTAAAGTACTGTCAGTATTCAGTGTGCTAGGGGTTTTTTTTGTTTTTTTTTTAATTTGTGGTGCATTTTCAGACCTGCCCCAGATGGACTCTATGCAGTTCCAGAAGATATTGTTAAATTAACTGGCATTAGAAAAGAGAGAAAAGAATTATAATTGGGTATTAGTAAAATTGCAGGCCTCAGCAAAACACATCTGCATATAACCACCAGCCGAGATCGTGTGAATCCTTCTTTTTCCACAAAAGGTTTATGTTTGATAGAATTTGAATTTGGTATGTGAAAATGTACGTATGTTTATGGAAACCCTGGACTGTACATAGTCTTTACATATTTTCCACATACTTCAGCATTCAAACAGGACTTAATTTTTTGTATATACTCAATACGTTTTTACTCATTTTTTAAAATAGCTGTATGAAAACATTTAATAGGAAATTTAGTCACTTATAAGAAATGTCTCTGGTGCTTCCTCCAGTGCTATGAGGTGCCAGGGGTTAAGATTGTGACCTATAACGGGCCGATCTATTATGGGAACCGCAGCTTCTTTCGAGCTGACATAAACCAAATACTGGGCCTCACACCGGAGAAGATCCGCAGCAGAGAGAAAGCCAGAAAGGCTCTGGAGAAGAGAGAGAGAGACGCTGTCAACACAGTGGTGAGGTTCACTTTCACACATGAACTGTGCATACCAACACACGCACACACACACACTCACAAACACATACACACAAATAAAACTCGGACATACACACACACAAACACACATATACACGAACAAAACACACACACACTCTTGTATCACATAAGACACAGAATTGTATTCATTTTATCAGTCCTTACCCTTGTTGCTTTTCAGGAAAGAGGAGTAGCAAACACATCCTTTTCCTCTGAGAATGAGTTCTTCAAATCAGGTAAGCTCTGACTGCTACGTGCAGGGAGGATTCTCAGCTTTGTTCTGATGCCTGGAATAGACAGAGCCCCATGGGAGGCATGGAATACAAACAGTTGACAGACATTCACAGTAACATCTCTATCCATTTCTTCCTTTTTGTCTGTCACACCTACACCTCTCTCTCTCTCTCTCTCTCTCTCACTGCAGAGATGGCTGATAATGATGTCCAGGCAGTACTAATCGATTGCAGCAGTGTGATTTTTGTTGATGTTGCTGGAGCTAAACTGTTCATTCAGGTCAGTAATATAAATCCTGTCTGTAGGAGATGTGCATATAATGTAAATCTTGTCTGAAGTAGATATATATGCATATAATGTGAATGTTGTCTGATGTAGATGTGTATAAAATTTTAAGGTTGTCTGTTGTTGTAGTTGTGTGTAGAGTGCCAGAAGGTTGGTGTTCCTGTATACTTGGCTAACTGCAATGGTAAGTTTACATACTTATGGTAGCATATACTATACATGCTGGCTAGCGACCTAAGAGAGTTGGAAGACAGAGGTCAGAGGAGGATGTGTTTCAGTGAAACACACATGCTGTTGTTTTTACTGCCCAGAGAGTGTTCTGAAGATCCTCACCTCCAGTGGTCTGATGAACTATGTGGGTCCTCAGCACATCTTTGTGACAGTCCATGATGCTGTCGTCTACCTTCAGCAACAGAGGGTACAGAGCACTGCCTATCAGTTCTCAATTCGTTTTGTTTCTGTATCTTTGTGTGCATTTGAATAGAATGCTCTAAGATCATTTTCACATAAGTTAGTAAGTGTTCCAGCGATTGTCAGAAATTTATAGAGCCATCTTACTTTTATTTTTCCTCACAGGAAAAACCTCCAGAGAACACCAGTACAATTTGGGTGTGAGTGACAGACACATCCTTAACCAGACTAAGTCAACTCCATGGAAAAGAGCACTTATCAAACTGTTCATAGTACCAGAGGCAGAGTATGATACCTCTGAGTGGGAGACCGCTGCCACACAAAAGCCAGCCCAGAAATACCTGTATTACACTTTCCTGTAGTGTGCTTGAGTACTGGATGCAATAACTTTTGACTGTTCATTCATAGTGGTGCTAGGTTTACATAGATTTTTTTTTTAAAAAAAAGGTCACATATCTGATAGAGACAGAACACGCAGTGACCAATCTATAGGATGGCTCCATCGGTATGTCCTACACAGGCACAGTCCTGTCATCATGAGGTATGGCTAAAATAGTCCAGATTATAGATTACAGTCTTAGATTATTTTGAAAAATTTTACAGTTCTGCTTTTTGCTTGCATTGTGTATTGTGCTGTCCTGCATTGTACACAACATACACACATGCAAACATGTGCATGTGCGCGTACATACACACACATAGAAGTACACACACACACACAAAGTCTGATTATTCTGCTGAATGTGCTTCTGAGGAAAAGTCCTGGTTGATTCATTGATTCCACAGTGTGTTTGAATTTTCTCTAAACTCTTCACCCACTGTAGAAATGGGACCTTGCCTTCTGAGATCAGTTTTAAGGAAATAGTAGTAAATTATTGCCAAGCTGTGGTTCCAATCTGAAATTTTGATATTGTTTATCATTATGGTCTTTTTTTTTAAACTGATTAAAGTCTGAATGCTGGAAAAAGAATAATTGCTTGTTTCAAGCATATTTGATCTTTTAGTTTGCAAAAGTATATATATATATATTAATTCTAATAATAATAAAAACATATCTACCAAAATCCAACCCCTGATGAGTTACTCATTCCATAAAATAGTCACAAACATTCCCTTTTTGTATACCCAAAGACTCCTTGATTAGTAGTCACAAATATTTGTACAAAACAAACATCTACAATATATAGATAACATTGCCTTGACACGTCTTCAGTTTTTTTCATAACTGATTATTAACAAAAATACAGTTAACCATTCAAAAACAAATTTAATTCAGATATCTGAGTCACTTAGCATCACTGATACAGATAACAACGACAGACAATGACAATGACAGATGTTCTAGGGAATCCACCAGATGAGGCATTAAGGACACTGTTCCTGTACTGAGGTCACTGTGATCTTTAAAAAAAGACATCCAAGGGTTTTTTCAGTGGCACTGTTTTGAGGCTTTTGTCACTTTTTTTTCTTGTCAACTGGCAGTTAATCACTCTTTAGAGGAAACTCAGGAGTTAAGGGTGTGTGTGTGTGTATGTGTGTGTATGTCAGAAATAAGAGGAAGTCATACATACTCTGACATGAGCAAAGATCGTCAAAACCTCCTGCTCCATTCTAACTCTTCACAGTTACCTTGACATGGGACATTAATTCTGAGTTCAAAAACAGGCCACAAAACCATCAAATTAATTATTTTCTTGCTTGATGTTGGATGCCTGTAATTTTTTTTTCCAAAGTGTATTTCAAAGAAGCCTCTAGACAGAACACCCTCTGGGTTTTCTCTTTAAAGCTCAAGGAGTGTTTTGCTAATTGGCAGGATGGAAAATAGCCCACATCAATTACCACATGGTGGAGAAGACTGGCTTTCTGTTTCAGCCCAAATCCTCCCAAAGCTTCCAACGCTGGATCTTTCATATCAATTACCCACAAAATACCCCCAGTTCTTCCTGGTGTAGGTCAGTTGACATGGTATCAGAATTTAGTGGGGCAGCAGGGGAATGTGGTCAGGTAAGGTAAATCATTGTGACAAAAATAGCATGACAAAAATAAAAGAGAAATTGCAACCTACAGCAAAGGGTTTTTTTATTCATACATTGTGAATAAATAAATAAATAAACAAACAAACAAATAAGCAAAAGAACAAATGAAAAGCCCTAAAATAGCATTAAACTCATAGAACTCATAACAATTTTAGACATCATCTGTCTGTCATAAGAAGCGTAATAATGTTTACAGACGTTCTGAAACCCAAGCCGTCCTCACCACATTCTTCATGAGTCATCACGTGGAGATACATTTCTGCTGAAAACATTCATATACTCCTATACCTCAGGAGCTGTATAGTAGCAATGAACAGATTTACCAAGTTGTAAGTTTATATCTGCAACTTGTACATGATAGGTTTGAATCTGTGAATAGGGTGTACGAGTTTGATGTACCAAAAAAAAAAGAATATTTGCAGATATAACAATATTGCAAGTCTTTCACAATCACCACCATATAGACCATATGATATACTGACACAGATCACTGCTGCTATTTACAAAGCTCTCTGATAGGACTTCTCTCTATGATCCAGATCATATGCAAGACTAAATTCATGGCTACTGATATCACACATTTGGCAGCAACCACAAAGCACCCAAATAAAACCTGGCCTGGCACTATGAAAAGATGTAACAGACATACTTGTTTGTTTTGCAGATGCAAATAATATTATTTACAATCAGGTGCCAACAGACATTAGTCCGTTGGCGCCCTCCTATGGTCATTATGGAACAAACCCCTCATTTTTATGCAGTTGTCTTTTTCAGACAAAATAAGAGCGTATAGAAGTTCTCTAGAAGTACACAATTCTGTTAATTTTGAGACTAAAAATGAATTGAAATTGATGAACAAACTGCATAAAAACTAGGTTAAAAAATAACTTGAGGGACTTGGCTCCAGACAGAAGAAAATTAGTCTCTTTCTGCACTTTCTTTTTCTATTTTTTTGGTCTAGCGATTTCTCTCATCTTTAAGTGAGGCATTTCCAGCAATCGCACGCTGAAAAAAAAAAGTTTGATATAAAAGAAAGGTCGATAATGATAACATCCAATACCATTTCAAGCTTGTTTGGATCAAGGCAAAATCGCAGCAATGAATGAAAAAAAACAACCATACAAACAGCAACACACTGATGGGAAACAGGACCAAGGTGTTTATTTTCTAGATGCGGGTCACAACTGCAACCTTAATACAATGACTCACAGCTGCCATAAAATCATTTCAACATAACTGCAACTTTACCTTTGATCAGAGCGCTAGTGAGGTTTTTTTTTTTTCCAGCAACCCATGCTATAAAACGCCCTATCACAAAATGAGGGAATGATACAAAATCTGAGCAATTAATTAGAAGTCAGGCACTTGAACCGGTTTTTGAGATAAAAAAGACTAGGTCTAGATTCCAGGCTATTTTGGGGGGAGCTATTATAGCGAAACTTTGCATAAGTTTTCTCAGTGTCTGTCTGTGTCCATGGTAACTTGATTTTAGAGGCGTGGCTCACGATGACATCATCACAGGAGCCTACATGGAGAGAGCCGAGCCCGTCAATGAAAAATTCTAAAAGAAAGAAAGAAAGCATTAAAGCCATTAGGGTAATGCATGCTTTCCAGTGTTAACCCACAAAGAGGGTAGTGTGGTAGTTAAAAAAGGTAATAGCTAACACCAGTGCAGTAAACAAAAGGCTACAGGTGTACTGCATGTATTTTCACCTAAATGGCCGATTCGTGCCAGTCGCGGGTCGAAACCCACTTGCCGCACTTTGTCAGTGCGGGCCATGAAAAAGTTGATGACTGCATCAGTGACCACGCAGTTGGGGAAACCCTTGATGGAGTGGTAGTGACCCCTCCTCATGTGGAGGCAGTCTCCATCCTCATCACCCTCTTCCACTGACATCTTGTGGTTGAAGGTGGCAGTGTATCCTGTGACCTCCCTCACTGCACCTCCCACCTGTATACACAGCCATCACACAAACCGGAAGTGAGTTAGCACGAATACCAAAGCTTTTGTGACTACAACAACAAATAACCACAGCAACCACCAATAGTGATAGTTACAAGAGGTGAAGGAGGAAGAGGACGAGGAAGAAGAGGAATTCCAAAAAATAAGAGCTCTGCATGAAACAGAAAAGAGAGGTAACGCTACATGTGTTATTTGGCATTGTTTGACATGACAATATTCCAGAAGGACATCTTTTTTGTAGCTGGTATTACTTATCTCTATGTTTACTTTTTACTGTACATTTTACTTTAATCTTATTGTATGTAAAGCTTTAGTTTTGAGGAAAGTTTTCTTTATATATATATATACATATGCACACACACATACATACATACATATATTCTCACACACACACACACACACACACACACACACACACACACACACACACACACACACACACATAAACGTTTATTAGTCACAAACAAAATTAGGATCCTGACACCCCTGTGAAAAGCAAAGTGAGAAAGCCTCGATGAAGAAGCATAAAAATCTCCTAAACTTGCACCCCCCTTGACAGGAGCTCGAGCCCCCCTGGGGGGGCAGGCCCAAAAGGTTGAAAACCCCTGGACTAATCTACTGAATGGGGGGATGGGTCATCATGAGGACCCCTGAAATCCAGAAGGTGGTGTTTTGAGTTTATTGAAGCCAACTGTATGAAAGTCTTCAAAGCACAGAGGAAGAGCAGATGATTACTGGTTTCAGTGATTCATTTAAAAAAATAAAACAGGCCTCACTATAAAAAAGCAAAAGGAGCAGGATACAGACCCCAAGAGCAAAAATATGCCTGTTCACTAGAGTAAGATCCAAATGTTTAATTGGTATATGTGATTTGATTTATTTTCATATCAGTTCTTTAAATCTGATGTCAAAAGACACATTCTCATGAGAAAAAGGTTTCCAAAGCAAAGTATTTTCTGGCTGAGGTCACAAGCCACAGATCTAACTGACTGCGGTTTGGGTCTTCCTTTGTATGCATTTGTGCTACGTGTCATGCACTGTTGCATGACTCCTTTCACACCTTTGTCACTACTGCACTCTGCTCTAGTCTACTTGCACTTAGCTTTGCCAGCTTACAAACCCGTTTCAACCGGTTCACCAACTAATCAGCGTACGCACCTTGGTCACTCGTTCACGGTCTCTCCATTCAGCCTTTTTAGGTCAGGTTGCTTGTGTTTCTTTTCTGTGCTCAGTCCTGGACTATCAACAAACGTCTCACATCTGTGTAGCATATCTGACCTCTTTCTGCCTTCTAATTCTGAAGAATGGTCTTCTGAGAACATGGGTCCTGCGTCTCAGTGCATTTGTGACAAACCCAGCTCTAAACATTCTCTCATTCAAGTTCGGTATGTACGAAACAACTGGCCTTACCAAAAGCATACAACAGACACTCTGATGCAAAAAAGGACACTCCATTGCATAGTCATCAAAAATCGCATTTATCATTCAACTTGGCGAACAAACATGATTTTGTTTGCGAAACTTTTCACTGTTTGACAGTGTAACACCAGCTGACTTATTGTAGAAAGTCCACTCAATATACTTGCACTGTCCATTTAGCTTGTAGCCTGTTTTTTTTTGTTTGTTTGTTTGAGTTTAAATGTGTTCCCTGAAGAAGATTCTAGACATTTAAGACATGAGCACTTTCGGCCTCTTAATGAAATCACCCAATCCTATCACATTCCAGATAGCAATTATATGTGACATGACCATATTCTGCTTAACAATGAATCTCTGCTATTGTTTTACCACTTTCTACAGTTGTGCAGTTGTTGCATTTTGCAGAGACCTCAGAGTCCCTGAGCTAATGTTAAATTTTCTGTCAATTTGGTTATGACTGACGCTGTGTCAAATACACTCTAACTCTAATCCCATCTTACTTCCCTCAGTCACTATCAGTCTCCTTGCCTAATGATGTTTCCATGCCCTATTTCTTTTTACCTTTGCGGTCACATTGTTTCATCCACCAGGAGCATTTGATTTTTGTAAATTTAGAGAGAAAACAGGATTTGTATAGAATTTCTGTGGAGTCCCCCTCTCCTGTCCCTTAGAACATTAGTTTCAACAAAGTTAATTTTCTACAATAATAAGTATAGCAAATAAATACTGTCATATATCAATAAAGAACCTCTTTTGTTGAAAAAGGCTGTTGTGTTATGAATGTTCTAGAGGCTGACCGATGGTAAAGGCCATGAAAGAGTTACTGCTATACCTCAATCAACATGGTCATTATGGGACAGCCAACAGGTCAACTTCACAGTGTGCTTTTAACACACTTAACATCACTATATTATTTTATCATTACAGTTTTCAATTCAGTTAACAGTATTCAGTTTTCAGTCTCCCTGTTACTGCCTAAGAGGAAAATACCCCCACATCCTGTCATAAGGCAGTATCAATAAGACACATCTGGAATACAGAGTAGCACTCCTCCAGTTAGCAAACTTGGAATAAGCCAGTGGTGTGCCGTCAGGGTGAGCAAGGCAAGCACTGTTTGTTTGTTTGTTTGTTTGCCTAACTTTCCGACGCGGAAATAAATGTCACAAGGTATATCTCCTAAGAGTGATCATTTTCTACGTATATGTACAATACATGATCTACTACTGTCTACTTTCAACACATCTCTCCCACCACCCACTCACTGCCCTCTCCTGTGGCATTTTCGCCCTGTTTCACTGTTTCACTGTGCTTTTCTGCTGAGAATCAGCTGTGCTTGCCTTCAGCTCCTTGAACTCAACGGCAGGTCTGCTCAGTTGATGTCATGGGTCCTGCTAAAAAAAAGAAGGCGAAGGGAAGCGGTTTTAAGCGGGGGTCTGACTTCTGCTTGCCCAAGTAAAAAACCCACTGCGCTGCAATTTTTGAAAGATGCACAAGCACCGATGTGACCTGTACACATGTTTATGCAAAAATAAATTTGACATGAAATATTTCTACATGACAGCCAGACAAAAACACTACAGCTGACACAAGCAGATGACCAAACACAACATTTCAATGTATACCGGGCAGAGTCCCTCATTTTGATACAAAATATTTTTACTCATGAGAGCTCAACATAAACATTACAGCAAACACAAGGGGAGTGCCCATCTCATCATTTCAATGCATGTCAAGCAGCGTGCTATGCTGCATGGTGTTTAGGACACAAGTGCTATTTTTGCTTCCACCTGAGGAAGTTTTCCAGCGACGATATGAGTCCTAAGGTTAATTTACTTTACTTTGTAATTTATAGTTACTAGGGAAAGATATCCTGTTTAAACACACAAAGCGCGGCCTTGCCAGGGATAATCGACCTCACCCATGGTACACCCAAACTGGAAACAGCAACTAAGCGCTGAGGTGTGTTAGTATATAGAAATGGCAAATGTTTACAATCCATGATACTTAAACTTGGCAAACATGCATGTACTTGCCTTCCATCTTTCAGATGGCAATACTAATGCCAATCCTCTTAAGCAGCACTACCTGGTCACATTTCTACAAAAACACCGGACCTGTTGAGTGCGTTTCTCAAATCATTGCTAAGAATAACTTGCCATAAAACATATTTTCTTGTTGCCCTGCTGTAAAAACTGACGACACCCGCAATATGTTTAAAGCAAATCTGACACTCTGCATACCCTTCTTTGTGGATGACAGACATCAATTTCCTGCTCTCAAGCTTTACACTCACATTTACAATCACTTAAGTAGATTAAACTGTATATACAGTACTTCTAAATGAATGCTGATTTACAAAAAATAATAAGTGGTGCAACAACATTTCTTCAATTACTGCATATTGCACCTATCAACTAAAAAAAAAAAGACCAAACTGCTTTGATTCAGAAACACTGGTAGGCTTCTTGTCCATGTTCCTCTTCTGTAGGACTTTTTTTCTGCGGCACAGTCAATCCAGTTACCACATGGCCCTGTGAGACCATTATGTTTTTAGAAGTCTAAGCTTGTCCTACAGGATTCTAGGCATGACAGAGCGGTCAGGCGTGTCTCTTACCAGGTCAAGGGTCGTACTCTCTAGGACCTCCACAAACTTCTCCAGTTTGGTGTTTGCTGTGAAGTAGAAGTCATCATCCACCCACAGAACATACTTTGTGCTCACCTGGGACACTGCCAGATTGCGGCCAGCAAACCAGCCCTGAAAACGGGGAACCGGTTTTTACAATAAGTGTTTCTGAAGCCAAGTCAAAACCATGCAAATACATTGACCATTGAATATGAAATACACAAATATTCAGATGAGCATGGTAAATATTGAGGTAAATGAGACATGTATCCTCCACAGCAGTGACCAGGATTCAGATGTGGTGTTTTAACAAACTGCAATACTGTAAAAAAGTGGAAACCAGAGGTTAATTCTAGCATCTGGAGTAGCGAAGTAGTGAATAGTGTCAGTTATGTGTGACAAACTGACTGTGATAACAGAGAAGACCCAGATGCGCTCTGCTGACGTCCACTGAGGTCTGTGGGCATTAAAACAGCGTGTGACATCATTTGCAGATGTTTTATTCTGACTAACCATGGGAAACCGCAACTTTCCAGCCACAAAGTGATTTGATGAACCAGCTATTTTTGTCAGAGTTTGTGTAGAACCACCACCTCTTTAAAAGACATTATTAGATTGAAAAAGCTATCCAATTACTGTACTAAAGAACTGTTGAGATGTACCTTTCCAAATGGCATGATGTACTGTTCAATGTATGGACCAGTCACAAACTTGGGATGCTTGTTGTCATCTGCTATCACTATGGTAACAGTTGGGTAGAACTGTCGTACACTGTCAATCAAATCCTGTAGTTTGTCATAGCGTAGAAATGTCTTTGTGGCAATTGTGACAAGATCACTGATATTGTATTCTATGAAAAAAAGGAGGAAAAAGGGATTAAACAATGAAAACATTCATTTTTTAACTGTTCACTGCCTGCTGCCACATAATAGCCTGAAATCATAACAACTTCATATTTTTAACATTTCAAAAAGGTGCTCCTAACTAGTCACATACCCTTTTTAGGTCCAGGATTATAAAGCTTGGGTGTCACTGGATGACCAACCTTGATGGTGAAGACTGCCTGGTGTCCATCAGTGTCAAACCATACTAAAACAGATAAATAACCGACACATTTCAATAGCTTTTTAACTAACCTGGGGTAAAAGCTTTTGACTCAAGAACACAGCTGTGAGCCATCTTAGACATCTTAAACAGCACTGTCTCAGAATAATGTGTAAGTGTGTGCTTTTAAAGCCTTTAACAGCTTAGAGCTTTCAGCACCTTAGCATATGAATTCATTACTGTGCTGCAAAGACTATAAATACACTTTAACAAATCAAAATAGCAAAAGCCTATTGATCATTTCAGAAACTCAGCTATCATGCATATGCTGAAGAGGAAATTTAGCCACGATAAAAAAAAAAGGTCATTGTATGACCTCTCATGGCATAAATGCATATTTCAAAAATGTAATTGACAAAAATGTAATTAACTTACATAAACACTTACACTCACACACACACACAAGGTAACACATATATACACAAAGTAAAGCTTGAATTAAGCAATAACAGCAGTGAAGAGGATGTGTTATAAAAAAAGAGAGGTATGAAATAAAACAGTATTAAAATTCATTTAACCGTGCAGAAGTTCATAACCCCTGCCTTATTTTAAAGCATGGAGTATTGCTCCATCGGCACAGGAGACTGCTGTCTCACCTATATCAACCGCACGGGGATGGAAAACTGTGTTTGTGTAGGTGACAAACTGCAGTTGCCTGTTCAAGTTGGACAGAAGTCTGCTGGACAGGGTCATGTGCATTTCTCCTGCCCCTTCGACGGAAACACCATTCACCTCAGCCGCCACATCAAACGTGCCAAGGGTAGCTGTCAAACTCACCTGGACCAGTCCATTCAAAAAGGGAGGGAAAAAGCAAGTTTGAAAAGCGTTCAGTTCAAATTAATGAGACAACCAGTGGTGGAGGAAGTACTCAAACACTGTACTTAAGTAAAAGTACAAATAAACAGACAAAAATGTACTCTAGTAAAAGTACCACATTAACCTTTTGACTTGAGTAAAAGCAAGTAAGTACCTGCTTTTAAATATACTTAAAGTATTAAAAGTAAAAGTACTTGCTGGATGTATTCCCTAATGCAATGGTCTACAATATCATGAAGTGTGCCTACTGTATGTATATTTTGTTTAATACATCAATAGTATGGGCTGTGCCATTTTAATTAACAATGCTGCAGATGATGGTACTTATAACACTGGCAAACAATCTTTTATCAATTATTTGAAAGGTTATTGTTTTTATTGTGTTTACCCTCTGTGACACAGTTCACACTTGGACTGTGAATCAGAATTTCAGGGGTGACCTGCAGAGTTAAATGCCATTAAGCAAAATAAGAAAGAGGACTGATTATACCTTTGAACGTTTTTATTTATCTGTAAATAAAACCAAACACGATATAACACAATGCAAAACCATTGTGTTATACTGACTGCAGTAAACACATTCAAGTCAAAGTTGTCTGCCTGAAAAAAGGGGCATTAACACACCTAACAAAGGAATAGGCACTGATCCTAACACAGGATTTCAACATATTATCTATTACAAAATTTATACTTTTGCCAGACTGTTCTTACGGGAGATGGAAATTTGGTTTGGCTCAATATGAGCATGCCAAGTAGGGTTGACAGTCTGACTTTTAAATTCCATTTCAGTGTAATTAAGACAAAGGTATCTTTAAAATAATTACTACGATGTTAATCCTGTCATTCTATAATACCAACTAATTTTAAACCTTAACTCTGAAGCAGCACAGGGTTAAAGAGCCCCTAGCCACACAAGCAACATAACCACCGCTGTTCCCGGGATCTAGCATCCAAGCAAACACCCGGGATCAAGACTACATTGCGTTAGCAACATGCATGTGTTACTTGCCAGTTAACGCTAGATTATAATAATTTAATCGTGTTTACTTGTTGCTAGTGGTGCACTTGAACAAGAGGCTAGCTAAGGTTACATAAGACTTCACTAACTTAAATTAACATGCAAAGGTCAGGTAGCGTTAAGCAACTTAATTTACCTCAATATGTTTCTTCAAATTTGACGGCGAATTTCTGAAAGCTAGTATCTCGTGTTTTCGAGGGAGACAAAGATGGCACGGGAATCTCCGTGAATCATTTTTAGAACCGGTTATCTCAAACAACTCTTTTAAATAAGGCCATGGGTGGCGCATATCTAATGGCTGAATCTCCGTGGTGGCCTCTCTCGAATTCATTTTGGGTGTTTTATCACCGGTTAGTGCTGCTGCTGCTGCTGCGGGCGCGCCCCGCTCTTGTTGAAGGAGCGTCTAACATTACCTGCCCGCTTTGATTGGTTCAGTGGACCAATTCCCCTCTCGCCATTGATTACTTTAAAACTAACAAACAAACAAAAAAACGCAATGTGACTGTAACGTGTAACGCAACGCATTGTAGAAATGTAGTGGAGTAGAAAGTATAGATATTTGCTGTAAAATGTAGTGGAGTAAAAGTCAAAAGTACCCACAACTAAATCTGCTTAAGTAAAGTACAGATACATGAAAAATGTACTTAAGTACAGTAACGAAGTACTTGTACTTCGTTACATTCCACCACTGGAGACAACTTATGACAAATCTTTCTCTGAGACAAGATAATAAGGTGCAAGAGGAGCTCAAAATGTCAAATACTGATGTTTACGAGATTGAGTTAAAGACTGAAAGCACAAGGTACACAGGCACTTAAAACATGCCAATCACTGCACAAAAGAAAGAGCGTGGATGGTGAGTAAAAACAGAAGCTCTAGTTATCTAACAGATGTCACTAAGAGGAACTCATAATAAACGGAAAACCATGAAAAAGTTCCTATTTTCAAGAATGGTGATGGAGCTTTGATGAATCGGGTTTGTTTGTGAAAAAATGCATCAACAACAGAATTAATTTAAATAAGATCAAATTGTTGAATCAAACTGATAAACGTTCATGTGAGCAGTTTGAAAGTTACAAAACATGTCTGATTAAAGAGTAAAAGACAAAAAATTCCTTGCAAACTATACAACACACTGAAAAACAGTAGTAACAACACTGAACACTGTAAATGAATTCAGTGCTCACTGAAACAAAGAAAACTGAGATCTTGGGAAATCACCTGACTTTGGTTTGGTTATAACATGTTTTGTTTGCTAGATTTTCCCCATTGTCAGCACAAAGGATTATCAGTTCTCTTTGCACTGTAATGGGATTCACATTCCCTAGTGCTAACCAATCTTATGCACTCATGCACGTCAGCACTTCGTCTATCTGTCAGAGAAAGCTCAATGGGTAGCAGATGAAAAGGGTCAAGCAGGATCAGTCAGAGACTGCTTTGCTTACTGAATATGATGAGAGCGCCACATAAAATAACTTCCAAAAAAACAGCAATTTTTTCTACAATTTGTCAAAAAAGTTAAAAATTTCTTATAGAAGGCAGCTGTGTAGGTGACACTTTACAATTCAAAATAGTGTGTCTGACTTCCAATAGAGCGTGAATGGACAATGGACAATGGACAGTGGACTGAGACCAGAAAAACAACCGAGTCCTCTTTTCCTCTTTCAAGAGAACTTACAATGACAACACAGTGAGAACTGGGTTCTTTTCCATTTGGTTCACCTTTTTGGTCCATTTGAAGAGGACTGAGTTTGCTTTGTTTGAAAAAGTCTACATTTGAAAACATCCTTAAAGTTAACAAAATGTCAGTAAACAAGCAAGTCAGTTCAAGCATACTTAGATTAGGGTTACAATTCAAGTATGTCTGTTTTAAGTACCAAGCAAAAAGAAAAAAATTTAAAAGCACAATCACACCTGCTTTGTGTAGCAGCTTCTCTCAGTTCATTCATGCAAGCATTGTTTACTGACCCATATTTGTGTTAAGATAAAATGCTATGTTTAAGGAAATGCAACAATTGCTATCTAACAGCACATAACATCACGTCGCATGACAGCCTGCAGGTTGTGTACTTTTTATAAAATTTTGAAATAACATATACTAATAAACAACTGGAAAATGAGGCAATTCTCAAACAGCTGTGACAGCTGAAGCTAAAGTAAAATACATGCGATGATCAAGTGACTTCAGGCGCATCAAGAAAAGAACAACTGTCAAACTGTAAACATGAGCCTAAATGGCAATACAATGGCAGTTAGACACATTGAGATGACAAAGGCAAAGATTCAAAATATTTTAATTTTGCTACAACTTTTTTCCTTGCAAATACGTTCTCATAAAATAGCTTTCATTCAAGATCAAGACAAACTTCCAGCATTTCTGCATCTGGATTGGAGGGTCACTTAACATTTGACAAGCCACTTAGGAACCCATCTATCCACACATCACTTGACTTCAACTGCCATAGGTTGGCCATCTTACGAGCATGTGGGGTTCAAAATGGATGTTTTGTCATTGCTGTTTACTACATAGTATGGAGAAGAAGCACTAGAACAAATCAAATACTACGAAGTGACCAGCTTGTGATCCCATTTAAGCAAATGTAAAATAACAGCATAAAAATGGCAAAAGATGTGAAAAGCTGTCAACTTACAGAATAAAGCTGCCTGGACTTTTGTTCTAGACCCAGCCCTTCAAAACAAAACATCACAACTCAAATGTTAGCAATAATTATTACAAAGCATAACATAAAGCCTTCTTTGAGATCAACATTAAAAGGTTTCAAGTTTGTTTCAAGCAAACAAGAGTTCATGAAAATGCGTGCATAAGCAAAACACTTTGCATATGAAAAACACTTTGAATTTGCAGAGTGTGAGTTTGTTGGGGGTTCAGTCAGGAAATACTCACTCTATTCCCACAACCTACATCAATAGTCTGAGTTCTTAGAACTGATGATTTAGAGCTAATGAATTCAATTTTTTCAGGGACAAAAAAAAAAAAAAAAAAAGAGGGATGCACAACTGTACTGACAAGGAACTATATATAAGCAGGGCTTGTAAACACCATTAACATGCTATTGTTCATAAGGCTAAGTGCCACAGTTAATAAGCATTATAAAGAAATGCTAGAATTCCACAGTTACTTAGAATCACTATTAATGCTTACTTAACACACATGTCTTATTAGAGTTGATTAGCTTTGTTTAATAACTTACATTGCTACTAAGCACTTCCCGTAAAAATTTAATTCTCACGTTGCCCTCTACACAATCCTTTTCTTACCAGTAAGATTAAAGCTAATTTCTCCCATTTTAAAGAGCACTACTACTTAGGTGTTGAACAATAAAAGGTCTCTAACCCTAATAAATCAGACCATTTAGTCTAGCAGTGCAGTGATTACTCAGAAGGGGGGTTGGAGCAGTTTACAGCTGACTCTAGGTTTTAGCCTCACCAGGTATCAAGACTGTCTTCATAGGTCGAACTTCCACGCCCTGTGTGGGATACTGCAGAGGACTGTTGGCCTGTGCAACAATAAGGAGATCTGTAGCGGCCTGGGTTCTGTGAGACAAAAGGTAAACAGTCGATCAGTACCTCTTTCTCGAAGGGTATTCACTGCGTAAGGGCTCTATTATTAAGAAGGTTCAAAAGTTGACAGTTGTCACGTATTGGTAAGTCATTCTACCATCTTGACACAGGAGGTGAGAACGGTTGAGTTTCATTTCTGTATTTCCTTTCATTTCTACAAATGAAGAGGAGAGGAGAAGAGGAGAATCAAAACTCAAAAAAAGGGGAAGTCATCCCTCACTGTGCCATGGTACTTTCTGTACTCTGTTGTGAGACTACCTTAGACTGGTGCCAATTATTTTTTATGGAGATCATTTTTAATTTCTGATTCTTTCATGTCAGGGTTTGCTAAATAAAATTACTGTTGTTAACAGTGACTATTATTTGTGTTGGCCTGCGGTTACTCTAAAGGTAAACGTTTTTCCCCTGAAGTTTGGAAGCTTCTTCAGCAGCTTAAACAGTTCTGCAACTATTCAGAACAAAGTTCCTGAACGCGTTCGTGTTTGCTTTCCCACCGTAAAATGCGTAACGACTTGGTAAGTTAGGAGTAATTGACACAAAGTGCAAGTCTGTCTGAGTAACTTTGGTTGCTGTGGTTGTTTTTTCATGCAGCCATGTGTCTTTTTCAGTGTTTTCCCTGCACCACTAGTGGCGTGCAGTTTGCAAACGAGTTGTTCTTTTTGAACGACTCTTTTTAGTGAGTCGTTCGTACCACTTCACCAGCACAACTGAGTCATTTTTTTTTCTAATTCAGCTGCTCCAAGTCAACTGCATGCAGTCGGTCAGAAACCTTCAGTATCACTACGCAGTGCGCACAGCAATGGGCTAATAACAATCAAGAAAGAGAAAGAAAGTGTGGACTAATGCGCCCAAAAAAACAGGTCGAAGTAATGTCTGCCTCTTAAGAAAATAGACTGATTATCTTACTAAATTGACAAGTGATTACATTTACCCCAGTGAAGTAATTATTTTTAATCTTTGTATTACAAACAAAAGGATCTGAATTTAGTCAAACCGCTGTCTCAACTAAAAAACCCGAGTTTGAAAGCATGACTTCAAACTCGGACAACTTGAGTTTGAGAACCCGAGTTCGAAAGCTTGAGTTCAAACTTGGCCAGCTCTGGTTCAAAAGCACGACTTCAAAGTCAGACAGCTGGAGTTCGAAAACCTGAGTTTGAAGGTTTATTGCAGTAGACGAGTCTACGAAGACACCCAAAGACTTAACTCATGTTCTCGGTCGCTCTGTTGATTTGGTGGATACACCATTCCAGTATCCCATAAGGCCTAGCTAGCAGATCTTCGGAAACAAGGAAGAAAGAGGCTAAAAGCCGCGCAGGCTCGCTTTTATGTGACAAAATAGAAACTTTTGTGTAGCTAATAAATGCAACGTATTGGTTTATGTTACCTGATTAAAATTTTGACATTAGAATTGTTTCCCCAACAATTAAACGATAGCACTGTTTGTTTGAAAGAAATTAATATAAAGGGTCTTAAGGACATGCACATAATTGTATGATGTTAAACTGACGTGTTCTAGGCCATACACATTTATCGATACATTGATTTAGCCTATTTTACCATTTTGAAATGTAGTACAAAGGGGACGTTAGAAAAGAAGACATAAATAGCTTTATTGAAATTAAAGTTTGAGCAATTATTTTATAAACATTAGATTTGTGCATTCAACTTAAAGCTTCAGCGAGTGCCATAAGCCGAGGAGACGTGGCCCACCGGAAGTGCAAGAGAATCAAAACTCGAGAACCCGAAAAAAACCCGGTTCAGTTTCTTCAACTGTTCAAAAGAATCGGTTCACTAAACTGACCACCACTACGCACCACTTTACAGTACGTGTATACCCAGTTCAGGTAAATGCAACAAAACTTTCCAATAGACCTTTTCATTCCAAGTTGTCGACTCGCTCTCTCTGAAACTCCCTCTCCGAACAGATGCTACGTAAGGCTTACTCCTCTGCAGTTCATTTTTCCTAACACCTTTCGTGTATGGTAGTTTTCCATTTTGTTAGAAATCTCTTTAAAAATGCCGATATTTACGCTCGCTTGCTAAATTCAGGTATTGTAAAATGACGATCGTGTTTACTGGTTCGTCAGACCAGTAAGTAAGAGAAAAGCTAGAGAAAACAATCTTTTTTAAACCTTTAGAAAAAAAAGCTCTGACCAAATGAACTTGTATTAATGAATACTCACCACGACATAAAGAGTTTGAAGCCATGGGCACAGGGTGTAGGCCTAGGCCTACTTCAATTAAGTACAAAGCATGATGTTTTAAGCAGTCTCTTTATTGTTTGACATTTGTTTTATCATTGTATGAGTTTGGCTTTAGCGTGTTAGAACTGGCAGCCCTGTCATTGGCACTCAGTCTATGTTTTGTCAAATGTCGCCAAAATAATGGGGCGTCGACGTTCTTTCTTTTCTGTTTGCACTTAATGCGATAGTTTCATTTTGTTTTTTTGGTGAATGTGACATCCAGCTTGATTTCTACTCGTCAACCTGGTGTGTACAAGCCTGGGCAGGTTCCTCCTCAACCACCTGCTTTCAGCTGAAAATCTGGGAACCAACTTTTCAGGTTCCAAACCAATTAATTTTGGTCGAAATGCTCCGAATGGTTCAAAATTTGGTGCACAAACCAGAATGGAACCCATTCCCTGTTGGTGGAAAAGGGGTATCAGAGGTTTGGTTAACTTCTGTCCCCTTAATCACCAAAACAAACACTTTTGACAGGGAATACCCACCTGATCCCCTTTGTAGTAGAGACCCACAGTTTTTCTCTTTTTTTGAAAAAAAAAACAAAAAAACAGTGGCAGATGGCTTCCTATACGTTGGTATACTAACAATAAATAGTCTGAGTGCGAAATATCACCCTACCTCTTGTGAAAGTTGTGGTACTCCTTTGATCTGTACCGCTTAATGTACTCCAGTTCACGTCCCTCAAAAGGCACGCGCAACTCTTCAGCTGCCACATGAGGAAAAAGCAAGTGGGCAAAAGGAAGACTGATAACTTCCTCTTCGCCTTCACATACGCAGCCATTAGTAGCAAGTCGTCTGTGTGAATGATTGCGTATTAATAGGTAAACCAGAATAGGACCAGTTCAACAATTATTAACCATTTTACAGAAGCTAGCATACCTGCACACACACACTTTGAGACATCAATCAATGCTCCACCCAACAAATTCATTACACATGTTCTCATTCTTCCTCGTTCTCTCTCTACTGTACCGTCCTCACCCTGCGACACTCTCTTTGAGGTGATAGGGAATGTTATCATGTCTCTCCAGGGTCTCCTGCAGATGCTTTTCCAGATGTCTCTCCACGTTGGTCTGTAATCTTGGCTGCAAATCAACTGCGTTATCAGTTGATGATGTCAAGTAGTAGATGAAGACAGCAATCAACATGAAGGACAAAACAATGATGGCCAGCATTTTCCTTCTCTGACTGCGCATGATGGAAGTGACGAACCAGGACACCAGGAGAACAGGCTTACTCTAGAGCTTCATTGCACTGCTGTCTGTCATAGAGAAATAGGAATATTATGAAAAAAGCATTGGTTCTTGGTAATACTAGTCTATCTGGACACAGTCTTTCGATGTATGTGTACTAATGTGCATTCCTTGTTCTGATGTGGCGTTTATGCTGTGAACGGATCTGACTCAAAAATGGAACAAACCACAAAGCATTACGTAACGAGGGCTTGCTCAATTTGAAAAACGAGTGAATGAATTTAAAACCAGTTTGCACAACAGTGCTCCCTTCCTTATGGAACTCAAAGGACACCATATTCTTCTAAAAAATGCAACAGTATTAAGACCAGCTTCCAGACAGCACTCAACTCAGTCCCTTCAAACCTGATCATGTTCAGCCTCTCCTGATTATTGGAAACACCTGTCGTTAATCACTGTTTTATATAAATGAGACTCTTGGCCAAGTGCTTTTCTGTGCTCTGTACATACTGAGCCTTATCGCTATTCTCCTGTATGACCAAGTCCTGAATCAATGGGTTTGATTCTCTGTCTCACGTTTGTGGTTTTGATAATTGTCTTCCTCTGCTGTATGGTTTCCTGAACTCTGGCCTGATTTACAATCTAGATTTGGATTTGGTTTGTGTCTTGGAAAGTCTGTTCTCAGAAATAAAACATCTACTCTGTGTGTAGATCTGCAATCTGTTTCATTAGTAACAAAAGTGCATATGCAGACATAACACAAAAACCCTCAGGGACTTCCTTTAATGTGCCTAGTTTATCCAAACATTCCTCCAGTAGATGTTCAGCTATCTGACATGCATGAACTCAGCAGCAGGGAGGGTTTTATGGATACAGTAAATGTCTTCTGTACATGTACTTTTCCAATGTGCAAACAGATTTCGTCCAACAAAGTAGTCGTAGTCATCATGGAAAAAAGATTAGCCTAGATAGGTGTGTCTAGAAAGGGAATGTTACACTCATAAAAAAATGTATATTTGACCTAATTACAATCTTATCCATAGTAACTATACTACAGCAAGTACATAAACAGGCCTCATACACGACAAAGGATGTAGTTCATATGGTTTAGTACAGTGTTTCTCAATCCTGCTCCTGGGGGACCCTTGCTCTGCATATCTTCTATATATCCTTACTCCAAACATCTCATTAATGTGATTAACATGCATAAATAAATGTGGCTTAAACTACTGCCAGTTTACAGTTTCAGAGTTCACTTTCTTATTATCGTAGCTACTTTATAGCCAATTGTTATGTGGCTGTGGGTTGTGACATGGAAAGAATTGTCAGCTGGCACAAGCAGGTGTGATTATTGTTCAGCTCTAATCAGACTGAACAAAAATGGCGCGTGGAGTCTGTACATTTGACATTTCTTTACATCAAGATATCACTAGTTCTATTCAAAGGCTGGAATCTGTGTTGTATGAGTGTTTGGGGGTACACTCTGCACACAGTAAGAATAAGCAAGCAAGAATAAATAATTACAAAATACAACATAAACTAGGGATGTCCTGATCAAGTTTTTTTTGCCCCGATCCCGATCCGAGTCTTTTAATATTGAGTATCTGCCGATACCGAGTCCTGATCCAATACTTGTATTCTCCTCGCTAATACAGTGCAGGCTTCAAGTACATAAATGTTATTAAAACCAATTCAATGTATGATTGACAAGTGAATAGCAAATGCATTAAGAAAAAAATTGCCTGCGGCCAAGCTGTTCCTTTTTTTTTAATTACTTTTTTTATTTTACAAAATAACAAAGTAAACCCTCTTGTAAAGCTCCGGTGGAGCAGTGTCTGAAATGTAGTGTTGAGAGGGTAAGGAGTACTGTGGGAGTTATAACAGGAAATATACGTAAGTGTTCGATATTAATATTAAATATTAATATTAATATAATATTAAATATTTTATTTAATCTTACAATAATTCAAGTGGTTAAGTTGTCTAACTGTCAGTTACTTTTTCTGAAAGCCTCTTTTTGTATGCTATCGTTAGTATCGTTAGCGTGCAATCCTTACTGTACGTTCACACTGAGAGCGGCGAGAGCGTCACGAGTCGCCCAAACCTCCCTGCCAACAACGCTGTTGAACACTGTGGACGCTCTGCCGTTGATGAAATAGGCGGGTACAAGTTCCTTCGGAAAGCTTGGTTATGCAAATATTTTTAAAGGGGCTATAAAGCAAACAAACAGGTCGAGCGGTATCTTTGTGCTGACTGACCACCAGTAGGCTATAAGTTAACCTTATGAGATATTTTAAATGTGAAGGTGCGAAATCGACCGATGACAGAAATAAATAAACAATGCTAATTACATATTTCGTAACAAAATTAACTAATGAAAAACACTACTTAAAAGCTTTTTGTTGTTGTGTGTCTTTTGTGTTAATGATAGGCTAGGTCAAATTCCAGCATGGAGTTTATAGGACACGTTTACTAGCCTTGGTCTTTAATTAACACTAACGTTTGTGCATAACCTACATTACAGTACAACATGTGGAAACCCACCACCGATATAATCAGTTTCTCCTCCATTTTGCTTAGGACCAAAAGTTTTGTGGGAACAATAGTTTATACTGTTGTGTTCTCTACAATTCTCTAGAGCGGAGCACTTCCAAGTTTCTATTGGTTGCCGCCCAACCGCGTCATATCTCATTACCATAAAGTTAACCGAACTTCAACTGTATTTTGACGCCCAAACCACCCTCGCCGCGACGCCCTTTGCCGCGAAGCTCTTCGCCGCTTAAAGACGCTGGCTCTCATTGAAAATGAATGACTTCCGGTCACTTTGACGCTCTCGCCGCGCTCAGTGTGAACGTACAGTTAGCGTTAGTTAAGCGACTGTATTGCTCTCTGTGGTCATTAGTTTAGGCTAACTCGCATACATCACATACAGCTAAAGCGTTAGGTGTTTCAATTTTGAAATGATACCTTAGTTGTTATTAGTAGCCTTGAGGATTAATGTCGTCGGTGTATGCTGACCTAAAAACGTTCAAATTTAAAACTTAAAAGAAAACCGTTCGCCTCAATTTGCTGAATTTGAACGCACCTCTGTATTCGCTACCACATGGGCTGGTCAACTAAAGCAATTAATTCAATTACCCTCTCGGTGATCTTTTTGGCTTTGTCGCTGTCTCGAAGAAATTTCTCTCCTTTTAAAAGTATATCCTCCAATGTATGTTGCTTCGGAGCAGCCTTTGCCTGTGTTACCTGAGTGAACTCACTGTATTCTGCTGAGTGTTTATTTTTTAGGTGCCTTATTAAAGTGGTAGTACCCTATTGAACGCGACCTCACTCGCAGTGTAACTACCGCCTAGCGAAATGCTGGCATTGCAAATATAACAAGTGGCTGTTGGACTGCTTTTAGTTTCCCAATTTAAAAAATGTCAACACTGCAGACATTTTAGCCACATCCTGCCACAAATCATGCTCTCCGTTTAGGACACCTGTATCACAGCTGACATAAAACAAAGGATCGGGCTTACGGTCGTACTCGGTAAAGCCGATACCGATCAGTTAAAATGCCTTGATCGGCTCCGATACCGATCTTTGAGACCGGGTATGGACATCCCTAACATAAGCATAAAACAGCAAACAGCTCATTGAAATATATTTCATCTGTAAAAAGACGCTAATGTCCACAGTTAAAGTGCGAATAGTAGCCTACTATTTAAACAATCATTTCAATTCTGTTCTTGCTCCCATGTTGAGCAGTCAGATATTTTGTGGTGTAAAAGAGAGGATGCCTCTTTTTCTCGCCCTGGGCATCAGATACCTGTGTCCTGACAACCGAGGTCAGTAGTCTTTACATAGAAGGCATGTTGAATCAGTTGAAACCTTCCGATTTAGCCGAGCAGAATGCTGCTCAGACAGCTGTAGTATATTGCTTGGTACGGCACTTCCACCTATTCCAATTACCTTCCCATGTTTTGTATGTACAACGAAGCTCCCCAGCCCTCTGTACAGAATATCCGCATAGTTTGGATAAAAGTCTTTAAAAAAAATAGGAAGAATGGAACTGTCCTCTTTGAAACATCAAAGCTTCCGTGAAAAATAAAGAAGTTGTTCAGCCTTTTTTTCTTTTTCTTTAAATACTGACCGCATTTATTTCGTACTGCAGTTAAGCTTGGCATAATGGTGACCACATACTCGTACTGTCAGTGCTTATTTCTTCAACAGTTAACTTCAAAAAACAAGTAACAGATCATATAAATACTACTTTCTTATTTAATGGGTGTAAAGCAGTTTCTTGCCAAGAACACACTGCTTGCCGACAGTGTGTGTTGTGTTGAATACTGCGTACATTGGTCTCATTTGCATTGTAAAATTATAGGCAAAATGTCCGCAATTCTCTGGTTCCAGAGAAGTTCAGTTGTTACCTAAGCGCACGCACAACAACTGGTATACCACCCTTCTCTTTTTAATTTTTAGGCTTGCTAATGAGAGAGTATTTGGTACAGTTGACTCATCCTTGTCCTTTGTCGGTCCTCAATGCGCAACACATAAAACATAGTGAAGAGTTCAGAATTAGAATTTTACCTCTTTACGTGTGTCCACTTCACTGAGGACACACATTTTAACTTTGTTATTTACATCTGGTAATCTTCAGCCAAAACACACTACTTTTAAATCCAGCATGAAGTTTCAATAGGTTTACCTTCGACAGTCTACTGTCAGTGTCGCACAAATGCCACAAAATTTGACAATATGCTTCCAGCTGTAAGATTGTTCCAATTGCCCGCAAATGTATAATTCAAAGCAAATGGGGACAATTTCTTATTCGTGTGATTTCGGCCACAAGTTGTAGTCATAATTTTTGGATACGTTGTTTTTTTATTTGTTGTTGTTTACTGATTTTAATTATATTTACGTACCGCTGTGTCAATACAAGTTCACTAAACCATTAAGAAAAAATGAACGAGAAAGATTTTATAATTAATAAACCTGTGTAAAACTGAATATAATTTCGTCTTACCTTGAAATGTCTAAATATCTTCCGGCCTCAGTTTGAAAGCATACACGTCAGATGCATCTCCCACACAGAGGTGGTAACGGCTTAAAATGTTAAAATATTTTTTATTCACGCGCGCACAGCTTCTACGACGTCGACTTCTTTGATATGCGTTTATATGACTATGCTTGGCTCGCTGTTTTAAATAAACCAACCCCTCCCCTGATTTACAATACTTAGACACACTGTTAACGCAGTAGCCTATGAACTATAGACAGAGCATGGAGAGAGCTAGCGTCAGCTAATTGAGTGTCATGAAACAGAAATGAGTGATGTTACAAAGCTCGTTTCAACGACGGAGAAGAGATTTCGGACGTTGCACCAAACTTTCAGTAGGCCTTCTACCTGCATCCTCTGGTCTCCGTCAATTGTAACGGAGCAGTAGCAACATTCACCGTTTCATATCATAACGACCCCAAATATACAACCGCGGAGAGACCGTCTTACTGGTTGCTCTATGGTATGAAATAAACTCAAAAAAGGTTGTTAGCCACAACCCACTCCTTGGTATTGGAGCATGGGGGCTCAAAATTCTTAGCTGCAATCCCGCACACATACATACATTTTTAAAATAAATGTAAAGTTACAGAGAAAATCGCTGAAAGACAAGGTGTTGCCAATTTTAGATGAGTTTGTAATGAATGTCTATTGCACTGCTGATGTTTCATCAGTGCCGCTTTAAAATTTTATTTTTGGCATAACTGACATTCTGATACATTTGAATGTAATACATTATATATGTAATAAATCATCCTATGAAGTTACTCACTACTTGAGTAGTCATTTTATGAGATTCTTTTTTACACATACTCGTTATTTTGATGAGTATGTTTACTTATACTTGAGTACAATTTTTACAATTTATAATTGTAAAGTAACAATACCCCTAGTTGAGTACAGTTTTTACTTACTCTACCCACCTCAGCTCCCATATAGCTTAACCTTAGAATGGTTTTCATGCTCTATCAATTTGAATTTGATAGCCAATGGAATCACTGGGGTGTTAAGCAGTTGAAGACCTATGACAAATTTTGCAGGATGCAACCATTCTCTAGTGCCTGAAATATAAAAGTACACATTCCAGGCAAGCAACAACTGCCTAGTTAAATAGCATAAAATTACAAGAAATCACAATCTTTAGCTCCTGTTGAGATATCATTTCAGTTTTGAAAAACAAAACGTCCACTTGTATTTATTTATTGGATTGTTTATGAAATACTTTTTGTGGATAAAAATATTTCTCTTTATCTGAACAAAACAAATTTCTCTAAACTGGAACACCACTACCACGACAACAACATCAACAATGGTCAACAATGACGACAACAACCACCGCTTTTTTTTATTAGGGGCCAAGCACCGAGGGTGCATGGCACCTATTGTAATTGTTAGACTTTTTCACTATTATTATACTTTCTGCCATGTGAGTTGATGGCAGCCCATACAACCCCTTGGCAGATTTTGATGAAATTTGGCACATTGATAAAGGACAGTCCAAAGTATCCAGGCATCAATTTGGGGTCAATCCATCCATTTCTGTAGCACCACCAACAGGCTACATTTTAAGGTACATTTTTGCTCATAACTTTTGAACCGTTTGTCCTAGGGTTGTGATCTTTTTTCCCCCTGAATCCTTGGGTCATCTCGATTCAAATGGGAGTGAGCCAAGATGGTGTCTCAGAAACATTTTGTCATTGTGGCTCTGCAATATGATGAATGACACCTAGCTTCTCGAACAGCTAACTATGTTTGAGGGCATTTCAAGACTATCCTAACATATAAGAACTACAATGAACTATCACAGTGAGTGCCTCTCTCACTTATCCACATTTTTTTCATCTTGTTCTTAGTTAACTAGCATTAGCTGACTACAATGAGGCCAAGTTTAAGGATTCTGTTGACCTGCCCACCTTAAGTGACGCGACGATAGCACTAGCTACAGACAAACTGAGCTGACACTTGTGTTATAAGAAACTAAGTTAATCATTTGCTGGTTCTTTTTTTCTTAATCAAGTACTTTATAAAAATGGATACGGATGAAAATATTTGCCGCATAATGCATTCCTATGCTAGGAAATCTCTGGACAGCAAGTCTGAGATTAATGTTTTTACTGGAATAAATGGATCCGTGCTTGAATCCATTACCAGAAACCCCAAAACTGCGACCAGCAAAGAGATCCAAGACACTTGCCAGTGACAAAAATTACAATGAACTCGTGCCCAATTCACTTCTGCCAATGGTAATGGACAAAATTGAGAAGAGTCTCTCAGACAGCTGCAGTCACTTGAGACAGCAGTTAAAGACAACACAAGTTCTGTCAAAAATGTCAGTGATGCTCTTGAATTCATGGGGAGACAAGTGGAGGACTTGACAAGTAAAGTCGAAACCCCACAAAGAAGAGCTGAAATCCTGGAGAAAGAAAAAAAGAGTTCTCCGTGACAGATGCAATGACCTGGACGCTTACAAAAGGAGGTGGAATCTATGGGTTGCTGGGATTCCTGAACAAGCTGGGGAGAATGTCAAGAATATCCTTGTCAATGCAGCCAGCTAGGTCTCATCCAGTATCACAGACTAACTGGCCTATTCAGTGGATATTGCCCATAGATTGGGTCCCCGCTCAGGGGATGCATGCTCCAGCCGTCGCAGCATTGTACAGATCCTGTCACGAATCTACAGGGACAAAATCTGGAGGGATGCTAACATCAGCCATACTGAAGGACAGGAAGATCAAAATCTTTGAAGACCTGTCACAGGAGACCAAGGATGCCAGAAACAAACTGTGGCAGCTAGTTGAACCAGCAAGGAAGGAGGGGAAGAAAGCAAGCTTCAGAGGGCCCTTTGCACACACTGATGGTAAAAGGGTCACAGTGAATAACATCTAAGTGATAAGGTCTTACAATTTACAATTTGGCATTTCACAGACGCTCTTAACCAAAGTTATTTACAATAAGTGCATTGATCAGATCACATTGCTCCATAAGTAAACATCACAATAAGACTGTGGATTAATTATCCTCAGTATCACGCTCCTGGAATTCTGTGACAATTAAACGATAGAAAACAAGACTTGCAACATAGGGACAAGGTTAGTACGATTTTTTTTTTTAGGTTTGTGACAAGGGAGGTGTTCTGTCCTTGCCGGACGTAAGATTAACTGAAGGTATCCAGCTAGACAGACAGCGAACATGCGAGGGTAGATTCAAACTTCCTCTTTATTTTGTAAAACTGAAATAAACAGAAAATGATACAATCAGTTTCTTTCTTGGTAACAAACAACGCAGACAAGTTATATTGTCTCAGCGAAACAAAGTATATCTTACGCCTGACAGCGCAGCCTACCATCTACCATATAAACAGTAGCACAATTGCTAACATCATTAGCCTAGTAACGCAATTTTTGTAACCTTCGAAACCCACCATACAAACCAGCAACTTGTTGTATTCACATCAGAAACATTTCAAAACATAAAATGTCAAACTCTCAACACAGGATGACTACTTACAAACATATGTGGGCCAAAAACTCCACCGAGTGAAGAAATCGCTTGTACCTCACAGACAAGTGGTTCGTTACTAAATTGAAGTCACATGACCACGAGCTTAACAAACAAAACTGCAGCCATAAGAGGGCGCCAAACCTATTATTTACATCAAATTAAAGCGTTACCAACACAGGAGGTTAGGCAGTGGGGGACAGGTGGGTTCTGAAAAGGTGGGTTCTCTGCAATGGCAGAGAAGAGGTGTGGTCGAGAAGAACGGCTGCCAGGTTCCCGAAGTGAGGGGACCCAAAGCTGACCAGAGGTGGTAGAGTTTAGAGCTCTGGCTGGGATGTAAGGAGTTATCAGAGAGCGAAGGTAGGATGGGGCTCTTGTGGCCTGGTAGGCCAGCACCAGTGTCTTGAACTGGATGTGGGCCGCAATGGGAAGCCAGTGAAGTGCAGTAGGAAGTGGAGTGATATGAGTGTTTAGGGAGGTTGAATACCAGGCGTGCAGCGGCATTCTGAGCAAGCTGAAGCGGCCTGATAGCACAGGCCAGTAAGCCAGCCAGTAAGGCCTTGCAGTAGTCAAGGCAGGAGATGACAAGTGCTTGGACCAAGAGCTGGGTTGCTTGCTGTGTGAGGAAGGGGCGGATCCTCCTGATGTTGTAGAGGGAGAATCTACAGGATCGAGTGACCGCCGTGATGTGGCTTCAACTGGTCGTCAAGGGTCACACCAAGGTTTTTGTCTGCTCTGGAGGGGGACACCACAGAACCCTCAATGGTGATTGAAGCGTTGATCGTTGGGGAGCTCTTGGAAGGTTTTCTCCAGGTTGAGCTTGAGATGGTTAGCAGACATCTAGGAGGCAATGTCGGCTAAGCAGGCTGCAATGTGTTGCTGGACCTAAGAGTCGGCGGGGGAGAAGGAGAAGAACAGCTGTGTGTCATCAGTGTAACAGTCGTAGGAGAGACCGTGGGCAGAGATAACTTGTCCGAGTGATCTAGTGTAAAGGAGCGAGAATAGGAGTGGACCAAGTACGGAACCTTGTGGGACCCCAGTCTGGAAAGGGCAGGGGGAGGAAACCGATTCCCTCCAAGAAACCTGGTAAGAACGGTCAGACAGGTAGGACTCAAACCATGTTAGTGCAGGTCCCGCAAAGCCCATCCCAGCAAGGGATGAGAGGAGAATCTGGTGGTTAACAGTGTCAAATGCTGCGGCGAGGTCTAGGAGTATGAGGACAGAGCTGGGCGACTTCGCTCTGGCAAAGTGAAGCTCTTCTGTGACAGCGAGGAGGGTCGTCTCGGTAGAGTGGCCAGCCTTGAATTCCAACTAATTCTGATCCAGGAGATTGTTCTGGAGAAGATGAGGAGAGAGTTGGTTATAGACTGCACGTTCCAGGGTTTTAGAGAGAAACGCTAGAGGAGATACTGGACGGTAGCTACTGACATCAGCTAGGTTTAGAGTGAGCTTCTCAAGCAGTGGCTTGACCAATGCTCTCTTCAGGGCACAGGGAACTATACCAGTAGATAGGGAACTGTTGATCAAGGATGAAATGAAGGGCAGAATATCATCAGAGATGGCCTGAAAGAGAAAGGAGGGGATGGGGTCCAGGGAGGAAGCCAGCATAGAAAGGACAGTAGAGGATTTCTTCTCCACAGGAAGAAGTGAGAAGGCTTCTGCAGAGGGGAGAGAGGAGCAGACTGTGGAAGAGAAGGCATTAGAGGAGAGGGTGCAAAGTTTACGTCTAGCTGAGACTGGCAGAGTGGGAGCAGCGGATTTCAGAGTGGGTGAGATCGAGAGGCAGAAGGACAGGACAAAGTGATCCAAGGCGTGGAGAGCTGTGACTGTGAGATCAGGAGCAGGACAATCTCTTGTGAAGGCAAGGTCCAGCTGGTTGCCACCCTTGTGTGTTGCAGGGGACTCCACTAGGTTGAAGTTGAAGGACTGGAGGTGGAAGAGGAGGCCAGCAGACTGACTAGAATTCAGCGGAAGATTGAAGTCTCCTAGCAGCAGGAT
Source organism: Chanos chanos (assembly GCF_902362185.1). Taxonomy (NCBI): domain Eukaryota; kingdom Metazoa; phylum Chordata; class Actinopteri; order Gonorynchiformes; family Chanidae; genus Chanos; species Chanos chanos. The sequence goes on along the minus strand of NC_044497.1, from coordinate 27,269,055 downwards.
GGGAGTGCCGTCCTCAGGGAAGGAGCTGAGGAGGGTGTCCAGTTCATCCAATGACTACAGAGGGCCTGGTGGACGATAGAGAACAGTCTTGTGCAGTTTACAAGGGGAAGAAACAGAAACAGCATGAAATTCAAAAGATGTGGGGGAGAGGTTACTCGGAAGCTCCACAAGGGGGATATCAGGAAGCCAGTTCCTCCACCCCTCACTGAGGGTCTGGGGGTGTGGGAAAAGGCAAAGGCAGAGAAGAGAGCAGCAGGAGTGGCTGTGTTCTCCGGCATGATATTAGGCTGTCATTATTATACAGCACTGCCTGGGCTTAAACAATATGGGCTTAAACTTCAGGAGGAGCAGGTAATGATAATGCTACTGGTCACGGGCAAACTATTGCAGGTGCAACCAGTGCAGTGCATGAGGGCCCTCAAGCTGTCAGGGGCCCATGAAGGAAGGTGATTTTCTGCTACTTTTTGTAGGTGGGCCCTCTCACACATTTACCATTTCACACAGTCTGCAAAGTATCCACTGAAGGATATTACCGATTGTGATTGCGATAGCTATATATGCCACCTTCCCACCTTGTGTACAACACTCACAGTTTTAGGTCATAGCCTATTTTATGTATTTTTATTGAAATGTTTTATTAAAAATAAATATTATCTCCACCCATCACTTATTTAATTTGGTTGCTTTCTTCTCAAAAGGAAGAAGGCCTTGTCGTACCAATGGTATGAGGAAAATCTGGTTAATGGTTCACTGTGAATGTTAGACTTAATACTAATATCACTTTGCTGTAACCATAACCTTATTTTTGGAACCTGAACCCAGTGAAATTACAGATATTCTGAAAAACTCTATTTATAGCTCAGCGCTCTGAACACTGAACCTAGAAATTATTCTGAATACCTCTTCATTAGCCATACATATAATAAATAACAGCATTAAAGTAGCATGTACCATAATACTCTACGAAATCATTGCTTCTAGCTAACTAAGTTCCTGGATCACCACATTCAGTAACTAGGAAATAACTTATCACTTACTCAAAGAGCAGGAATATGAACGTACACGTTTAATACAACGATCAAATTCAAACGGTACAGAATGAATCTAATGTTGAATAAATTGGAAATCAGGTGGAATTTAGGCACATCCGCTATACACACACATACAACAGCATCTAAATTACTAACAAGAAGACAAACAATTAATGGTAGACAATAACAATATCCTCGTTATCTAGAGTATGTTTGAATGAACAACTACGCGAGTATGAGGCATTACTCGCGAAGAGGCACGCTTAACCAAAAGAACTATCTGAGTGATGTTCTAGTGGAGTTACTTACACACAAAAAGGGGTTGTGAGGAAGGGAGACAAAAGGGATGAGGAAGAAGAAGAGCAGGCCCAGCCACGTTCAGGTAGGAGAAAGCGGAGTTACTGAGGTTGGCAGTTGGAGACCGTGAGCGAGACTTCGTGTCGGTGCCGGGAAAGTCTTTTAGCATCACGGATCTTCCGTAGCGAGCCTGGGCCGATTCTTCGTGGAGACGAGCAGGACAGAACGGACGGATTTACATTACGGCTGATACAACCGGAGCTCAACTGGAGCTGAACCTTAGCGTAGCTGAACTAAACTTTGGCGTAGCTGAACTGAACTGTAGGATAGCAGAGAGTCTGGCATTTTATCTGATTTGCAGACGGGGGGTGCTGCTATCCTTTTGGGAATGTCTCTGCCTGAAAGGAGGAGACACTCCTTGGAATTTGGGAAGTATTAATTTGAGCTCGGTTGAAACAATTTTACATTACTTTTTCCCATTAAAGAATAGTAAAATTATGTCCGCATACTCGAATCTACCGCATTTTATGCTCCCGAACAAGACCAAATATGGTTTCTTTACCATTAAAAACAGCACAGTTACACCGATGGTCATACAGTTAGCTGCTCATTACTTAGCTCCTGGCTACTTTTAAGTTTTACCGCGCATTTGTGACTATACCAACAGTTATTACTCGATATGCATATTTAACTGATAATATGGTATGGTTAGTTTCATTTTTCTTTTGTTCTACATAGTTTGTTCCCGAATGGAGCAATGCAGATGGGGCTTGTGACATGGTCTGAAATGGTCTAAATGGTCTGGGGGTTGCTGCACTAAAACATCAAGCCTGGCGTCTGTTAGGTGTTACAGCGAGTGGTTTCTGCTTTGATATGCTTTGGTCCTGCATGCAGGGAGGCCTGGGCCATGAAGAGAGAAATGGGATCAAAGGGGATAGGGATAGAGAGGCAGAGTGAGAGTGACAGAAATAGATAGGGAAGGGTGAAAAAGAGGGAGAGAGTTTACACAACTGCAACTTTAATTACTAAAGAACACTTAAGGTTAACAAATGTCCTTTTCTTTCTGAAAGCTGCACAGTGTCCGCCCAACAGCCTGCTGTGGAAATGTTAATTTGTTTGTCCAATGACCTTAGTCCCTGTCATTTATGATAACTTGTGTGGGCGTCGTGACATCAATTGTTTCTCAACAGTTGAAGTTCAACCATGTAACAAGAAGCAGGTGTAAGTTAGCAGCATAAATAAGCATAAATAATAATACATTTAGCAAGCCCAAACATAAAAACAGTGCTCAAAAGAGAAAGGAAAAAAGAGAGCAGGATCAGTGTACTGCCAAACTGACAATTTTTTTTTATCCATGCTCCATCGAATCTCAGTGTTTACGTGTGGCCAAGCCCGGACGCTATCATTAGCTCACTATTGCCATCTAGCTCCACAAGTGAAGCTCTATCGACCCAGCCACGACCCCCTTCTCCAGCCAGCCAGAAGAAGATTTCCCTGCCATGGCCTCAGAGGTTGACCTCAGCCATGCCAAGCGGTAATCCTGCAAAGATTCCCCCCACAGACAGGGGACTCTATGACGGTACTGTGCCTCTGATGCCAAGATCAAGAGTCATTATTATAGCAACCGGGATTAGGGTTATTGCAATCCTAACCTACACAAAAAATATCACATTTTGTGTCGTGTTTTAAGACATTTTAAGGTGACGGTTGATTACATATGTACAGTATATACGACAGTGAGTTACGGTTTGGGGTGGGGGCAGGCATGAGAGATATTCACTAAAAATACATAAAATGACCTTGATTTTGACTTTTAGTGAATATTTTTCCGAAATAAATGACTCCTGCTTCCATATAAGTTGACCTTTCTCAAAAACCTCACCTGTAGTAAGTTACACACTGTCATTGGGAGCTACTACAGCAATCAGAATGAGAAAAGGTCATTTAATTGGTTTTTAGTGAATATTTTTCCGAAATAATTGACCCCCGCTTCCCTATAAGATGACATTTCACAAAAACTTCACTTGTAGTAAGTTACAAACTGTAGTTGGGAATTCCTACAGCAATCAGAATGAGAAAAAGCCATGTTGTTGATTTTTAGTGAATATTTTTCAGAAATAAATGACCCCTGCTTCCATAAAAGTTGACCTTTCTCAAAAATTTCACTTGTAGTAAGTTATGCACTGTAATTGGGAACTACTACAGCAATCAGAATGAGAAAAGGTCATTTAGTGAGGTAATTTGATTTTTAGTGAATATTTTTCTGAGAGAAAAGGAATCCCTCTGTTCCATGTAATTTGACTTTTCAGCAAATTCTCACATAAGTGACACACTCTAATGCTACTACACTCATCATATTGAGATATTTATCATTTCAGATAATTTTATGGATTTTTGGTGAATATTTCTCTAAGAAGGCTTCTAAAACTGGGAGTTTCCTCTAAATATGTGTTGTGGGAAGTCAGTTATTTCGTTTTTGAATAACTAGAATGCTGAGGAGGTGAAAAGGTGATTTTATTCATTTGTACTGAATATTTTTAATACTAACTGTCATGTCAGAAGGCGAACATCCATGAAATGATTTGCAAACGGTCCCTTACACAGACTGAGGGTATAATGAAAGGTTTAATGAGGGTATAATGAAAGTGTCCTGAAATTGTTTTTGAATAAAAATCGATAGCGACAACAAATATTGTTATTTTCTTCTGACACACCATATTGTAGTGTACTTTTCATGCTCCTGAACATGTAATTAATCTTGAGTGCTTTGTCGTGTCCGAATTTAGGAAAGTGTAAAACCGAATATGCAGCGAATATCCCAATCTAAAACCAACTTTACCACGCTCTATCAAACATTTTAGACATTTTATAAGGTGCATAGCATAACGTTTACCTCCTCTCGTTGCAGATAGGGAGACCACACCAGATTTCACTTTTACGCTATATCACCGCCTGCCGCCGGTAAATTTCTGTCCGTTATCTGAAGACATGAGTGACGTTCGCAGGTAGATAGGAGGTAAACTCCACACCAAAGGTATTGCAAGCAGATAATTTTTAATTTGTTGTAATAAATAAAGGAATGAAAAAAAATGTTATTAAGCAGTTACCATTATGTCAAATAAATGTTTCTGTTCCATAACATTAAACAATATAAAGGATATATTCGTTTTTGTTCCTAGAAACAATCAGTTGTTTCTGGTTTTCGTTTTCACTCCTCGAACCAGTTCAAAGCCTTGGTAGGCACAGACTTATATTGTAACACGCCATCAGCATGGCTTAAATAGCAACTACAGTCTGTGCCTCTAATGCCTGCTTCCTTTTTTCTTTAATTTTGTTGGCCCCTCCTTTTACTTTTTGACATTTTCCTGTCCATGGCTTTCATTGGCCATCTCATGCTGCATGCTACTTTTGCATTAGTCTATAATGTTAATGCGCATTAACTAACTTGGTTGTGATTGGCCAGTGAGCCCAGTCCTGGAACACGCAAGCAGTATGCTCTCATGCACACCCCGGATGACAGGCACACAGAGAGGGCCGGTAAAGAGACAGACAGGGTCAGTAAAAACTTTATGGATGTTTTGGCCGTCCATCGGCCCACCGATGTTGCAGCCCACCGGGATTTGTCCTGGTATGCCTAATGACCAGTACACCACTGTGGACACACTCAAGATATTTCCAAAAGAGACTAGCTGAGCCAAGTGTATAGATATGTGACCATCCAGGGGGATGAAAACATCAAAGATATCCTGATAAATGAGGCTTTCCTAGGTTTTGAGGAAACAGTGGACACATCAGCCTGTGAGCTGCAAAAGAAAACCCTGGACAACATAGAGAGTAACGGATTTGACCTGAGCAAGTGTTGGGGGCAGGGATACGACAGCACGGTAAACATGAGTGGGGTCTATTCAGGTGTGCAGGCCAGGATTACGGAGATGGAACCGCTTGTCAATAATGTACACGGTGCTGCACACAACCTAAATCTGACACTGAGCGACTCTGTAAAAATATAGCAGAGATGTGCCAGTTTTATGATACTGTTGATTCTCTTTATAATTTTTTCAGCCAAAGTATTAAGAGATGGTCACTCCTTTCTGGTATCATTTCATCTGAACTCTCAAAGCATGGAAACGTCTCTGCCCCACCAGGTGGTCCTCAAGGTCTGCTGCCCTTGCTACCCTTAGATACCACTATGTAGATGTCATGAAAACTCTAACTAGAATTGGCCTCGTCAGCGAAAAGAGGGAGGAACGGGATGAAGCTACAGCCCTAAAAAACAAATGGAAAAATTCCGCTTTATTTTCTAGTCGTACAACAAACAAAAATACTGCAAAATGCAGTTAAAACATGTAGACATCCAAAAAGCAATAGGCCCCCCACCTGAACACAATCCAGGCCCTATCTGCATACCGAAATGACTTTGACCAGGTCAAGCGCACTGCTCAAAATCTTGCTGAGAGATGGAGAGCGCTGTGCGAGTTCATGGACATTCGAAAAGAAGAGTGAAACACCACTTTGATGAACTTTGTGAAGATGAAAGGCTTATTGATGGCTAGAGCCATTTCAGAATTGATGTTTTCAACACCAGCCTGGACATCATTATCGGCCACCTTTCACAGATGTTCATGTCTGTGCATGAAATTAACAAACTGTTCCAGGCTGTCCACCCTAGTACACTGAACAGTACACAAGATGATGCACTTTACCGGGATGCACAGTGCCTCGTGGACCACTACAGCAGGGATTTATCCTCAAGTTTCCATAACCAAGTCCTTGCATTCAGAGCCTGCTTTAAATCTGAAATAGCAACTGTGAAGGATCTGGCCAAGATGCTCATTGTGGACCACAGCTCAGTGCAGTGTTAATTTTGGCAGGTGATTTTGATTTAGTCTTAGTTTTAGTCTTTTGACTAAACTACATAATCGTTTTTCTCATTTGATCATTATTAGTTTTAGTCTAGTTTTAGTAAATGAAAACTAGACAAGTTTCAGTCACATTTTCGTCAATTTGCATTTTTTTTAAATTAAATCATAACACTGATTTCATCAAGCACACAGATATTCTTAGGCTTGCCATAGGTATGCACAATTAACGTTACCAAGTCAAGTGAACAAGAAAACATAGCCGTCTGCTTCTAGCTAACAAAGTCAAGCCTTTAAGTTGATTTTGATAGAAGTCTAACTTTTTTGTATCATTTCTTGGTGGCACATCTTCAAATGCCTCTTGAGGTTTGAGGTATTTTTCCAATCGATTTTGCACCCACATTGTTTGTTTGCAGTGCGTTTTACTAACGGTTGTATTATAGCTAAAATGTGTCACTAATCCATTCTTTTTCTTCTTCAGAGAGTAGTCATGATATGAGTTGCCAACACCGTTGCCAGATGGGAAATGTTCAACTATCGTACCAGAGGCTTAAAATTATTGTATTTTTAGGGAAATTATCATACGCGAGTCATAACTAAAAGAACAAATATGTGTAAATATGTAATTTCAGAAAACACGTATTCACTGAGACAAACAACTTTTTGACACCGCTGACAAGCCACATTGTTTAAAGACAAACTTTGCCTCTCGCCTGTCCTCACCTTCCTGTTCAGCAACCCCTTTTTTTTTTTTTTTTGCTGTTTTCACGTGGATGCAGCAGTAAACTATATCTAGTGCAAATTCTCTTCATATGAGCAGGCACTCATTTGATGAGCTCGTTCAACTTGTAATATTATAAGGATAATTTCATTGCGCTGGGTAAATATAGTGCTGGCCCGTAATTTACTGCAGCCAGTATAAAATACCCCAAACTTCTGATTTGTAAAGAAGATTTGATTAATGGTTTAGTTAAGGACATTAGTGCTCGTGAGTTAATCATCGCAACAAGAATGACTGGCTGGAAAGAGTGTGAGAGGAGCTGTGTAAACACCGACGTAAGATCCATATTTTAATATCCTGATCGTGAAATACATAAATGGTAATATATTTCGTCACAGTTTTTATTCTCAAAGGTGCATTTATTTAGTTATTGTCTCGTTTTCATCGTGGAGAAAAGTTCGTTGACGAATATTTTTTGTCACGGCTTTCGTCGACGAAATGAACACTGGCTCAGTGGCAGCAACATTGAGTGATGTTTGCACAGCATTGCTGTTATACCTCACCATACCTGTCACTGTTAAGACCGCAGAGTGCTCATTCTCCAAGCTCAAGTTGATAAAGTCTTATTTAAGGAGCAGCATGGGACAAGAAAGACTCAGTGGATTGCCTATACTCTCAATAGAGAATAGAGCCAGTAATCTGGACTTGAGCAGTGTTGTTAATGACTTTGTTGAGCACAAGGTCCGTAGGATGAACTTCTAGTGGGTGAGTAAAAATTTCTCTTTGTTATAGAGTAGGATTAGGGATTTGAATCTATGAAATTGTTACCTCTCATATGTTGGAAAATGCATACCTGTAATCTGTGTCTGTGATAATGATTGGGTGCTGTGCGACAGATGATGAATGATGAATTCGATAAATGCAAGTGATTGTGTGATCACATCTATAATGAGTTGCTGTACTTTTCTTGATGGTTATTTGTTCTATGCTTATCAACATTATTGTCTAAGATACCTTTGTGTTGATTTGTTAAGCCATTTTCACATATGCACTTTGGACTATAACCGCAGAATCAGGTTCGCATTATGTCCGAAGTTGCCCTTTCATACATGCAGCACACAGCAGCAGTCCGAGTCAGATGCTTTCACACATACTCGAAATACTCTTTTTGGTTTAGGCGGGGGTGGCGCCTGGGCAGAGCGTGCAGAAGGCAGGACATGACTCAAAAAGTACTTCGTTGGCATCTTCATGTAAATGACCCTTCTTCTTCACCCTCGGATGTTTGTATTCTTCCGGTTTTGCGCCAGTCGCATTTAAGAAACGGCATCAATACGCCTCTCAACTATTATCAATATTATTGTTTTTTTTCATTCTCGTTTGTTAATGTATTTATCCTACTTATTGTCACAACCTGCACCTCCGTTTTGGACTTTTAATTTGATATGTCTTTGTGCTCTTGTTCTGTGCCTGTCTCCGCCCCTCACCTGTTCCCGTTTGTCTGATTATTACCTTGTTAATTTTATCCAATCCTGTTTTGCCCTGTTTAGTTCTCCCTTGTATTTAAGTCCTAGTGTTTTGCCTTGTCTTGGTCTATCGTTGTTTGTGTTTTTGTGCACACTGTCATGCTGCACCTTTTGTTATTGGTTTTTGTTCCTTTTCTACACCTGTACTTTGGTCTTCGTTTTAAGTAAAGTCTTCCGTTTGTCACCGTCAACCATCGTGTCTTGCACTTGGGTCCTGCACCACACCACCAGCGTGACACTTATCTTTGTTTCGGTTACCCTTCACCCATGGGCAACGGCTCATACAATGGCAGGGGTTTTCAACCTGTGGGGCCCTAAGAGGGAAAAACCATTACAGTTTGGGTAGTTCAACCGATATGCATATTAGAAAAGAAATTTCCTACATGCCTTTGAATTTTTGGTACCAGTTTGTTGATCTGTTGCAGATGTGGTGCACCCCAAAATAGGCGAGCACTTATGTGTTCTTCAATAAATAAATTAATGAATAAATATTTCTTATATATAAATATTGTTAAATTAAGTATTGTTGATGTACCTTACTCATTCCATTGTTTTTTTGCTAACTATAAGCAATAAACGCAAGCATTAGGCTTTAGTTTCGCTGGAGAGAAAGGAGCAGAACCAATTAACCCAGCAGGTGTTGCGCCCAGGTTTCCTAAGGCGGGGGTTTCCGCCCTCTCCTCAGAGATAATTGGGAAGAGAAACGGTGGTTTGCGTCCTAACTCTCTCAGTCGAAACATTTGTTTTTCAGAGAAGCAACAGGAAATACAAATCATTTGTTACAGTGATTCCAGTCCTGGGACCCGTAACACAGAGTTAGCAACTTATATTTGCTCTAAGTGTTTAGAGAGAATTTTGTATATTTCTCCAGTTCTCAGGGGATCTCTCTTATATTGTTCTATGTCTTTGTCTTCAATGTCTATTAAGGCCAGGGATCTTAAAAATAATGTGAAACACAAGGCCTTATTTTTGTCTGCAAAAAAGAACAAGGCAGATTTTTTTTCTTCAAGAATGTTACTCAACACCCAGTGACTCAAACTTCTGGAGGTCACAATGGGGAAACAATATATGGTTAGCGCATGGTTCAGAATACTCGGCTGGGGTAGGAATCTTCAAACACTACTTTAATGGGAATATTTTAGAGACCAATGTAGATTCCTCTGGTTACTTTGTCATAATGATAATAGCCATAAATAAGCTTAAAATAATTATTATTAACACTTACGGATATAACTCCTCTGTGGAGAATAACGTTCTCTTTGATACCTTGCAAGAAAAAATCTCACACTGGTTAACCAAATACCCCCATGCCTCTTTAGTCTTGGGAGGGGATTTTAACATAGCAATGAATAGCATGCTAGACAGATGGCCACCAAGGAGATCAGCATCTCTCAACTCAGCTTTGAAATGCTTTATGGATAAATTTGACCTGATTGATATTTGGAGGAAGCTATTTCCAAATGACTGTCAATATATTTGATCCAATAAGGACTGCTCAAGACAGTCTAGAATTGACTACTGGTTACTATCTAGTTGCTTGATAGTTGAGCAATGACATTTCAGTTAATAGGCTATTAATGACACTCCACTGACTGATCATAAAGCAATCTGTACGTCAATAAACTTGTCCACATGTCACACCTAGGGATCGGAATCAAGAACTGGTTCAAGTTGAGAACCGGTTCCAAATTCTTCGATCCACCACAGTCGTATGCCTCAGAGGTTACCAATTCCTTTTATCGATGTCGGCATTTTTTTTTTGGTACACTTCCATTGCAGCAAATTTCGCTCCACTCTCATTCAGGTTGTATGGGGCCGAAATTCGCTCTGGTTGGGTGAAGCAAATGAAATTGAGATGGCGAATCCTCGTCTTTATGCCAATGAGAGGCGGGTGTGACAAAAAAAGTACGACCAAGATGGCGGAGACTATGCCATCAGTTTACATTTTAATTTTGATTCCATTTTCTTGTGATAACACGTTATTTTTCTTTGTTTTCTCAAGATCTTGAGTTATTTATGTCATTATCACAAAATAACGAAACGTTGTTTTCCTGTGATAATGACATAATTAATTCAATATCTCGGGAAAACGATACATTGTTTCCTGTGATAACAAAATAATGGGTCAGTGGTCAGTGGCCTGTCCAGTGCGGGATGCATTCAGGGTAACAATGTCTGAGGAGCAGGAGTACATTGATCAGGGCATCACATTTCTCTTCAACCAAGGCTTGACGGCTGCTGAAACCGCCTTATGCCTTGCTTGGTGAGATATGTGTAGGCCTACTTTTTTCCCACACAGAAGATTGATCAGGAATTGGTAAAGGAATCATTAAAGAATCAGACCGGTAAACAGAATCGATAATGGCATTGATATCAATAAAATCTTGTCAATTTTCATCCCTAGTCACACCTCAGGCCCAAAAGCCCCATTTTGGAAATTAAATAGTTATATGTACTCTCTTTAATTCGAAACTGCATAAGCAATGGTTGGGTTGAAGATTTATTTTTTAATGGCAAAAAAAAAATGGCCATTTACTGTAGTGATAAAACACACAACTTTCCAGCAGATGAACAGGACCAAAGAAACACATGCTTTACTGTTGTTAGCTAGGTGGTTTTGAAGCCATATTTTTTAACATAATGTTATATAACCAATACCTTATATAGCCTACTCAAGTAACAGCCTACAACTAAACAAGAAACTAAACAAGACTATTATCAAAGCAATAGGCCTTTTTCACACCGCCATATTGGAAAGCAACAGAGGGTAAAGTTACTTCTTGTCAACAATGGCTATGCCTGCAAAGATGCGTGTGTCTCTCTGTTATTCTCCAGATCTTTGGGAAATGTACCAAAATTCCGGCTTGCACAAGTTGCTGAAACGGTGGATATATATTGCAAAACAAAACGATCCAAACTGGATCGTTGATATAAACTGCTCCATGAACAGTTTATCTTTGATAGTAATGTCAGCTAGCTACCGTGAGATGGCTAACGTTACATCAACCCACCTAGCAGCTTGTAAATGCACTTCAATAAAGCTTTATAATGAAATGATCCAATTGTTCATTGTCATAACATATCCCATGATAGTTTAATATTCATTCATGTTCGTTACGTGCATGTGCTTTTTGGTATAGTGTCCTATTTAGTAGACGGTACTGTCGTAATACGAGCATGGTGCTACATTAAATCTGTTAGAATTATTGTTTGCATCAGTCTGTTGAAGGAGATGCTTTGGCTAAAATAATATTGAAAACACACGCAACAAATGGTTATGGTGTGTAAACAAAATTACGTTGTCGATATTATGCACCAGTAATCAACAAATGAACGCCACATAACATTTGTTTAGTGCTAAACGTGTGTTAGTGTGTGCATCGATTTTCGGTCAGAATGCTTCTCCTTCAGAGCAGGATCCATTTAAGGCTTTGCTTTAAATTGCTTCAGTAGCCAACATTTCTGGTTTCTCTCTTGTCTCTATTGCTTATTATTTGTCTGAGTAGCCGCGATTTCTGTTTGCTCTGCTTACTCTGTTGTCGTTCGCCGTATATAACGTACTCCGTGCTAGATTCTTTCGGGTTCACTTTGACTAGGGTTCTTTGTCAATTTATAACTGTGTGCTCTGTCTGGTAGCGTCGCTAGTTTATTTTACTAGGGAGTTTGAATTCCTGTCGCATCAGCTGTTGAGTTGCTGATTTGCGTTTGTTTGTTAGTTTGTGCCACAGCCGATTTCCGGTTTGTTCTGGTTCCTGAGGGGGCGGGGCTGTAGCCTGCCCTTAAGCCGCAAGCACTGTAGTCACAATACTCATTAGGAATAGTGCTTCCGCCAAGCGGCAGCTGTAGCGGTCTCGTCTCCCTTGTCTCGTTGGACGAAGACAAGGGAGTCTACCTGCGGGAGTCCACCGAGGAAGGACAACGAGGAAGCCGACACAACTACTGCCCGTCTGCCGTACCCTCAGTGATTCATTTTCCGTTTGCTTATCTGCATAATTGTGCTACTACTCTGTTTTTCTAAATACCTTTTCTAAATGTCCCTCCCCTTCTGTTTATCTATGTAATTGTGCGACTACACTTATTGCTGCCGTTTCATTGTACTGATACTGCGCTACTACACCCTTTGTTCCAATTATCTTTGTCTGTCGCACTTACACCAATCATGTGTCATCTCCCTATTCCTGTTTGAGTTTCCCCTCGCAATCTTTGCAGGTGGCGGCCTCCAGGACGTAACCTATCTAACCTCATCCATCCGGCGCGCTCTGCTGACACTACTGTTGTCATTTCAGGTGACCTCTGGAACTGCCAATTGGCGGTACAGAAGGCTGACTTCATCTCTGCTCAAGCCTCCATGCTGTCCCTGCACTTTCTGGCCCTCACTGAGACGTGGATCACACCAGAGAACACAGCCACTCCTGCTGCCCTCTCCTCTGCTTTTGCCTGCTCTCACACCCCCAGACCCTCGGGGAGGGGTGGAGGAACTGGCTTCCTGATCTCCCCCTCATGGAGCTTCCGAGTAACCTCTCTCCCTTCTATCTCCCCCACATCTTTTGAATTTCATGCTGTTTCTGTTTCTTCCCCTTGTAAACTTCACATGACTGTTCTCTACCACCCTCCAGGCCCTCTGCAGTGATTCCTGGACGAATTGGACACCCTCCTCAGCTCCTTCCCTGCTGCTAGGAGACTTCAACCTTCCGCTGAATTCTAGTCAGTCTGCTGGCCTCCTCTCCCTCCTTCAGTCCTTTGACTTCACCCTCGCAGAGTCCCCCGCAACGCACAAGGGTGGCAACCAGCTGGACCTTGTCTTCACAAGAGACTGCCCTGTTCCTGATCTCACAGTCACAGCGCTCCAAGCCTCAGATCACTTCTTCATGTCCTTCTCTCTCTCGATCTCACCCTCCCTGAAATCCTCTGCTCCCACTCTGCCAGTCTCAGCTAGACATAACCTTCGCACCCTCTCCTCTAGTGCCTTCTCTTCCATGGTCTGCTCCTCTCTCCCCTATGCGGAAACCTTCTCACTTCTTCCCGTGGAGGAGAAATCTGCACTGGCTTCCTCCCTGGACACCTTCTGCCCCCCCGTTACCAAACCGGCTCATCTCTCCACTCCCAGTCCCTTGCTGACTGATAGTATTCGTGCTGACAGAGCCAAACTTCGTGCAGCTGAACGGAGATGGCGAAAATCGAAATCCCCAGACAACTTGTCCCACTACCACTCTCTTCTTTCTTCTTTCTCCTCCACCCTATCCTCTGCCAAGTCTTACTTCTTCCACTCCAGGATTAACTCTGCCTCTTCTTACACCCGCAAACTCTTCTCCACTTTCTCCTCCCTCCTCTCCCCTCCTCCTCCTCCTCCTCCCTCATCCCTATCAGCTGATGACTTTGTCTCCTTCTTTGAGAAGAAGATCAAAGACATCTGCGACTCCTTCCCCCCATCCCCTCCCACCCTGGATCCTGCACCCTCCATCCCTCCCACTATCTTTTCCTCCTTCTCCCCTCTATCTGTCTCTGAAGATCTTCTACTAATAAAATCCCACCGTCCTACTACCTGTCCTCTTGATCCCATCCCCTCCTCTCTCTTTCAGGCCATCTCGGAGGACATTCTGCCCTTCATCTCGTCCTTGATCAACAGCTCCCTGTCTACTGGCACAGTTCCCTCTGCCCTGAAGAGGGCACGGGTCAAGCCACTGCTTAAGAAGCCCACTACAGACCCAGCTGATGTCAGTAGCTACCGTCCAGTGTCTCTTCTAGCGTTTCTCTCCAAAACCCTGGAACGTGCAGTCTATAACCAACTCTCTCCTTATCTTCTCCAGAACAATCTTCAGGATCAGAATCAGTCTGGATTTAAAGCTGGCCACTCCACCGAGACGGCCCTCCTTGCTGTCTCGGAAGAGCTCCACTCGGCCAGAGCGAAGTCGCTCAGCTCTGTCCTCATACTCCTAGACCTCTCTGCAGCATTTGACATGGTTAACCACCAGATTCTCCTCTCATCCCTTGCTGGGATGGGCTTCGCAGGATCTGCACTCGCATGGTTCGAGTCCCATCTGTCTGACCGTTCTTACCAGGTTTCTTGGAGTGAATCGGTCTCCTCCCCCCGCACTTTCCAGACTGGGGTCCCACAAGGCTCTGTACTTGGTCCACTCCTTTTCTCTCTTTACACCAGATCACTCGGACGAGTTATCTCTGCCCACGGTCTCTCCTACCACTGTTACGCCGATGACACACAGCTGTTCTTCTCCGTCCCCTCCTCTGACTCTCAGGTTCAGCCTCGCATTGCAGCCTGCTTAGCCAACGTCACCTCCTGGATGTCCACTAACCATATCAAGCTCAACCTGGAGAAAACGGAGCTTCTCTTTTTTCCTTCTAAGAGCTCCCCAACGATCGTCGCTTCGATCACCATTGAGGGTTCTGTGGTGTCCCCCTCCAGAGCAGCCAAAAACCTTGGTGTGACCCTTGATGACCAGCTGACCTACTCCAGTCACATTGCGGCGGTCACTCGATCCTGTAGATTCTCCCTCTACAACATCAGGAAGATCCGCCCCTTCCTCATGCAACAAGCGACCCAGCTCTTGGTCCAAGCACTTGCCATCTCCTGCCTTGACTACTGCAAGGTCTTACTGGCTGGCTTGCCGACCTGCGCCATCAGGCCGCTCCAGCTTGTTCAGAATGCCGCTGCACGCCTGGTATTCAACCTCCCTAAACACTCATATCACTCCACTTCCTACTGCACTTCACTGGCTTCCGGCAGCAGCCCGCGTCCAGTTCAAGCCACTGGTGCTGGCCTACCAGGCCACAAGAGGCTCCGCCTCATCCTACCTTCAGTACCTGATAACTCCTTATATCCCTGCTAGAGCTCTCCGCTCTACCACCTCTGGTCAGCTTTGGGTCCCCTCACTTCGGGTACCCAGCAGCCGTTCTTTTTGACCACGCCTCTTCTCCACCATTGCTCTGCGGTGGTGGAATGACCTCCCTCACTCAGGACTGCGGAATCTCTTGCCATCTTCCGCAGGAAACTGAAAACCCACCTCTTCAGAACCCACCTGTCCCCCACTGCCTAACCTCCCTTATATATGTATATTAAAAAAAAAACTACTAACCTTGTCTTGTGTTTATTTTTTACTGTCACAGAATTCCAGGAACATAATACGGAGGGTAATTAATGTACAGCCTTATCGTGATCTCTGTCTATGAGGCAACAGGATCTGACTGATGCACTTATTGTATGTCGCTTTGGCTAAAAGCATCTGCAAAATACCAAATTGTAAATTTTTAAATGACACTGATTTCATGCAGTACTAGATGATTGTTGACATCTTCCTAGTACCAGTGACAATCTCTGTATGACCTGGGTAATTTTTGGCGCATCTTTCAGTGTTAATGACAAACGCACCTTCCTGTGTGGACTAAAAAAACAATACATTAAAGCAGCAGCAAGGAGTCTTAGCCTAAAGAGCTAGCTACCAAAAAGGCACACAGAAACCTTAGACAAAGAACAGCCAAGCTGGTATATCATGCTGTAAAAGCTTTTCGTGTATATCTATTTTTCACATACTACAGAGTATTAGGGCCACATTAAGGGGAAAACAATTCTGAGATTTCGAGAATAAAGTCGTAATTTTGCAAGAATGAAGTTGTTATTTTAAGAGAAAGAAGGTCCTAATATTTTGAGAATAAAATTGTAATTTTAGGCTATTTCTGGTTATTTCAGAGGGGAAATACAAGAAGAGCAGCCTTTCACCTGTGTTAAAATGAGAAACGTGGAGCATCTTGTGAAGTTATACTTTATTGTAAGTTTTACACATAACGACGAAATACAGCACTTAATCTTTGGGCACAACAGCACCAGGGTGACGCCCAAGACAAACAGCAGTCTCAAGAAGTGGCCTCAGGCTGCCATTGACTGGCCATTGACTGTTGACTGTTGACCATTTGTTGGTTGCTGGTAAAATATTTTCCTAAAAAAAAATTTTTTTTCTTGCAAAAGTACGACTTTATTCTCATAATATTATGATTTTTTCCCCTCACAAAGATACGACTTTATTCACATAATATTATGAATATTTCTCAATTGCGACTTTATTCTCGTAATATTACGACTTTATTCTCAAAATCGAAGATTTTTTTTTCTCCTTAATGTGGCCCTAATACTCCATCGTATTCCCATGACCATGTCATCAAAATGAATTTGTAGCAATTCAAAAAGTAGTACCAAAAACAAGTTATCCATAAAAACATACTTGAGAGAGCAATAGGGGAGATGGCTAACCGGAATAAAAGATACCCCCTCTTGGCTCAGACCGGAAAGACTGCCATCATTACGTGAAAAAAGCCTATGGCACTACAAGAGATAGTAACACGTGTGGGAGAGAATTCTCAGCCTGGGCCAGATATGACTAAAATTCTAACCACACTGTTCACTTACTTACAAAGTAAATAATCAAAGTCTTCAGAGTCTGAGAGTCTTATCTCACATGCAGTCCCTAAAAGGCCTCACAGACCTCTTCTTTTTGAACACAACGATTGTATAGTTACAACTTTTAATACAAATAATTACATTGATTCACCCCTACAAAAATGATTACATAATTGTTACAGTGTTTATCATGATTGTTACAATGATTATCTTAAAGGAACATATTTCTTTCACCACACGCTGTTAAGATGGCTGAATGCCATGATCAACTACGACAGACAGACTTTGATCAACATCATTTCTGCAATGGATGCAAATTTTACAGCCAAGGGTAATTCAACTGACTCATTGACTATCTTGGACTACCATTTGCTTCGATTTAAATTGTTCAGCCTACCTGCTACTAGTATAGTATTCCTGCGATACTTATGCATTTCTAGCGATACTTAATAATAATAATAATAATAATAATAATAATAATATTTATTTAGAGCCCAATATCACTATTTATAGTCTCAAAGGGCTTTACATGTCTATAACAAAGTCAAATCAAAATTATATCATGCATAAGTTCGAGAAAATAGATAAGTCTTTAGTCTTGTTTTAAAGGTATTGAGAGAGTTTGCTTCTCTAACTTCTTTAAGTAAACCATTCCAAAGGAAGGGAGAGCGGTAGGAAAAGGCGCAAAAATTTTAGGGAAATTTTATAGGAAAATTTTATATGTTAATAAGAGGACCTTAAAATCTGCCCTTGCATGAATTGGGAGCCAATGAAGGGAAGCCAGGACAGGGCTAATGTGATCAAACTTCTTCGTTCGGGTCAGAATTCTCGTTGCTTAAAAATAATGCAATAGGATTAAATCGACTGTGCTGTTCACTCTAACCTGTTCTCCCATGTCTTTGATAACTAATCATGATCAGGCATCTATGCTCTACATTATTTGCTTTATTAAGTTCTGATACCGCACTAATGCTCTCCTTTTCCCCCTCACCCTCTGCATGTGTGTGTCTCACATGCTTGAGTATGAATGCCTTGTGTGAGTGTGACTGTCTTCCTCCCAGGTGTGCCCCGCTCCCTCACGTCCTCTTCATTCCTTCCTTGAACTTTGAGAGAGAAATTCTGTAAATCAGACTTGCCAGCAACAAATTTGATTACTTACCTTGCTCTAAGGTCGCTTTCATTTACTGTCACTTTCGTATGTCTCTTCTCTTAATGGGAGGATGGTCCATGATCTAACGTGTTAATCTTTAGATGTATGTGGAATGATGGGAGATGGGAGGAAGGAAGCACGTTGCATGATGGTTTGACACTTAATCTAATCATAACCAGAAATTCTCTGACAATTTTGTCATTGTTGGAGGATTTTATGATTTGCATAAATCAAGAAAAATACACATTAAGATATACTTTATTGCATTTATTTATTTATTTATGTATGTATGTATGTATGTATGTATGTATGTATGTATTCATTTTCAGGAAGGGGGAGGGGGTGGAGGGACGGGGTTTGCCAACACTGAGGGGATGCGTCTCCCCATCCCCCCTATTTCCGAAGCCCCTCGCTCCCTCCCTAATTATAAGCAGGTCAAACAGCAAATCAATGAATTGATCAAAACCTATTGGAATAAAGCAGAAACTCAGAAAGTTTATGGGTGTCACAGTTTGCACCTTGTTTTGGACCTTTGTTTTGAAATGTCTTGTGCTCCTGGAGGGTATTCCAGAAAGCAGGTTTAACTAACTCTGAGTTTAATCCTGAACTCTGAGTTGATGAACCCTGAGTTGGGATCTGAGTTAGTTCAATCAACTCTGAGTATGTTAACTCTGAGTTAAGTGCGTGCATGACGATTATAAAAAGCCATCATCAATGGAGCTCCGATACTACGATTCACCATGGCAACCGGCAAAAACAAAAATCGGTTTACTTCACCCTGCTGCAGTTAGTAATTCTGATATGTGCTTATTGCGAGTATGAGCACATTTCAAAAAAAAAAGGGGGGGGGGGGCAATGCAGTGTTATGCCCAGCCTAGGGGTTACTGAGCATAACAGAAAAGTGGTGTATTCGGAAATATCCGGACAAAGTAAACTTCCGCTAAACCTGCTGTTTTCCGGAGATATTCGGATGCCCGCAGAACTTTGTCATGCGGACCTGAAAACTCCCACAAATGTCCGAATACAGCTGTTAGACGGCAGTTTTCGGGCATCCGCGTGACCACAGTCATTAGCTGATGGCTTGGCCTTTCAAATGCTAATAACAGTCAGTGGCCTAGGTGGGACTGGGTATAGAAGCCTGCCCCCCTTCCTCGCTGTAACTTTCTATCAGTTAGCCTATATGTAATATTTAGGCTATATTTTGATAACCACACAAACTTGTTAGGTGTTGCATGGTGTATAACACAGCAGTGGTAGGCCCATGAAGCCTTTAATGTCATTGCTCTGTCGTGCAACTAAATTACAATGGACATTTCAAATGGAGCATACAAAAACACACTGAAAGCATAAATTTAAAAAAGTCTAAATGAGAGGTTCATTAATTACATATTTGATGGTTATGCAACTGTCCTTTAGTTGGGGTCAAAGGTACAGGGTGACCAGATGCAAACAGACCAAATGGGGAACAAGTAGTAAGTTTGTGTGGGACAATGTGGGACATGTTACTAATGCTGAAAGATGATGTAAAACTTAGATATAATGTCAGTCTAACTGAATAAGAAACACTTGTATACACTTGTATTGATAGACATCCAACATGCAATGGCCATTACAGGCCCATCAAAGGCAACTGTACTTAAGCGAAGCAGCAGGCATCATACAGCCCAAGTCTTTCAAGTTAAACCCCTGACCAAATCCAACTATAAGAACAAATAAGGCTCAAAATAAAATATTACATAAAATAAAACAATTTCAATGCAAATCTTTATATCAAGCCAAAATCTCTATTGAGATGAGTAGCATGGTCAGAAGAGATAAAAGAACTTTTTCCTTTCTTTTTGACCATGATGTCGGCTGACGGCGTTTACCTTCATATCTGTAAAGTTTTACTAAGTTTGGTTTTTGTGAAACCAAAGAAATTCGTCGGCCCCACAGCTGCACAGTTTGATTGACGGCCGCCACAGCCTCTTGATGACCACCCTCAATGCTCTCCTCTCAGCCATTTGGTGAAAGCAAGGCTTTTAAAAAAACTAGGCTATTTTTACTGCTTTTGACATAGCGCTATTAAATAGATTAGAAACTGTGCCGCAACGGCATAAGCGGCTCATGTGCGGGCGGGTAAAATAATGGATCCATATATTTTTTTTTATTTCTGACAGTTAAAACCAAACGACCAGCGAAAATGCGGGACATTATCTGAGTATGAGGGATGCGGGACAAAGGATACAGGAGTTTTTTTTTGTTTTTTTTTTAAGTTTACAGGACAGGAGTTTTTTTGTTGTTCCTCGCTTGTTTGTTTGGAATGTTTCTCCTCAGTCCAATCAGTTTTCTGTGCGTGCATGGCGTAGAGTGACAGTAACCGATAGCATTGTGTGCAACTGCAGCGCAAAATTTGCTTTGGGGAAGGGGTTACCTGTAGGTAGGAGAAGCAAGTCACTGAAGGATTACAGAAATTGTACTCCGTATTCTGTCGATAGTGTGCATTTTGAAGATGGCTTGCAAAAGAACACTTGAGTTTTCGAATGGACAGCGGAGTGGAGCGCCGGGAATATCCAATTTTTCCAACGCCGAGTCCGAACGAAAACAAACAACTGGTGTCCCCGTTAAATGCATTTTTAAGAAGATGTCTGAACAGCAGTAAACGCTCATGGAGAATGTTAATCGGCGGTTGGACAGGATGGAGTCCCATCAAAGAGGTGCAAGAGGAGTCTGCCCAAAAAAAGAAGACGAGGAATAACTCTGTTTCGGTAAATTTATTTCTGTAGCCTTCTGGCTTTTGTCTTTGACTGCTGCACATTCTGATACGTTCACATTTCTTTATCTGCTTTATCCCTTAATGTGGTTGAATTTAATTCTTGTATTAATTTTGCTTCTACAGAAAGCTGTGCGGAGAATGCATAATGCTGAAAACAACACGCACAGATTTGATTAAAGGCTTCAATCTTCCTTTCTTCTCCGCTTTTTTTTCTCTCTAGTATCCTGCAAGACCTATTGAGACTCGAACGAGGCAAAGGAGGAGGAGAGTAAGTCAAAACATCATTTCCCCAGTAGTTCTTAGACTTTTTCTCCATCTGCTATTTTCAGTGATCTAATTTCTGTTTTCACTGTGTTTTGCAGCTGCACAATGCCAGAGCTAGTGTTCTTTAAACTGAGGAAGAGGCTGCCATATGGAGGACCGCATCAGTAGATATAATTTCTGAAGAGGAGGACACCATCTTGGATGGAGTTGTCTGCACTGTGTGGGGTGCTACAGAATAGACTGGGCAAAGACCAAAATATGTTGTGAATCACCATGCACGAGCTATTCACAATGGAGACCAGGGAAGCTGGGTTAATAATAATAATATTAATAACAACAATAATAATATTAATAATATAAACCATATGATTTCATGTCTGGGGACCCACAATGGACCAATGGGGAAGGGTTTTAGAGGAGGGGCAAGACATTGCTCCAACAATCCAAAGGAAGACTTTTGACCAATTGCAGGATACCTGGTGGCCCAGGGTGTGAAGTGCAAATGTTCCCTTGCAAGCACCCCCAAGGGATTATTCACCATGGCAACTAAGGGCTCTAGGCAGACCCCCAAACACGGTACATATTCAGGAGTATTCCATGCCGTGTAACAGAGCTGCAAACTGCCGGATACAGCCGATTATCTGTGGAGTATCCGGGAATATACAGGAGTATTCCAGTCCGGATACACCTCTTTTCACGCAGTGTTTCCCTATTCCCAGTGATGACCCGTGCCAGCGAATACAGCCCAAAAAGTGATTTATTTACAAAGGTGGTAGTGAGGAGCATCGGGGGTGAGTGCAGCCAAAACAACAACCAAAACAATCTATAATTCACAAACTAAATAATCTACCTCCCAAAAATAAAAGAAAAAGAAAATACAGAATTCTTCCGAAAAACAGGAGAAAAGAAGAACGAACAAAAATGGCTTCACACCCCCTACAACTACCCAGACTGTTCACACGAGAATTATTTACAATATATACAACGAACATCTATCAGACTCTATACACACAAAAATCACAAACACACAAATAAAGATTTATACAACGAAACAACGAAATATACACACGAGTTATCAAAAAAACACAGCGAAAAGACACAGTCAAATTGGCCAGGAAAAGCAGGGGCAACCGGCATCTGGGGGCAGCGTCTTTTTAAAACCGGCGCCGTCAGGCTGTGGGCCAATCCCCAACCGCCACTTGCAAATCAACACATTAAAAGGACAGAGAGACATACGGGGAAAACACACCAGACAGGGGAGGAAACAGCACCACACACAGGCAGGGGGAGAAAAACAGCAGTACACAAAACAATACACATTTATGACTCAGGGTCATAACAATAGCTACATCAGCAAAGGTGAGACAATTGACGTGGGAGAGAATTGCTGCCCGAGTCAATGCATAAGTTTGAATGCAGTAGTCTATTCATTTAACATTTCTTCAATCCACACTTTCTTTTAATAATACGGGTGGAAGTGGTGGAATGTGATAGAATTTTATTCAATTTTCTTTTAGGTGCAATCCCATGGGTACAAAGGGCTAAAAATGAAATATAAAAAGACAGTTCAAACAGGTAAGGCACATTTTTCTTAGGCCTGTAGGCTCATGATTGTACTTCATTTTTGTTTTTATCATATTTGACATATTAAACAAAGTAAATATCATTCAGTGGCTGTTTCAACTTGGAGTAGCTTTAACCCCCAACCGAATGCTGTTATAAGACACACAAATGTCTTCTCGCCTAATATCCTGCTTAGCAGATTAACATTTGAGTTGTAAGTATTCAATACTCCAGAGATTTTGCCAAATATAGTAGTTTAAAGTATACTGAAACAGAGTGCTCTTCATCACAGGATGATGATGAAGACACATTGTCTGCTGCCACAGAGAGGGATTCAGAAAGGCCTACAGTGGCTTACATCTTAATATTATGTATAGTAGCTACTGATATTTCTCTCCCCATTTAAATGTTTTTGCATTCTTGTGTGGAATTTTGAGTTTAAAATGCACATTGAAGGGATGACATGTTCTTATCCTTTTTAACAGAGCATGACTGGGCATTACCAGGAGGAGAGTCCATCAACCTCCACAGTGAGATGTTCAGTAAATGCCAGGTTAATTCTGCATGTAGAACTGTAGAATTTAATGTCATTCTTATGTTTTCTCAGTTACCGATTAAGGAGTTGTATAAAATGCATCTCCTGAAGAAAATGGCTAAAACTGACTGAGAAATGGTGTACTTGGAGCGGCAGATTAGAAAGGCCTATCTTGAAATTGAATTACTGGAACACCAGTTAGAGGTGGGTGCATGGTCACAGGTGAATTGTTAATTGTTGCAACAATCTAAATATAGTAATTGTTGCATTTGCATTTGTAGGAAATAAAGAAGACCAAATAAAATGTGAATGATTTTTCTTTATTTGACTGCTGGGGGTGGTGGTATCTTAATCTGTGAAATGTTTTTGGCGAATTATGTCTCGGACGGCTCCTCCATCCAGGATATCCGCAGGGTGGATGGGACTGTGTAACCAGGGCTTAAAATGTAGTTGCCTACAAGAAAGGAGGAGTAATAAGTAAATAATATAGGAATAAATAATAAAAGTAATGCAGACAAGTTATAACCAATCAGGTACTAATAAATAGCACTGCAAATGTCAGATTCAAGAAATGACCAATTAACGGTTTAGCTCCGCCTACCGGAGATATGAGAACGGAACTAGATAAATTAACAGAAGAACTTGCTAGAGAGAGATCTAGTTGAAGAGAAGACGTTCGACACGAACGGAAAGAAACAAAGAAATCCAAGAAACCCAATACGCTAAAAGTAAATTTTTTAGTGTTTATACTTACCGTGGTCATCCAGGTTAGACTCCTAGAAGAGAAGAAAAAGAAACAACGGATTACAAGTTTGTTGAAGATACTTGAATCAACGTAAATTAGTTGTGTGATTTACACTAAGGGATTTGGTCAGGGTCTTTTTTTGTATGTATTATTCGAACCGACTTTCTACGGAGGAACCACCATAGCACCGAAGTGACAACAAAGTAAGATGGCGAGCCTACCCAAGAGAAAGGACAAACGCGAGAGCGGACTGCTTCGCAACATGGAGGATTTAACACGGTCGGATGTATAATTTTCTTCTTATTTGAAGGACTTGACTCTGAAGACAAAACTGAAAGATTGAACATTGTGTACAAACTTTAAAAATCAGTTGATTGACTTGCAGTTTTGTTATGAATGTGATGTGTTGAGATTGTGATGTGTTGACGAAATTGTAAGTTTTAACTGTGTCTTTTAGTTCTAAAATTACGTTGTACTTACCGGGAAGCAAAACCGCGGTGAACTAAAATACCTAAAGTAGAAGGAAGAAACATAAGTATTAAACAATATAATTAGACAAAACATTCCAAAATAACATTTTGAAATAACATTCCGATACTTTTCTAACTAAATAGGAATCGATAAAAGGTTAGAGATAACCTAATTGAAGTTTTAATTAGTGAATAAAATTAGAACTGATAGGTCAAACAAACTTGGTGAACTTAGTGAGCCGCATCTAGTAAGTAAGTCTGATTTTCATTTTCTTTAATATCCAAAGAGGTGATGTTTTTTGTTGTTTCAGACTCTGGTAACTAATTTGTTAAGAATGAGAATTTGTTAAGAATTTACCTTGTTTTCTAGAAATAAATAATCTTAGAGGTGTGCGCTTCTCTGTTTACTGCCTCTCTTGATACCTAGAGTCTTTTCCATGGCCCAGTTTGTACCTATGGTAACATTACATAGGGGTTACAACTGTCTTCCCCAGGATCGTTCATTTGTGTGGCAGGGTGCTGCCCTCCTCTAATTGTGGCAACATTATGGAGAACAACACATGGCAAGATAGTGTCACATGCCCTCTCTGGGGCTACTCTGACTTTACGCAGACGCTGGAGCCGGGCTTTGAGCATGCCTATTGTCATCTCAACCCGGGTTCTAGTCCTGCAGTGGGCCACACTGGAACGTTGTTGGGGGCCCAGCTCAGGGTCAGAGTAAGGGCTCAACAGAGAGGGCTGGCATGGGTACTCTCTATCACCGAGCAGGTGGCCATCAAACTCTCCTGTAATTATACAGTGGATACATTTTAAGGGTGTTACAAGGGAAGGGAATGATATTTGTGCAAAGCTTTACTTACCATGTGCAAATCTGTTGCTCAGGCTACACTAATGATACATTCATATATCATGCACAGAGCCGGGCAACTTGGCTTCAACATTTGTGATCAAGTGCACTGCATCACATATGATCTTGACAGTGCAGGGAATGAGAAATATTATTTGCAATATATTGTGATGTATAGTCTTTGTTATTGTAAGACAATAGTCAGTGTACCTGCACATTAATGCTGTGGGAAGACTGCAACATAAAAACTAACTACTGATCCCAGTCTGAGGTCGCAGCAGAATGTCACGAACATGATATAATTTAAAATGTCATCATTAACTTCAACTGAATGATTCTACATAAGTCACCTGAAATCCTGTGTAATTCCTCTTTGATGGTCCTTAGAGGTCTGTGCCCAGGAGACACTACAAAAATGTGCAGTAGCCGTTTAAGTGCAAGGGACACTTTTTTACGGCTCTACGAACAGTTGCTTTCCCGATATATTCTGCGTCACCAGTGTTATAAAAGAAACTTCTGTCTGCAAAAAAAAAAATAAATAAAGAGCAACGCAAAGAATTGCTCTGATCTGAGAGCAAGAAGTCCACGGTGTCTAATATTAGAGATGTAGGCCGGAGTTGTTTGGATAAATGATAGATTGTGATGAAAAACGGTAACACTCGATTAGGTAGTCACCACGGAATGATAATACATGTAATCGGGGTCTCAAAATCCTCTCCCGATCATAAGGCTATGCGAATTAATTTGGCTTCAACGACGATCGGGTTAGCGATGAAAGCACACGCCATGTTTGACAGCTGCTTCGGGTTCAGCCGGAGGGAGGAGCTAGGGAGAAACTCAGGGTTTGTTGAAGAAAACCTGCCAGCGAGCAGGTTAGGTTCACAGAGTCAGTTACCACAGTAACTGAGGCAGAGTTTGAGTTACCTCGCTTTCTGGAATGGAAAACCCAGAGTTTCCTTCATCTCAGGGTGAACAAACTCAGAGTTTTCACTAAACCCGCTTTCTGGAATAGCCCCCTGTTCCGTGTCTGTCTCCACCCCTCACCTGATTCTGTTTATTCTATTTATCAACCTTGTTTCACCACTGTTAATTTCTACCAATCATGTTCCCCCAGTTTGGTTCTCCTTTTGTATTTAAGCCCTTGTGTTTGACCTGTCCTTTGTCTATTGTTGTTTGTGTTTGTTTGAGGACACTCTGTTTGGCTGCACCGGTTGTCTCCAGTTTTGGTTCCTGTTTGCACCTGTTTATTTGTCTACTTTTTTGTACATAAAGCCCTCCTTTTTTGTTATCACGTCCACCATGTCTTGCATTTGGGTCCAGCTCCACTGCACGCCTGACGGTGGGAAAATGTGAGTTGGGGAAGTTTCTCAGGAGGTTTGGTGCTGTTCTAGCCAAGGAAAAAAGAGCAGGAGGAGTTTATTGTGTAGCTAGCCTCTCTTTCTCAGCAGGAGGCCCTGTCTGATGGTGAGAGATGTGAATATACAAAATTGTAAAATAAATTGGATGACTGTGATATAAGTCAAAAGCTAAAGGACATACATTCGATCTAGAACAAAATGGATAGAAGAGGATGAGCAAAACTCAGCCTACTTCTTTAGATTGGAAAAAAGTAAAACTTTACTTGCTACAACTGAACAACTCAAAAGTGCTTGACAAAATAATCGATGATCCTAGAGAAATAGCTGCCTTTTGCTACAACTTAAGTAATCTGTACACATCTAAATATTGTGAAGCAACAGACAGCTCATTTATAGACTCCATCAGCCATTGTAAATTCATATTTTTAGAAGATAGGGATGCTTGAGATTACAGCATTTCCCATGAAGAGATTATGAAAACAATTGGAGATTGAGAAACCTGAGTTTTATAAAATGTTTGAACGGTCTCCTTATCTGGTTAAGGTCTTCTCATAAAGTATTGATAAAGAAGCTCCTCCAAGGTGTCATCACTTTGATTCCGAAATCAAATAAAGACAGGGACAGTCTAGAGAATTGACGTCAGAGGTCGACTGATATGTCGGCTTTGCTGATATCTGCCCGTTCTGACACTTCTTGGTCCATATTGGCCTCATATCAGTTTGAAAATATTTGTTGAAATGTGTCCTTGTGTTTATGATACATGTGGCAGCTTTATTTTAGGCTACTTTAATATATATACACACGCAAGCATATGAAATTCTCTCTTTTTATATACTTTTAAATTGTGGGCGAGGTGGGAACACTATATGAAAAGTGGAGCCAGCCCTCTGCTTCTTGCATTACAACTTTAGTTCTTCTGAACTGGGATTACTTAAGTGTTATGTACCTCAAATTGTGATGGCTACAGCAGGGGGCAGAGCCTTCTCTTACAGAGCCCCACAGTTATGGAACAGCCTCCCAATTAATGTTCGAGACTCAGACACAGGCTGCGTCCAAAACCGCATACTAACGTACTAAATAGTATGTCAAAACAGTACGCCACCATTAGTAGTACGTCCAAATACATAGTATGCATAGAGTAGTACGTGAATAGTACCCGGATGACATACTACTTCCGTTGGAAAAACGAAGTATGCGAGCACTGGACACTTTTCAATCCCTTAAGGCTATATGGAAAAAAGGGGCGTTTCTGATGCGGTGTTTAAATGTACTGCTGTGTCCGTTTACAGGTAGTCGTCATTAAACCGCGATTATAAAGCTCACGCGCAAAAATGTGGCGCAATTTGATTACCTCATTAGTGCGTCCAAATTCTAGCATACTTTCTTGTCTAAAATCTTTTAGTACGCACTCCGCACTACGTACTTCAATGCAAGTTTAGTGTGCAGTGTGCAGTATGTAGTATGCGGTTTTGGACGCAGCTACAGTCTCTGTTTAAGCCAAGGCTGAAAACTTATCTGTTTATCCAAGCCTTTTGCTAAGAGCTCTTTACTAGGTAAAGGAGCAGATCTGGAGAGTTCTTGGGCATAGAGTGTTTGAATTGGGATGTTTAGATGCTGTCGCGCCCCCCCCCCCTCTAGTGTGTTCACTCAGGTTTGCTGATGGAGTGGGTGGCTGCCTTGTGCCCTAATGTCCGTATTACCTTCTAGCTCTCCCTTTTAGCTATGCTGTAATAGCTAGTCTGGCCGGAGTCCCTGCCTGCACTCGGCACATGATGTACATTGTCCCTTAACCATTATGTGGAAATGAACATATCTAACAATGTCTCTCTGTCTCGCCACATGCTACTCCTGAGATACCAGTGATCCTGACTCCTGCCCTCTGGACCGATCCATCCTGGTGTTATCATTCATCCTCCTGTCAGCATCACCATCCCCTTTGTGCTCTGTATTTACTTGAAATTGTAATTGCCTGCTGGGTCGGCATCTATTGCACACTTGTCTGGCCAAGAAGGGGTCTCCTCTCTCTGTGGTGCTTTTCAAGATTTGTCCCATTTCCCTTTTTTGGGGAGTTTTTTCTTGCCTGCCATGAGGATTAAGTCAGGGGGTGCGGTCCTGTTTTGATTTTGATTGTTGTGGCATGTAAAGCCTTTTGAGACTGTAAACAGTGATATTGGGCTCTAAATAAACTTGGAACTTATGCGATGTCTGAACACTCATCTACTTTCTTATTTTTAAACCGTGGTTTTTTTCACTTTAGTTTTTTTTTCCACATTACAGACAGAATTATTTAGTCAATAAAGTGGTATTAGATTTGTATATTGCCTGTTGTGTCTCATTGAAGTTATTTGCAAACAAATTCATTATGATTACTTTTATGTAGTTTTGTTATTGCCACAGCAAATATGGTAACCAATATTTGGCTGATATTTTGGGCCGATATTCATTTATCGGCCATCCTAAGCCATTAGATATCGATATCAATATTGGCTCTAAAAATGCATATCGGTCGACCCCTAATTGGTGTCCTATCACACTTTTAAATAATGATTATAAAATTTTGCCGCTTGTATTTGCTAGTAGACTTAAAGAATTTTTGGACACTGTTATAGATTCCTCATGAACCCAGATTGATTAAACGACATATTGCAAACAATAGTAGACTGGTACTAGATTTATTAGATTATAATGATCTTGTTAATGACAATAGTTTCATTTTGTTTCTTGATTTTTGTAAAGCTTTTGATTTGCTTGAACATGGTTTCATTTTGAGATTTTTTTTTGCAAAACTGTTCGAACCCTATATAAGAATAGTCAAATTAAAATTTAAAATTTGGTATGTCCTCTAGATTCAGTGCATCACGTGGAATTAAACAAAGTTGCCAAATTTACTTATTTACTTTTAATTGCTTCTCAACTGCTAGCTCTCCATATCTCTACTAGTGATTTACAAGGGATATCAGTAGCTGACGGACATACTATCATTAGTCAGCTGGCTGATGACACCACACTTTTCCTGAAAGACGCCTCCCAAATTCTTCCTTCGCTATAGTTAAGGATTTTTTGAAAGCTTCTGGTCTTGACTTAAAACTTATGTGAACCAATAGCCATAAAAGAATTTCATGTTCCCTCTTTATGTGATATCCCTGTGAGGGATCAGGTAACATACCTGGGAGCAATTATTTATCACCAAAAACCATGACACAAGGTGTCCATTAAATTGTAACCCAATCATTTAAAAAGCACAAAAGAAATTTAATTCATGGTTACAAAGAGACTTATCCTTGAGAAGGAGAATCTTACTTTCAAATGCTGAGGGCATATACAGAAATGCTTACTTACCTTTTGGGTGTTGATAGCGTATTATCCAAAAGAATCTGCAATATGTTTAATTTTGTGTGGAAAAACAAAACTCAGTAAAAAAAAAATCAGTAACAAATCATGTGGGGGTTTGAATTTTCTGGACTTCACAGCTCTAAACAATACTCAAAATGACTTGGCTTAGGTAATTCATCAATAACCCATTGACTTTATCAAATTTTATCCCTATGTGTTTTCCAAAGTTGGTGGCCTGGAGTTTCTATTACCGTGCAATTATAATATTGATAAAATCCCAATCAAATTGTCAAATTTTCATAAGCCCATGCTTTTGGCCTGGTCTCTCATATTTAAACATAACTTCTCACCGCATAGATATTACATTATGAACAATAAGAACATTCTCTACAAAAATAAGTCTTTATTTTTTGAAAACTGGTTCAAAAATAATATCATACTTGTTGGTCAGCTGTTTGACTTGAATAGTAGGCTGTACGACTACTCAGATGTTCTGAGGAAATATCAAATTCCTATAACAGTAAAGGAGTATGCAGTAATTTTCAATGCAATTTCTTCTGGAACCATAATGCTGCTGAGGGGTACTAATTTCCCATGGCTGTTTACTCACACTGTCAGCTTATCTGATACTGTTGTGGGTGGGTTGTGCTTTTCAGCATTAGTATAATATTAGAACAATTAGGGCTTTATTCCGAAAAAAAAAAAAAAAAAAACATTGCTACAATTCCTTACATACTGGTGTCAGGTGGACACTGTGCAGCTTTCAGAAAGAGAAAGACATTTGTTAACCTTTAGTGTTCCTTAGTAATTAAAGTTGCAGTTGTGTAAACTCTCCCTCTTTTACACCCTTCCTTATCTCTTTCTATCATTCTCACTCAGCCTCTCTGTCCCCATCCCTTTTGATCCTAGTTCTCTTTTTCATGGCCCAGGCCTCCCTGCGTCAAGGACCAATGCACACCGAAAGCAGAAACCACTCGGTGTAACACCTAACAGACACCAGGCTCGGGTCAGAAATTAAAAGAATATAAATTACTATAAAAGGAATAAGGTTCATTGGCAATTCTCTCTGAGTCAGAGCATTCATTGTCATTAATGATCAATGTTCCCATAGTATCGTTTTTCAGGCAGGTTTTCTCTAATCTACAAAAATAGATCTCCTTCCTCAGTCCATTTTGATTTAGATCTAATGTAAGCCCCCTTTGCTTTTCTTGAGTAAATATCATCCAATTTGGTTTGTAGTGTGAGTAATTTCCTTTCGTCAGCATCAGTAATTGTGGATTGGCCTCTTCTAGCTGGGTGGATTGGTTCAGTTGTATTGTAAAAAGATATGGAAAAGTTTCTTATTCTAAATTTCATAAATTTAAAAAATTCCCATTTGGAGATATAAGAAGAAAGGCTGGCATCTTCAGAGACTTCAGGAATAATGTCTTTAAACCCCTGACAATAGACCTCAGAATGTAACAGGCTGGCATTAAAGTTCCAATAACCCTTATTTCGCTTGTAAGCATTTGGAGGTTTCAAAGTTAAACTAATAAAGCAATGGTCAGATAAGGGAGAGGTAGGTACAGAGCAATCAGCAACAAATTCTTTTATACAGTCAGAAATTAACTAAAAATCAGTCCTAGACCCCCTTGAACCATCTGGCTTATGCCAAGAAAATTCCTCTAAATTAGGATGTATAAGGCGCCATAGGTCAATCAGATTGTGACTACTGTAGAAATTGACAGAGTCTAGTAAGTTTCAGATCCTTAATAAGATGATTGATTTTGCAAAGTAAGTTCTTATTCTCTCACTCACGCATTATCTAAGCCACGTAGATAGCCTATCCCAGCGCTCATAGGGCGAAAGGCAGGGAAACACCCTGGACAGGTCACCAGTCAATCGCAGGGCAGACACACACACATACATCCCTGGGGGAAATTTAGTGTCTCCAATTCACCTAACGTGCGGAGGAAAGCCACGCAGACACGGGGAGAACATGCAAACTCCATACAGAAGGGATCGAACCTGAGACCTTCTTGCTGTGAGGCGGCAGCGCTACCCACTGCACCACCATGACACCCAAGTTCTTATTCTGGTTTATATTATTGTATCCATAAATATTCCCTAAAATAATAAAGGAGTGACCAACTGACAAAACACATATGATCCAGTGCCCTTTTTTGGAAGTAATTATTTTCCCCAGGGAAGTTGTTGTGCGTCTGCGTTCAGTTTGTGCCTTGTCCCTGTTATTGTGTGGATTTCCTCTGGATACTCTGGTTTTCTACTACAGTCCAAACACATTCAGGTAATGTCAATTGGACATGCTATATTGTCCATCTGTGCAAGACTGGGTGTCAGTGTGTCTGTTCACCCTTAGATGGACTGGTGTCTTGTTCTGGGGTTGTTCTGATTAGTTGTCTACCTGGTGGCCCGGTGGTGCTTCGCCCCTTCATTGCTGCTTGCAGCTACATTTTTGCATGTTTTTGTAGTTACAGTGGAAATTCATATTCTGCTCCAGCTACGTCTGAACATTTAGATCATTTACACTGACACAGACACATCTAGGACTTTGGACGTTCCATTCCATTTTTAACCTACAGCCCATGAACCGATATCCGTACGCAGTGGCCTACACTAAACTATTTTTTTACGAATGCACTCTCCGTGTGAGCAGTGGTTGGGTTAGGCCATCAATGACGATTTATTTATTTTTTTTAACTTTGTTTATTGAGTTTTTAAAGGGAATTACAATTTTAAAAAGGTAATTTTCAAATACAAAGTGAACTTGTGATTTAATTCTTAAAGGCAAGAAAAGAATTGCATTTATTGTAGCGATTAAACGCACAACTTTCAAGCAGACGAAAAGACCTACAAAAATGCATACTTTACTTTTGTTAGCTGGGTCGTTTTGAAGCCATATTTTTTTATCATAACTTTACACCGTTATGACTGTTCATAATCTAACGTGTTAACGTTTAGATGTATGTGGAATGACGGGAGAGGGATGGCATTCCGTAGGAGGGAAGCACGTTGCATGATGGTTTGACACTTAGTCTGATTATAACCAGAAATTCTCTAGCACAATGTTGTTAGTGTTGGAGGATTTTATGATTTGCATAAATCAAGAAAAATATACAACAAGATCCATCCTGTCCCCCCTATTTCTGACACCCCTGTCCGTACTTACTCTTACTCATCCCACACCATCCCGAATTTCTCAATGCAAGTCCCATTTTTAGTCAGGAGTTCAGAAGCCAGACCTTGGCTCACATCAGGGCCGGTTGCAGGGTGCAATGACTGAAGGGGCATTTGAGATTTGCAAGAGGGCAAACGTACAAATTATGATTAGTCTTAGGGCTGGGCGATATAGCTGAAAGAAATATCTTCATAAAATGTTTCCTTTCTGTCTATATCAATAATTATTGATAATTTTAATGACATTTTTATTAATTACAGGAGAAAAGAAAAAAGGTTGAATTTAACTACTTTATTGTGCACGATGGAGTACTGGATAACAGTGAGGAAAAAATATTGAGATTTCGAGAATAAGGCCGTAGTTGTAATTGAGAAAAAAATCATAATATTAGGAGAATAAAGTCGTAATTTAATGAGAATAAGGGCATACTATTTCAAGAAAAAATGTCGTAATATTACGAGAATAAAGTTGCAATTTTAAGAGAAGAAAATCATATTACAAGAATAAAATCGTAACAAAAGAGGCAATGTCCTCCAAGTACGTGTGGTTCTTTCTTCGGAATAGACACAGTTTCCCGCACAATCTTTTCAAATCCTGATACTTATGATAATGTAGTGCTAAGGCGCCAAAATATCAAGTATTTCATTATTTGTGAAACCTATTCTAAAGTATAACTTCATAAGATGCTCCACGTTCCTCATTTTAACGCAGGCAGCAGGCCGCTCTTCTGATATTTCCCCTCTAAAATAACACAATGCCTAAAATTACGACTTTTTTCACGTGATATTATCACTTTTTCTCTTGTAAAATTATGACTTTATTCTGGTAATGTTACGACCTTATTCTCGAAATCTCCGATTATTTTTCTTCCTAAATGTGGCCCTAATACTCCATCGTTATTTTGAACTTAACCACCTTACTTTTATCAACAATTTACTCACCGTCTGCCCTCATTGTCTCATTCCATGCTGTTTCCGTTGTGTCAAATGTTGATGTTGCAACCGAACAAGGCACCTGTTAAATGATTGGCTTTCACTTGAAGCACGCTCCATTATCAAGGGATATGATATGCTGTTTACGAGCCGGGGTGAGCAGATTTGAGATTTGTTCATGCAACCGAACTTTGTGTATTCGTTATGTGCTTTCCTTGCGGTTTGCATTCAATGCATTTAAGTGAAACTATCTGTAGCCGGGTAGCGTCACCTCCCCTTTTTGTGTATCTATTGTTCAGTTTGCTGGTAACTAAGTAGCAGTAATTGACAAGCTCTTGTGCATAAAAGGCCCAGGTAAACACTACCTGAAGTTTTTCCTTCTGGATATCCGCCCCTTCCACCACCTGTTCCTTCATTATTAGAAAGCTTGGTTTTTGTAGTTACTGCCAGCGTGACTTTCGGTATGTTCCTCTGCTACTGACCCTCAGCTTCACTTGCCTCGCCGTAGCACTGCCTGGGGTTATCTGTCTTTGATGGACGATTGCCATACTGTGGGTAGCATTAGACCTGCAAAGCGGAATTGGTATTGGTGTACCGCATCTTGATTGAAGCTGCTGTTTTGTCTCCCTTTTGTTTCTCTTGTCTTTGTTTGGTTTCCGTCTTTGTTTTTGATTCTATTATGCTTTCGGTTATGTTCCATCATTGTTAGTTGGCTTATACTGACTCTAGAATATTGCTCACGCTGTTAGACGGTCAGTCTCTCTATTCTGTCCCCTTGCATGCGTGTCTACTGTGCACGGATTACTTTGGCAGAACCATAAAATGCCCTCTACAGTAAATGGCAGAACGAAGTGTGATGTCACAAGTCACGTGCATGAGCTACACCAATGAGAAAGAGGCAGTCTCTTAAAGTGACCTCGCTGAAGGCAGCCTTCCTCACTGCACTAAGAAATGATTGGTAGGAGGTGCTAAAACCCGGAATGATTAAGTATAACATGACACTCTCAGCGCAGTGTATTCCGTTTATTCATTATTGTCCGGTGTGCGCAACGTTTGCGCAGGCCGTGTTGTGTTTAATTAACTGTGTCCTTTCTTTTTTCCTTCATTTTATTGGTTCACTTTTCTGTATGAGTTTGTGGATGTGATTTGTATTCATTGGTTTTGTTTAGTTTGGTGCCGACTGGTATGTGATCTGGTGTGTCCACTATTCAATTAATAATTCCCTTGAACCCAGGCTGCAGCTGACTGCCCCTTTTGGGGAGGCTAGTCACTGGTGGTGTCCCCTCACGGTGTGAAGTTTCCAGGAGCACTTGGTTCACTTATTGTTTGCAGTGTGCATGCATGTGGTGTGGGACCTGG
This sequence comes from Chanos chanos, assembly GCF_902362185.1. Taxonomy (NCBI): domain Eukaryota; kingdom Metazoa; phylum Chordata; class Actinopteri; order Gonorynchiformes; family Chanidae; genus Chanos; species Chanos chanos. Next base: position 27,233,728 of record NC_044497.1, on the reverse strand, counting down.
GCACACCTTCTAATTAGTCTGCCTCCCCCAAGGTAAGCCTTAGCTCTGCTGTCAATGCCTTTTTTTTTTATTTCTTACTCCAGTTGCAAGGGTAGGTAATTGTTTGTATGATAATAGTCTTATAGTGGCAGTCTGACTGTGTGATAGTGCTGTGATGGTGTGCTAGTGGAAGTATTTTATATTCTTGTACTGCTACACTTTTAAAGGCTATTTCTGTAATAAAGAATTCCTAATTATGGTACCACCTTGTAACCTGCAGGGGTTGACTTTATCTGCAATAAATATTGTTCGCTATTACATTGAAATTGTCGCCAGAATACTTTTGCATGATTTCAGCTTTGCAGTGATTCCACTATCTCCTTGGTCAATAAAATTCAATTTTACATCTGAAACCACATCTCTGGCTTCCTGGTATCAACGAACCTGTGTTCTGTGTGCTAGTACTAGGTTGAAATTCTCTGGTGAAATGCCCAGGGTGGCGTAGTTGGCTACAATTGAAATATTTTTTTTTTTTTGACTTGGTGTACTTTAAGCCCTTATCCTTGCCACATATCGAACATTCTGTCGAGCAGTTCTCTTATTGCTATTGATGCAGTGTCTATCGCGGTACATATCGCTATCGTTTTATCGCCCAGGCCTAAGGCTACAGTTAAAACCGTCTCTACCTACCCCCTACTGCAGCGATGCTTGAAACAGCATGTTATGACAGTGTTCCCCATAGCGAAGTAAATTTACTTTTTAATCTGGAGGATTAAAAGTATGTTTTATGACCTACTTTGCCACATGAACCAAGTAACGGCAGGTGTAAACAGAGTAAAAAGTAATTAATTCCTTTTATAGATGCAGTTGAGTAGAAAGTGAAAGTTGCTCATATTGTTGATACACAGAACAAATCCGCCAATACACTACTCAAACACAATAACGAAGAACCTTTACTTTGGTACCTACCACTCCTGCATGCCAGAGACACTTGTTTGGGCAAGTGTCTCTGGCATGCACAAGTGCATACAAAAAAATGAGTCTACAGCCAAGACTTTAAAAAACTTTAAGTCAAACTTTTAATACGGTGCTCCTGACAGTACAAATTTCTCTTTCTATGGGCCTCTAATTGGTCCACCTCTTGGTTCATCACATTTCGCCGGCTGAGGTCGAGTGTCAAAGGGGGAGTGCCAGCTGGCCTGGCCCAACCACGGTGGTACTAGAGTAGCAGTACTGCCAGGCCAGGTGCATGCTCTCCAGAATCCTCCTGGACTCTGCTTGGCACAGTGGGCTGCAATAAGCCTTTCTGGACCTCAGGTGGTGCTGCAGTGACATGAGTGAGCTGGCGCGTTGTAACGGTTATATTGTGCTGTCCCTTTAAGAGCACATTGCCTATTGTGCAGCTGCTCCTGCGTATATTGGGGGGATTGGAGGAAATTAGTCTCTCTCTTGTGTGGAACAAGTGAAGTGCAGTGCTAATTGTCTGACTCTACCACCCAGAAAACCCGTAACGCGACAGCTTGTATATCCCCCTTTCTGTTTTATTTTCGCTAGGCTGAAGTGCATGTATGTCCAGATTAGTATGCTGTTGAGACCCGGCATTATATGGTCGACGCTTTATTATTAAACTGACCTGTATGAGTACCGCCAACTACATTGTCCTGCCTCTTCCATGGTGTCTCCAGTCTTCAAACTACAAAGCTAAAGCATTACAGCGTGCCGTCCCAAACCAGTGATAGAAATCGCAGTTGGAGAAGAGGCTTGGGGCCAGTCATAGTCCTGAGTCCAGTCATAGTCCTGAGTCCTCACACAGGGATAGCCAGACATTATCCTCCCTGTATTGAAGACTCTGTTGCCATTCTGTGTCTCTTAGGACGTCTGGTAGTGGTGGAGGACGACAGTCATTGTCTAGCCTTGCTGAGAGGGAGGATCTGGCAACCCCAGCTACATTACTGTAATGGAGGGTGAGAGGTGAGAGAGGGCAGTTTTGTGGGGAGAGCCTCACCGACTGGCATGTCTACACATTACCTGCAATGTCCAGTCATTAGGATCAGTGCAATTCTTCTTCCAGCTACTGACAACAAAGAATTGGAATGGCTTTGATTCTGAGAAAGACTGGGTTGGGGTTGCAGATGTGGCATCTTGTGCTACTGCTGAGCAATGAGTTTCAAGGATGAGACTGAATGTAGCTTGCAGTCCCACTTAACTAGCCTCTTGTGCTGTTTACTATGGCAGTGCTCTCCGTGGCAGATATTCAAGTACAGCTCTAAGATGGGAGACATAGAAACATGATGAAAAGCCATTAGAAGAAGGACAAGGTGAGGGACAGAAAGCTTACGGCTTCAGGTTGCCCCAGGAACATCGACTTGCAGCCGAAGGAGCGTCTCTTCTCCAACAGGCCCCTCTAATTAGAGACAGCAGTGACAATAATATGACAATAAAATGCCTTGCTTACCTTAGAGGCAAAACAAATGAGGAAACGTAATACAATATAAATGCTGATATTCCTAACAACTCAGGAAACCATAAGAAGAAAGATTGTTTACACAAAATGACATCTGAAACAGGTTTTTAGATAAGGGTTTACAAAGCATCCATTTTTGTAGCATCTTTGTACTCACACACTCACTCACTCACTCACTCATTATCTAAGCAACTTATCCTAATTAGGGTCGCGGTGGGTGCTGGAGCCTATCCCAGCACTCATAGGGCGCAAGGCGGGGAAACACCCTGGACAGGTCACCAGTCCATCGCAGCATCTTTGATCTGTCTATGGCAAAACATTGCAGTTTTTATCCATACATCCATATTTAAAGTCACATATATTTATATAAAGAAATAAGAATTATATATCCATTCTGTCCATTATACATACATATTATACATACATAGATTTTTCTCATTAAAGAATCTTAGTAAATGCAAAATATGAGGCGTATCTCAAAATCACATTTTTAATTTTTACTTGTTCTTGACTATTTTGTTCTATGGGCTGTATTAGATAAACTCGAGAAAGACTTAGAATGGATTTGGTGGTTCGTTTTGAATTAATGCTACCTATATGGAAAGTTGAGACAACATATAAATAAACAGTGGCGGTTCTAGCTCGTATGGCACCCTGGGCGAACCCTCCACCCCCACCCCCCTCCAACCCAACAAAAATTGTGAGTTTATTCTCCACCCCTCTCCCTCCGAATAAAGCACCATTCTGCACTAACTGTAATTTATGAAACCTTTATGGCAGGGGTGTCAAACTCCGGTCCTGGAGGGCCGGGGTCCTGCTGATTTTTGTTTTCACCTCTTAGTTACCTGTTGATTTTCACCTTGAAAACAGGTGTAGACACTCTTCAGCCAATCAGAGATTCTATTTAGTTGGTCTACAAGAAAAACAGCAGGACCCCGGCCCTCCAGGACCGGTGTTCGACATCCCTGCTTTATGGTGTCACCTCAATGAAAGTTAACCAAATCAGTAATATGCTAGTTAGGTTGTAATCGTTTTGCTGCAGGCTACACACATTATCATGATGAAACTGTTTGAAATTATATCCAATTTGTAAACTAGTTGACAAACAGAATATTGTCACCCTATGTGTAATAGCAGAGCAAGCAACATATTCTGACAAACATAAGTGTTATACTAGCCTGTTTCATTACATGCATAATATTATACTCATAAAGAGATGACATAGCTTCATCTTTTGCGTGTTTCTCCTCTTCTTCTTTCCTCTTTTTCCTGAACTGGGCACCTGATGGCTTAGACCTTTTCTTATGCACTTGTGTTAATCTGGCACACGAGCATCATTACATTACCCATCCCCCAACACTGTCAACCAAGGGTCAAGACTAAACCAATTCACCTCGGTGGTGTGCAGATGGGTTTTATATTATGCTTAACGATTTTGCACAAACCAGAAAAAAATGCAACCACATGTCTGTGAAACTATTTGGCTATTGTACCACGGGGTGCTAGGGCCACACTTTGGCGGGGGGGGGGGGTCTGAGATTTTGAGAATGAGCTCCTAGTAGCCTATTATATAATAGAGTATTAGGGCCACACAGAGAGAGAAAAAAAATCTGTGATTTTGAGAATAAAGTCATAATTTAACGAGAATAAAGTCGTTATGTTACGAGAATAAAGTTGTTATGAATAAAGTCGTAATTTAATGAGAATAAAGTCGTTATTTCATTATGTAACGAGAATAAAGTTGGAACTTTAGGCTATGTATTATTTTAGAGGGGAAATATCAGAAGTTGAAATGAGGAACGTGGAGCATCTTGTTAAATTGTATTTAGTATAGGTTTCACAAATAGAGAAATACTTAATCTTTTGGCACATCAGCACATTATTATCAGTGTCAGCACTTTGAAAAGACAAAAAACTGTATCTATTTCGAAGGAAGAACCACACAGACTTGGAGGAAATTGCTTCTTTTGTGGAGGAGGAAATGGCTGGAAGTGGTCGACTGAAAGGCTATCGTTGGTTACATCTGCATGCTATTTGTAGTTTCTCAAGAAACAACAAGATTGGTAATCAAGATTTTGGATCCAGAAGGAGTGGAACCCCGGTGAGCATGGCGTCTCCAACGCCAACAGTACGGCAACAGAGGCCCCAACAGATTTAGTCGTCACATAATGTGGATGGAGGTATATACCACTACCAGTGACCCCAAGATAATCACTGACTATTTCATAAGCACAGTGACGCGCATTAAAGGCTGTCCACGGCGGTTGCGGGCTGACACAGATACGGAAAACGGGCATGTCAGGGAAATGCAGCTGTTCCTGCATAGAAATCACTCGGATCATTATGCAGAATAAGGAAACTTCATTTATGGATGCAGTACGGCAAATCAACGGATAGACTCATGGGGGGGGGGGGGGGGGGGGCGTTTCCTGTGTAAACTGAGCATGCAGTTTTGGATGGACATTTTTCAAACCCTCAGAGATGATGGACATTTCACAGGTGACTTCATGGACAAAAACCTAATACAGTTCTGCTTCCTCAGCCTTATCCAGGTAATTGGTAAATAAAAGGCTTACCTGATTAGGTAATTTATGGATATATATAGATAGATAGATGTGTGTGTGTCTATATGCACTTTGCATACACACTGTGTAGGTGTGTACACAGAGCCAGATGATTAGGATTACACCAGGTGGAAATAATCCCACATCGCTTCCTAAAAGCAGTTTCTTCAGAAATCTTAGAGATTTGAATGCAATCTTGAAGGCACTGGTAACTCAGCTGCTGTCAGACAAAGTCTCAAAAAACAGTGTGACATTTGTAGGCAGTCTTTACCACTTCATATCCACTTTTATTGCCACTCAGGATGAACTTGACGAGGTTATGAGAACATGGAACACACACCAAATAAGATCAAGGCCTGCCCATGGCTTGCATGGAGGACGCCCCATTCTCATGTTCTCTATGCAACAACTCTATTGAGCAGCACAGAACAAACTCCAGTCTGTTCTCCCTGAGGAGGTTGCTGTTTGCAAGGAGGAGTGCACCCCAAAAGGGCAGTACCCCTGTGATGAGACTGTTTTTGATTTCTGCACTCTCCTAATAGGTGGAAATGGTTGGAGCCCTCCTATGGATGCATATAGTGCTGTGGAACTGTATTCACTATCAAGAAATGAGATACTTGAAAATATTTAAATAGCCCTTCACAATGTGCACTTTGTTCTTGTATTGCCAGGAAAAAACAGTCCAATATGAGGTCACCAAGAGGCTGCCACAATATGACCTCAATCCTACAGACCCTTTGGCAGGTCTGTCTTTATAAATATGGTGCAAATGTTGTGCACACAAGCACTCTTTGAACACATTACGTAGTCTAAATTCTATCCAAAATCTCGATTGTTCCAAAGACACTGTTATGCTGTTCTTCCATGGAAATGAGCCTAGATGATGCACAAGATATTCATAATTTGTAATGTGATAAAATGATGAAGCAATAAAACAAAGGCAACTTGGACTTAATTGAAGGTGTCATATTGCTTAATTGCAGGACCAAGCATGCATTGTATCGGTAATCAAACTGTCAAATTTTTTTTACTTTAGTAAAAATAGTAATGAAAATACTATCATTAAAATACTATTATCATTAATACTGTGCTGTGAAAGTAAACAAGTGAACATGACAAGCAAAAGCCCTGCATTGAAAATATGAAGTAAAAGTACTGTATGTATTATCAGCAAAGTGTCCTTAAAGTATCACTAGCAAAAGTTATTATAATGCAGAACAATGGTCCCTGTGAGTCTTATGCAATATTTTCCTCTGAATTGTAGTGGAGTAAAAGTATAAAGCAGCATGAAATCCACCACTGCAGGATAAACATTTGAAATCTTTCATAGATGACTTTTATCTTTAAGAAATGACTTAAACATAAACAATTATATTGAATATTTTTATCTAACTTGTTAAGTATACAAACAATGGCCATTCAGAATAAAACCTCTTTATGCAAGGAGTTTGCAAATGATGCAAAAAAAAATCATTGCCTTTGAAATGCTTTTATAATCCATGACAATGAATGGAATCCACCAGCTTCAACCATTAGCAATGTACCAATCTAATCACAACTGAACAGTCAATTTTTCTGTAATCAAGATAGTATTGTGCAGCGTTTCAGAACAGCCTTTTCTATCAGACAAGAATGCGTGTGTGTTTGAATGTGTTTGTGTTAAGCATCTGTGTTTTCATGAATGCATGTGTTTGTTTGCACAGTATGTACAGAGGTGTGTGAATTGTGTAACTATATTCACTATATTTTAAAGTGAAAACATCCTGCAACATTTGATAATTCCTGCCTACACAATGTCCATTATCCAGATGTTGCTCTCTAGAATGGAACTGAACTCACTGCAGAAGTCAGGAGACAGCTCCAAGAGCATCCCACACGTACGTCCAATTGGCCTCCTTGTGAAACTGGTCTGAACTGTAAACTCCACATTGATAACACCAGACACCAACAAATCAGAGCCAGTGCAGAACCTAAAAAATCTTCCAAGCTTTTCCTCATTAAGTTCCCTGATGTATCTTTTCAGGTGCTGGGCCACCTCTGCTTCCTTCGATGTCATCCCTGTGGGAAAGTTTAATATCCCTACTACCTTCTTTTGACGTTGGTTTGAGGTCACTGTACATTTTGGTCAGTTCTACAGAGTTGAGATGCATCTGTGGCTGTGTGATCTCCCTCCAGCAGTCAATGACGAACACTGGTTTTTGCACAAGTTTTTTGTGAGATATTTTATCCAAGATTTCTGGAGTAGCAGCAGTGACCCTCTTACTACACTCATAGATGTTAAGCACTTCTAGAGGGTCATCAACATCAACAGGAGAAAAATCATTTAAAGCATGCCTGAGGACATCCTGCTCTTGGCAGCTCACAAACTGAAGAAAGCTTGTCCTCAGGTCACTGTGCACTGCCCCAAAAAGCATTTCCTCTAGAAAAGGTGGGGCTAGCTTGATTGGCAAGTACTGGAAATCTTGAAAAATTCTTTCAGAAGAATTCGCCCAATTGCTTTCCATGTAGAAGCACAGAAATCATGCCTGAGAAAAGGCACTTTCAGAGTTGCTCCAAGGGTGCGTAAAACTCTGCCAATAAGCTACTGTAGACATCGCTGACTACACCAGACCCACTGCCCTTTTCTACTTAGTTGTCCAGAAGGAGACATCACTTTCAATGTTTTGTTCATAATCTCAGGATCAGAAAGTGCCTCTATCATTTCACTGAAGCTGTTTGAGTGGTGTAAAACCAGTTATTTCAGGCAAAATATGAGGAGGGCTTTGATGGAACTCATCAGATTGACAGATCAGTGTGTCACTGAGAGAGTCATCATCCACTGTTTGCTATGCACCAAAAATGATCTCAGGGTCAGAGGTGTCTGCTTCTATCACTTCTGAAACATCCTCAAAAACAACATGGTTGGTATCCACAGACAAAGTGATGGGATCACTGAATACATTGACAAATGTGTTTGCTACATGGCTTGAGCTTGCAAGGTTTTCTCTGGTTACTGAGGTGCTGCTTTCTTCAGAAATAATGAACACTTCTTGAAGGGAGTCATGAGGTTCATCTGTAAAATCTAACTGCTAATATCTGTCCATTGTGAACTCCAGTGTTGACCTTTCATCAGCTGGCACTAAATCAGGCTCAGAGACAACCATCACAGCCAGGGTCATCATCAGACTCCTCACTCAGCAATCATTTTGGTTGGGTTGCTATGTAGAATCACAAATTTGGGTGTTTGACAGTGTTGTATATCTTTTCAATGGAAAGGTCCTTGGGAAGAGGATTTTGCTTGAAGTCCCAAACATCAAATACAAAATCAGATTCGTGACCTTTGCTAGATTCTCGTCCTGGAAAGAACAGGTCCTTTCCATGTTTTAGTATCTCATCAAAACCTGCCTGAGTGTTAACTGTGACCTTCCTTGTCCCCCCACCTTGCTTTGCTCTGACCTGTTTTGTTACTTCATTGTCAGTGTGAATCCATCCTATTTCAATATTTCTTGTGGACTGTTTTACTCTTCTTCTTGTTTTGTTGGATGTTTCTGGCACCTCATCCCTGCTGTGGTTTTCCTGTCTAAGTTTGAGCTTCTCCTTGGGTTTCTCAAAAAGACCCTGTTTTCGCTTTGGTGATAATGTGTGACGCTTGCAAAAACTGAATAGAGCTATCCTGTCTCCATATGATGGAAGATTATTTGCCAGTTGAACATCTTCCATTAGCAGGATGACCTCTCTGTCAGTCTGTAAATAGGGAAGAGACATGTCTGTTAACCCTATATGTAAGAGGACAGTAGAATCTTATATATGTAAAAGGAAAAACAAGATGACTAAAGTAAAAGATATCTAAATAGGCCAGTTATGATCACTAGCAGTTCTGTGCTACTCTTTATTTTTTTTATTGGGCAGATGGCTTTATCTAACAAAGGGTAAGGTAGAGAACAAGAGATGTTCAGTCTATCATAAAACATATTCCAACACATCAGCAGTTAAGAAGTTAGGTTTTTTTATTGTATTGCACTACCACACTGGAAAGGACAGAAACAGTTCAAAGAGGGACTTAACTACAGTGAAAAAGGCCGCAGGTCTGATGAGACGACTACAAAGTTGATCATCGACTGTTGGCCTAAGGAGCTCTGGTACCAGGCACACTTATGAGCTGCCTTATGCTCGAACATGGTGTTCGTTATGGCCAATCCATGACTCGCCTCCATTGTTGAAGCGGCAGCTTTGAGCTGTGGCCAGACGGTCATCGGTGCCTGTCGTGGCGGCAACCCAAGGACCCGGTGGTGGACGCCACTGGTGAGGGAAGCCGTCAGGCTGAAGAAGGAGGCCTTCCGGGCTTGGCTAGCACGGGGGACTCCGGAATTGGCTGAGAGGTACCGGCATGCCAAAAGGGCTGCAGCAACGGCTGTCATGGAAGCAAAAACTTGGGTATGGGAGGAGTTTGGGAAGGCCATTGAAAAGGATTTTCGGTTGGCCTCAAAGAGGTTCTGGCAAACCGTCAGGTGACTCAGGAAGGGCAGGCAGGGCCTCGTCCAGGCTGTTCTCAGCAGGGATAGGGAGGTCCTGACCTCAGCTGAGGATGTGGTCGGACGGTGGAAGGAACACTTTGAGGAGCTCCTAAACCCGACTGACACACCCTCCATAGAGGAGGCAGGGCCAGAAGATTCAGAAGGGTCGTCACCCATCTCTCTGGCAGAGGTCACTGAGGCAGTTAGAAAACTCTGCAGTGGCAAGGCGCCAGGAGTGGATGAGATCCGCCCTGAAATGCTGAAGGCTTTGGATGTTGTTGGGCTGTTATGGCTGACACGCCTCTTCAACGTTGCGCGAGAGTCAGGGACAGTGCCTGGGGAGTGGCAGACGGGGGTGGTGGTCCCCATTTTTAAAAAAGGGGACCGGAGAGTCTTCTCCAATTATCAGGGTATCTACACACTACTCAGCCTCCCTGGGAAAGCCTACTCCAGGGTACTGGAAAGGAGACTGTGGCCGATAGTCAAACCTCGGATCCAGGAGGAACAATGTGGATTCCGTCCTGGCTGTGGAACAGCGGACCAGCTGTTCACCCTTGCACAGATACTGGAGGGATCATGGGAATTTGCCAATCCAGTCTACATGTGTTTTGTGGACTTGGAGAAGGCTTACGATCGTGTTCCCCGGGGTTTCCTGTGGGGGGTACTGCGGGAGTAAGGGGTGCCAGGTTCGCTGCTGCGAGCCATTCGGTCCCTGTATAACCGTAGTGAGAGCTGTGTCCGTATTCTCGGCACAAAGTCAAACTTATTCCCAGTGAGTGTTGGACTCCGCCAGGGCTGTACCTTGTCTCAGATCTTGTTCTTAATTTTCATGGACAGGATCTCAAGGTGCAGTCGGGGTGAGGAGGGTGTCCAGTACGGTGGCCTCAGGATTGCATCTCTGCTTTTTGCAGATGATGTGGTTCTGTTGGCCTCATCAAACTGTGACCTCCAGCACGCGTTGGGGCGGTTTGCAGCCGAGTGTGAAGCGGTCGGGATGAGGATCAGCACCTCCAAGTCCGAGGCCATGGTCCTATGCCGGAAAAAGGTGGCTTGCCCCCTCCAAGTTGGGACTGAGTTTCTGCCTCAAGTGGAGGAGTTCAAGTATCTCGGGGTCTTGTTCACGAGTGAGGGTAAAATGGAGCGGGAGATCGACAGGCGGATCGGGGCGGCGGCAGTCATGCGGTCGTTGTACCGGACCGTTGTGGTGAAGAAGGAGCTGAGTCAGAAAGCAAGGCACTCAATTTACCAGTCGATCTTTGTTCCAACCCTCACCTATGGTCACGAGCTCTGGGTAGTGACCGAAAGAATGAGATCGCGGATACAAGCAGCGGAAATTAACTTCCTCCACAGGGTGGCTGGGCGCTTGGAGTAGAGCCGCTGCTCCTCCGCATTGAAAGGAGCCAGTTGAGGTGGTTCGGGCACCTAGTCAGGATGCCTCCTGGGCGCCTCTCTATGGAGGTGTTCTGGGCACGGCCAACTGGGAGGAGACCCCGGGGAAGACCCAGGACACGTTGGGAGAAATATATATCTCGCCTTGGGATCCCCTAGGAGGAGCTGGTGGATGTAGCCGGGGAAAGGGATGTCTGGGCTACCCTCCTCAGCCTGCTGCCTCCGCGACCCGGTCCCGGATAAGCGGGAGAAAATGAAGATGATGATGATGATGATAATACTCTTTATTTATTTCTCTTACTCTTTATTTATTTAAATCCCTTATTTTACTCTTATTCTTATGACTAGTGTTCTTATTGCTAAGTTGACCTGTTTCTCTCGTCTCATACATTTCATTGTACCGTTGACCCTGTGTTAACCTACATATAAATAATAAACTCAAAATTTCAAAATGCATTCATTTTAACATGAAAAAATCCAAGTATTTGGACGCATCTTCTCATTATTGTTTGCACCCAAAAATATTTGGAAACTCCTGAGGGAGGGAGGCAGAGAGACCAACTAAACATCTGTGCACTACTGATCAGCCTGTGTAGAAGTGGATCGTGGCAAAATACTGCAGCCTTTAAACAAAATATTGCATGGATGAAGACGTTTATCCGACGGCTAATACCAAAACAACAAATGGCTGTTGGTCCAAAAAAGAACTGGCATAACTCACATACCACCCTGTATAATCATGGCTCGGATCATTTTTGGCAAGCAATGACAACAAACGTTGACCGTAGACTGACCTCACATGTATCTCACATGTATCATACATTCATTGTAATTGTAATGCATGGAGGAAAAAGTCTTGTCCAATGTTCATGTAAGTTAGCCTGCACAAATTAGCGTAACTTAGTTAACGTATTTGGAAGTAGCATTAAATAATGAGTAAGGAAACTGTTAACCTGTGTTTGTTTGCTCAACAAGCAAAACCGCATTTATCAAACGTTTTAATGATAAGATGATTTAGTAAAGTTACCTGTTATTAACTGATGACACGGCACGACGCCTGGGAACAGTAGTCAGAAACAGACTAGGCCTACTTTAGTATAGGTTTCACAAATAACTAAATACTTAATCTTTTGACACATCAGCGCCACATTATCTATAAATTATATTATATTATATTATATTATATTATATTATATTATAAATTAATGTAGGCCTATTTTCCCAAAAAAAAAAATTCTCGAAATGTTACGATTTTATTCCCGTAAGATTATGATTTGTCTCGTAAAACTATGACTTTATTCTCATTAAATTACGACCTTATTCTTATTCTCAAATTTTGTTTACTCAGTGTGGCCCTAATACTCCGTCGTAATATTCACAGCTGAATGAATTGTGGTTTATTTGGCATTTCGTAGTGTGACTGATTTTACTAATTGCTTTAGTACTGTACAAAGTTGGTGGTGCGCTATTTGGTAGATTCCCCCGCTCCCCCTACCTCGGGCTTCCAGTGGAGAGACCTGAGGGCAACCTACACCCGCGCCTCTCCCCATCTCGTACTTCTGAGTGGGAGACTTTCCCAGGCAGTAGCCTGCCTAGCTCACAAACTAGAGTCAGGGTGCCCACTCCGACAAGGTTAATTGACCCACAAGGTGACATGATATTATTGATGTGACGTGCAAATGAGCGATAGAAAACCGATTGCGCAAATGTCACCATTCTGAATTTTTTGTTCGGGTGCTCCAAGCCGCCCCCGGTAAGATGCCGACCTGGGCGCCTGCCCATGTCGCCCATACCTAAATTCACCACTGTAATTAAATCCAACAACACAATTTCTCTTTTATGCTTCTACAAAACGCCCTGTGTTAGACGAACCTTGGACAATTTCTTCAGACAAAATGATAAAATAAACAGCATCTGTCAAGCTATTGTTGCTCTTACTTTATCCACTGGAGTCATCCAAGAGTAACTTTTCTCCGTTATTCTAGTACCTACCTTCTCTTCTTTCAAAGGATAAGCAATAAGTTATCTGAATATTTACCAGAGCAGGGTTTCATGCACAGTCAGATGTTTCATTCAGGACTGACTAAGATGACAGTGGTTCCCATGTTCCCATTACTTAAACATCACAAAGTAAAGGACCTTGATGGCTTAGAACCAGAACAAGTGAGTTAACTTAACAAAATGATAAAAGTACTGTACTTTGCTCTCTTTCCCCATCTCTCTCTCTCACACACACACACACACTCACACACAGTTATGCTACAGTGGGACAGCTGTACATACTAATTTAGGTCAAGGTGTGTTTCCAGGTGATAACTTGGATCGTGGATATCTACTCTGACTCTATGCTCCAGATCTTCCCATAAAGATTTGATATTGTTAGATCTGGTGATAGGGGAGGCCATGATGACATGTGATTTCATCCTGATGTCCATCAAACCATTCTTGAAATCAGTTTAGCAGGCTGTGTCGGAGCATTATCATTTTAGAGATGTGTTCTTGGTGAAAGAGTTTTTGTGCCGTAGGGTGTGCTGCATGGCCTTAACCGGCCTCTTGGTATTCATTTGACTTTTATTATACCATCTGAGAGCAATCATTGGACCTGTCCTAACATAACAGATCAACCCCCATGTTTATCATTTGGGTGTCATGGGAAATTTGAGGGAAGTCTTTGGTTTTCTATACACAAAGCTGTCCAGACTATAAGATGGTTCTTCACAGCTGTTTGTCAGCTCAGCCTTGTGACTGCTGGATCTCTTATTTGGTGCAGACAGATAAATCACAGTACTTAGGTCAAAGTGTACCCTTGATCAAATTAAAATAAACAAAAATACAGAGACAGATTCATTAGATGGTCCTTTGTGTCAACACCTAAAATATGAGCTTGTTGATTATGGCTACTTAAAAAGTACATTTTCAAAATAACAAAAAATTACTCAAGTCTTAACACCAAAATATAACATTACAAATGGCAACATTATATTATTGTTACATATGCAACAGTTAAGAGTTGAAATGTCTGATCCCATTTCTGCTACATTTGTTAAAATAAAATGTATAATGATCACCCTTTTGTTGGCTTTTTTTTTTTTTTTTAGAATTCATTAGGCTACTAATTCGGTACTTGCTGTGATCAAAGCAGTTATTTAACTCCGTCTGTCGTCTTAAACTTTGTTTCAATATTAAACACTACGAAGAAGACCTTTCGACTAAAGCTGGTTTTGACAATGGTCGGCAGGACCTTTGAGGACCTTGAATCCAGGAGGAGTTGGAATAGAGGATATTTGAAACAGATTGGGATTCAAGAAATCTTCAGAAATGAGCAAATTCCCTCTTACAGGAAAGTACAGGAAAAGAGCACAACCCCCAAGATCGAACGGCACAGGAACAATAGCAATGAACGAGCTCGAGGAACGTTAATTACTAGCAATGTGACAGAACACGTAGAAATATATAAAAGCAGTCGTGTACAGCAGCTCTTTTAAGCATACATTACTTTTCTTTTTATTGTTTTTCCTCGCTTGTGTTTAATTTGGAGAGCCCACTGGATCCGAAAAAATGAAGTGCAGGTAAGGATTGGACACAAAAATGATAGGACAAGCCTGAAAAGGAATCATGTTGTCATGACAGAGCAGCACAACAACAAAAATAAACAAAAACGTTAAGTTGGAGCGGGACTACACACTACAAGAATGAATATGGTCACACACCATAAGCAGCAAATAAGGAGGTGACTCAATGAAGACGGAATTCGTAATCCTCCAATCAGTTGCTTGATATGATGACTGTCGATGATACTGACTGAAACTACTGAGCTAGCGTAGTCTTGAAGAATACACACAAGGAGGCCGCAACTCGCCTATGAACTCGAACATTTACATTTATTTTAATTGCAAATATTGAGAATCGTATGTGTTGACGCAAACTGTAGATTCGAGCGCCTTCATGCATTGTTGGAGGTAGGTCATAATCTTCGCTCTGATGGACATCTGCGGGATAGCACACGTCACGCTACATGAACAAACGATATGCAGGATTGTCAGCTAACAAGCAGGTAACGGAGACCATCGAACGTACAGCATGTGATGCACGGTGATATTTAAAAACATGCCTCAAGAGATATTAGGAATGTTAATAAGAATACAACAACAATACGGCGAACAGGAGACCGATTATCTCACAGACTCGTGCGTGGGTGCTAGTGTAATGTCCTAGCTACTGCAAGGTAAGCATCATGTATTTGCATACAAACAGACTTAAGTTTCTGATTAACAAACTATTGATAATGTTAACTGAAGGCAGCAAACTAACGACTTTTCTCATTACTGTAACGTCATATAAGGTTACGTGAGACCACAGATTTACACACATGCTGGCGTTAATCGAAAGGAATTCATTGATTCCATAACGGGAGTTTCAGATGCCAGTGGCTGTAAATGTGACAACTTACAGTTTAGATTCATAGTGATCTGGTAGGTCGCTATTTTGGATTCGCAAAGACTGTTAGCCTGTCATTTACAGTAGTCTGCAAGACCTTCTGTCACGCGCCCGTACTCTTGTTTCATGTCTAATAACGTGATTTAAGTTAAAGAGCGTGACAAGCAGACCTAAGTAGCAGGTGTTTTGTCCTGTCAGCTGAGGTGAATACTTGGATTTATCCGTCACCTAAGGTAACAAGATTATTCCATGCGGCCATATCGGTTCCTAAACACGCAGTGTAAATTGTGTACACTCTGGAAACAGGAACGCAGAGGTAGCTTACTTTTTTGTCCTGTCTGTAACAGATAGTTGTTTTACTTCATTCCCTCCACGTGCACAGATTTGACATGCATTTCAGCTCTTACCCTCCATATGTCGCTGCAGGCTCTGAATTGTTCGCGACTTTACAACCTACACAACTACCTGATTAGAACACACAATTGGTAGCAGTAATAAAAGCCAGCGTTTAGAGAAATATCTGTCATGCTTAGTGTTACCTTTACATTACATGGAGCATGAGTACATTTCCCAGTGTATTTAAAGCTACAAAAGCTAATACCCTGCTCTAACATCTGGCACATGTCTGCATGTGACCACACTGTCAGTAGTTTTGAATAATAAGACTGAACTGACACTTGACTAAGGCTGTGGCAGTGCATGTGCTATCTTGTTGCGGAAGTGCTGACTGGATTCGATATAGTCTATAAACCAGAGTCCCGTAGAAGTGAGCTGAAATGGCAAGCTCTCAGATTACGAGCCAAATGGTTCGGGGGGAAAAGACAGCACAGAGCACATGTACAGATATGGGTGCTTGAATTAGTGTAATGTATGTTTGAGTATTATGGACTTTTACTAAATTACATAGTTTTCAAATTGTTGAAATATTACTTTTTGAGTGGTTAAAAAGCTTTGGCTTCTTTATGTTGGAGCACTCCATCACACTTGCTAGAGAACAAAAAACAAACAAATGAGTAAATAAAACTTCACATCATAACTATGAGCGTGGAAACCCAACAGTTGCATGAGTGGGTTGTCACAGCCAAATTACCTGTGCACTTTACCGTTACAGATTACAATGGATTACAATTCCAAACTTTTCTGATCTACACTGTTGACATTGTAGGGCTCTAATTTGAAAGCAGTGTGTCAGATGTGTCAAACGTTCAACCCAGCTCACCCTGTTTGTGGTATTTCTCTCTACCTGTCATGCGGCGACAGCTGGCAGGCCCAGAGGACACTCTGTGGAGGTCACTATGAAAGGGCTGAGCTCCAGATGGGCCTTCTACCTGGGCTTCCTGGTGGGTGCCTGTGCTCTTTACTTCTTCCTGCGGCAGGTTTGGTTCGAGCGGAGCTTTGTGCGTTGGAATGATGCACGGGGAGGCGTGGCTGAAAGCAAGACAGACCACATTAGACAAAAGCCCAACTGGAAAGTGGAGGGAGCAGCCCTCATCAACCTGAATCATCCTCACCAAGAAGGTTTGCCTTTAAGATTAAACATGTCACATACATTCACCAATGTATTCACAACAGAGACTGCTTTGGGGTAAACGTGATTGTCAGACACTTAAAAAATGTCAAAAAGTGTATCTCCACTTGGCAGCAGTAAGGATCAGTACTGCAGAAGTTTAGTACAAGCAAACGACAGGCAAATCAGAGTGATGCTAAATGCTGCCTTTGCGAATGCAAACAGATGGAGTTGTGTTCTCTTTTATTGCCTCACAAATCTTTTATTATGTTTAGAGCCACCAAAGTTGTTTTATTTTCCTTTTTTCTTTCTTTTTTCTCTCTTATCCTTGGAAACTAAGCACCAGCCTAATCTCACTATGCACACACATCCCACCATAAAGGAATTCTTCCTTACTCTTACTTTCTGTGGCTCCTAAACATTAGAACCAAGAACCCCCATGTAATATGACCAATTTATTGTTCTCAGAGTTGTTGGAAAAACAGGCTCCTCAGATCAGTTTGCAATAAGGAGATGACACCCCTTAACAAAGCTGAAATGTGACGATTCAGGTTGTTGCCGGTTTTGTTTTTGAAGAGCCGTTTCTCTGTGGCGGTGAATTGCTTTTATGTGGAGTAACACTGCCCTCAAGTGGTGAGTTGAAATGTTGGGTTTTTGTTGTTGTTGTTGTTGTTTGTTTTTGGGGTCCCCACCCCCCACATTTACGGCCCTATTTTACACCTCGCGCAACGCGGCGGGAACCCAAGGAGCAAGTGTCATTGCTACTTTCAGACCGGCGCAGTCGCCATTTTTCCGGCCAGCGCATTGCTATTTTGACTGCAACTGGAAGCAATTGTGCTTAGACCAACAAAAACGTGGTCCACAGCATGGCGCAGTTGTTTCATTGTTATTTTAAGGGTGCGATGTAAGTATAGTAATGCGCGCCTACATAGGTGGGTTCGCAAGGCAAGTAAACCCTGTTTGTTACAACGGCACGTACAACCATGCATTAATAGTAATAAAAGGAAAAAATACAGTGAAATATTATTGTGGACATCAAGATATCTAAAGATGCATGTGATAACAGAGCAAAGACGCATGAATCTGGCTAATTATTTGATCAGTAATGGCAATACACAGCAGCATTTAAACAGATTCGTTCGGGGGACGTTTTACAGCGACAGCAACAGTGCCAGCAACCATGTACAGATCACGGATTAAATGTCTTCATTCATTTAAACGATTTTAATGGCACCTCATCCCTCACCTGCCCACAACAAAGAGGAATGCCGCCGTGAATTATGCTTATCCAGGCTGTAACGGACAACTGTCACCTCATGAATATCCTTCCAACAACACTGCTTGAATTGTCATTCAGTCGAAAACGTGTTTTCTGTCATTTAACATGTAAAAACGTCTTGTAATAGAGAGGACGTTTGGAGTGCCGAAAATGCGCTTCAAATGTTTGGTTATCAGATGCTTCGTCTATAGCCTGGTAAGTAAACGTCCAAAATTTTGTCCACCGAATATTTAATTTATTTGTGAAATTTTAGGAGGATAAGCTTGCTTCGTCTTGGGGAGCTGTCTGCTGTATGGATTGCTCGCGCTTTCACCTCACGCACGAGAAAGTATGTCTCCTCCGCCTTGATTCTCTAATTTGTTGCTCTTGCTTATTCCGCGGTTACATTAGCAATCCGCCAAAATGCAAGCGGAGGCGGCTTTTAAAAGGAATGAGAGATGACACTCTGATTGCTTTACTGCACGTTACGCCCAAATCATACCTATGAGTTAATTAAGTACTCAAGTACAACCCCTTTAGACCATGCGCCATACTTTGCGCCCTTTATATCTGCCGTTAAAATAGCAAAAGTGGCTACGCCCTAAAAGCACTTGCCCCATGCTCATTAAACAATGCGCTTTAGATCGTTAAAATAAAGCCCCTAGTGTCGCCGACTTGAGGATGCATGTGTGCAAGAGTGCTAGCCAATTATCAAGTTTTGAGTGACAGTATTGGTGATATCACCATCTGGTATTAGGTGTCGACTCTAAATCTTGGAAATGCTCACCGATGACCGATGTGATGATGTTTTGTTTGTACAGAACGTGGCTCCTCATAGTTCAGTTTCTTGTAATTTCTAAATTACAAGCTAGGGTTCAACTCTGTCAATATAGGAAGAGATCCATTTTCTCTCTTTCTTTGTTCTTCCCAAATGGCAGCTGTAAGTAACTCAGTTACCTGTCTCCTGACAGTAGTTGTCTTATGAGATGAATATCCACATTTACTGGTGTTGTCAATCACATTACTTGATTGTTGTTATTTGTAATGTACAAGCCACAAGGGATAACCAACTTTTATTTGCTCTCAGTTCTTTGTATTTTCCCCCCTTTTGCTCAGTTATTTGTTGGTTTGTTATCTTTCATGTCATTCATTACATGCGTCAATGCCTTTCATCGTTTCATTTTGAATCCTTACCATCTGAGTTCACAATAAGAATAAATTCTACTGGGTTTGCAATCAAATTCTATTTGGTTTGCAGTTATGTGCATTGAATTGTCCATTTATTCGAACTGTTTACTTATTTATGGTCTTTTCTGTCTCACTCTGAATATGTATTTGGAGTAGTTTCGACTGGATGCACACATAAAGACTTACATGGTGTCGGCAATTGTTCTTGACGCATTGTCATGTCATAAAATAAAACCTAAACAAAACCTTTTTGCAGTTGCTCTGTGTTGACTGTTCGTTGTTTTTTGCCCCACAGGAGAGGACAGTCGTGTCGCGGACGAGTTGTATAAGAAGGTGCGGATCTTGTGCTGGGTGATGACTGGGCCTAATAACCTCCAGTCCAAGGCTCGTCACATCAAAGCCACGTGGAGCCGTCACTGTAACCTGGTCCTGTTCATGAGCTCCGAGGAGAACCGGGATTTCCCCACCGTGGGTTTGGGAACGGGAGAGGGACGTGACCAGCTCTACTGGAAGACCATCCGCGCCTTTCACTATGCCCTGAAGAACCACGGTGACGAGGCCGACTGGTTTCTTAAAACCGACGACGACACGTTTGTGGTAGTGGACAACCTGCGCTGGGTCTTGTCCAACTACAGCGCTCAGGAACCCATCTATTTTGGCAAACGCTTCAGACCCTACGCCAAGCAGGGTTACATGAGCGGGGGGGCAGGCTATGTGCTGAGCAAAGAGGCCCTGCGAAGATTCGTCGAGGGCTTCCACACCAAGGTGTGCACCCACACCACGCCCGTGGAGGACCTGGCCCTGGGACAGTGTCTGGAGAAGATGGGGGTGCTGGCAGGGGATTCACGAGACACCCTTCACCGGGAAACCTTCCATCCATTCATCCCTGAACACCATCTCACCAGCAAGTTTTCCAAGAGCTTCTGGTACTGGAACTACTGTTACTACCCTATTGTAGAGGTGAGGTTCTCCATTAATTTCCTTTTTTTTTTTTTTACGTTCCTAAAGGTTTCTAAATCTAAGCAGGTCATTATCATTATTTACTCTGAAGGAACTAAAGTGTGGTGTTTTAACTCAAATCGAGCACCCAGAATAGTCAATATACTGGTACTCACTAATGGATATCCAAAAAGAAAGGCGTTGAACATTTCGTCTGTGATCACATGCACACATGGTAGATCATGTCTTCATGCACCATCCATGTTTGCCACACAAGATGTGCATCTTTCATGTCTATGGGAGACAATGAGGCATGAACACTTGCCACACAGTGTCAACACATAAAATCTAGGACAGGCAATAGGGGACTATCCCTAGCAGCCGACAAATGGATTTACTTAGTGATTAATTATTCCAGTCTAATGTCATTACTGGTGATGCTTTGCAGTAAGGAACTTGTTTGTCTTTTTAAGGCTTATGCGGAGATAGGTACCATCTGTACCTCATTTACACAGAATTGGACTGTCAGGTTTAATTTGATATTTTCATTTTGAATACAAAAGCAGCATAGGCTTTATTTAAACGTGAGTGTAAAACAGGAACTGAAAATGAATCCATATTTTTCAAGTATTGTCTTTGACCATCAGAGACCAAACTCTGGAAAAAAAAAATCTTTAAAATCTTTAAAGTCCTTTCATTTTATTGTGTTTCAGTTTTGTTGTTAGTCTACGGTGAATCATGATTTGAATCTCTGAAGTCAGTGTTGATTCCCATAGTAACAGCTTGCTACACAAACACAAACATATCTTGACCAAACAAGGGTTAAAATTACGAATCATCCCTTTACAAGGACACGCGCGAACCGAAGTTACATCAGCAGTACGTGTCTTTTTTTTTTATTGCAGTGTAATCTTGCCACTCACAAAGGAGAAAGATACATGAAGATGGAGCTTAACAAGTCTGAGAGAACTCAATTACATACTATTAGAAGACATTTTCATAGAGTCTGCCATTGCTTTCAGACTGTCTGTTTGTTGTAGCTGACAATTTACGCAGCTCTCCGAGCATACAACCTTCATTATGACATTATCTGATCTATATTTCATCATATTGAGAAAAATTTCTTTAAATTGATTGGGTAACATTTTTATAGGTGCCCTTCCATGTATTTGTGTCAACAACCACGCCAGGCTAGCACAGGATGTAATGATAAATAGTGAGGCAAAGAGAACTGTCCTTCAGGTTTTGTATTGGCTCTCTGCAGTAGGTTTGTTGTCACCTTTAACATTATATCTCTTAGCATTTAACGCTTGACTGTTTCCCTAACTGCTGTTGATTCTGAGGACTGGAGACCTTTTTATTGTCTTGTTATTGTCTCGTTAAGGTCTCGTTATTGTCTCGTAAGTTTTGTCCATAATATACCCTGTGTGTGTTTCTCTGCCTGCCTAGGGCCCACAGTGCTGTTCTGATTTGGCCGTGTCCTTCCACTATGTGGACCCTGAACTCATGTACACTCTGGAGTACTACACCTTCCACCTGCGTCCCTATGGTTACAAGTATCGTTATCAGCCCCCACTGTCTGCGGGCATAGATGCTGGTGTGCAGGCCGAGACACAGACGGCGGGAGCGGTCAGAACCACTGAGCCTTCGGGTAAACGAAAAAGCCCTGCCGACACCGCAGGGGCGGACCAGTCCGCGGAGAAACCAGAGGGACAAACCACAGCGGTAAAAACAACTCAGAGGAAAAAGCCAACCAACAACAGGACTGCTCCCACACAGCAATGGCAGGAATAGCCTGGGGGGTGGGGGGCGGGGATGATATCATTGCATTTTTTGTTTGTTTGTGTTTTCTGTTCATGAAAGGGAATGTCTTAATGTGTAGGATATGCAAACTGTATTAGTACCAAGCAGCATGGGTCATGAGCCTGACGGCTGGTAGGCATATGCAGACAAAATGCTCTGTTTTTTTCCCCCTCATGGTTTGTGTTTTTCACACATTATCCACTGGACTGAATGGTAAGTGAGCAAGGTATAAGCAGCACACTGTCTGGTGTGCAGAAGATCCTTACTGAATTTCAATGTTCCATAGTCTTAATAATGGAGAGGTGTGAACTATGAACTTTTTGTTGTTGTTGTTGTTCACTGCAGTATATTTTGACCAGCGGTTTAGTTTATTGGTAGTGCACATGTATTTTTGACAAGAAGTCATTTGAGTTTATTTATACGTATGACATTCTTGATCATATCTTAATGATAGTTTTATATGGGTTCACATTTATTTTCACAGCTTCACAGCTATTTTTTTAAGATGTAAATATGAATAAACAAAGAAATCTCTTACGAAGATAATGGTTCTATGTAGTGCTGATTTTAGTACATGAATGTGTATTTTGTGTTTTGCTGGTGTGGTTTATTTCATATGAGCAGATCCTCCCTTTGTGATTGTCTCCAGTTCGGTGTTAATAACTTAAGGAAGGACAAAATATGGTCAGTACCATTCTATCCAACACTAAGCTTCTCAATACAACATTAGTTTCTACAGGATCTGGAAGCAGCTGGCACACATATCATTGTACCTCATTACTGGTAATGCAGACATTCCTGCCAGAATCGCAGGGATGTTCTCAATTTTTCAACCAAACATGTTCTCGATGTTAAGTATTTTTTTGTGTTATGCGCTCTCTGGAAATCACAAACCAGCTGACCTTGGTACAGATGATACTCAGGTTGTTTCTTTCTTTCTCTTTACTCTTTTATTTTTTACTTTCTATTAAACTTTAGTTGCACTTGTATTTTCGAACAATGGAAAAGTCTGTGGAAGGCGTGCGTGCGTGTGGCAGGGGGGTTATGGGACGGGGGGGGGGGGGGGGGGGGGGGGGCTGGGTGGCTAGTAATAAATGTCCCACTGGTCTTGACCCTATACATGACAGAGTCATTATTGGTTTACATGTGTCAGTGAAGTGACTCATCTGCAGAGTGTGTATGTATTTGTGTGTTCAGTTCACTGCCTCTGGGTGTGGTGCGCCATTGGCTGTATTGAGGCATTAGTGCATTATGAGCAGAATCATTACAGGTTTAAATAGTCTGGGGAATGCTGCAACATCTCATAACTATTCTGACAAGAGACTGCATGTTTCATAACAGTGGAAACTATTTTTTCTTTCGTTTTTGAAAAAGAGAAACGTAAAGAAAAAAATGTAAAAATCTCAAATTTAAAAATGAGAAAACAACCAGCACAGCCTGCAGCGTGCTCAAATTAAAATCAGAAATTTGAATATCTCTGCTCCGGTTGTTTTATTCCCCTTAAATTGCCTGCACTGTGAAATGAAGCATATCTATTACTGTAATGCATCTTCAAGTCAAAGAAATTCAAATAAAAAATGACCACAAAGATACAGCGGAATAACAATGTTAATGACTTTGATTTACTGAAACTAGTACACAGTTATTGCCAACAAAAAAAAAATGCAAATTAAAAGGATTATGATCCAAGCGGTAGATTCGTTGTCATATTAAAAGTACAACAGGACTTCCTCTCAGAGAGCATTAAAGTGCTGTTGTGTGAGACTGAGACATTTCTCGCACAGTTAAAGTAATTAGCAAACATCAAATAAATAATGTCTTTATTTACAAAAATTATACTGATTTGAACATTTGGAGCAAAGGAAAGGAATTATGACAAATAAGTACATAAGAGTAAAGGAAATGCCATCGGAGTTTAGATAAAAGATGCTATGTGAAAGCTATACTGATTGAAGTTGCAGTTAAACCAGCATGGTACAGGAAATGTGATTTGTTTTCATTGTTAAATTCTATATAAATATTTGCAATATTTCTCAATAAAATAAGCAATTAGCCTTTGTTTGAACGATGTCTTCAAAGAAATCATCTGGACAAGATGACAGGGACCTTGCAGGAGGTTATACATCAACTGCCTTGGCTATAGCCCACGTCGAGACCTGCTAAAAAACAAACAAAACCCACACACACAAAGACGATACATGTCAGTGTCTCTTCAGGAGATCACAAGTTTATATACTATTTAAATAGCACAAAATGTACATGTTTATTTCTTGAGCCTTCTTTGCAGCATCACAGAATACTGCTGTTATCATTTGCAATTAGAAATCTGATGTGTGTTTCTTATTTTATTGATTTTTGCCTGCTGTGTAGTGTGGCAGGCTATTCAGATGAAACATATCTAAGGAGTCATTAGAGCTAAGATATGTATTTATGACATGTACTTTGTACTTTGGCGCGATTGGATCCCCTAACCTCAACTTGCACTTATTAAAGAAAATGCCTCCTCTTGTCTCTGGATAGTCTCTTCTCCAAGGGCGTCCTATACCTGCCAGTGGAAACAGGATTTAATTACATGGATGAGACTTACACACACACACACACACACACATTAGAATGCTTAGAATGTACTCTATACAGTAAAGAATAGTGTTCCCTGCAGAGGCAAAAAAAAAGTACACAGGTTGGCATGTATGTTTTGGATATTTTAATTCAACACATACGAGGTATCTCCCAAGATGTAAGTATATAAGTAAGAGCTGAGTTAGAGATGGTACATCCTGTTCTTAAAATATCCATGGTTTAAATAAAGACTTCACTGGTACCACAAAGCTATAAAATGTAAAAATATTCAGTACTGACCAGTGAACAGTACATTTAGTGTTACATACGAGGTTCGAATTACGGGGGAGGTTGGGGGGGTCTGACCCCCCTAATTAAGACTTGGAGTCCCCCAAAAGAGGTAAAAACAACGGTTGGGGGGGGGGGCCTTTATATATCCTATGCCATATAGCCCTGGAGAAAAAGTTGACCCCCCCCCCCCATTGTCAAATATGAACTATGACTAGACGAGCTCTTACCAGACTCAGAATTCCTCCGACCCATCAGCCCAACGAATACATCATGCATTTCTCCTGTAATAAAGAGTCAAATACATCACCACACCACACATTACAATCGGTTTTATTGATAGCGTCAAAAAACAAAACAACAACAACAACAACAACAACAAAAAACAAGCAAACAAACAAAAACAATAATATGCATCTGACATATCCAGTCTGCAAGAGGAGCAGGGGGAATTGTCTTACTTTTTTGCTGAGCTAGTATGTCGTCTTCGTCTGAAAATAAATTAGACAAAAGTGGTATCGCACGAGAACTTTTCTTCAAGTAAAGGACTGCACTGAATTGGACAACCACTTCATCTGATCAACTGTTTGCCAAAGCTTGAACTGTGCCACTCACCAGCGTTCCTGCGCCCCATTAAACCAACAAAGCTGTCATAGTCTATATCGTTAGACCTCTTCATTATGTTACGAGATGAGACTCGATAACTCGGACTCTCCTGTGTAAGAAAAATCCTCAATGTCACGGGTTTGTTCATGTGCGTATTTTGTCGATCATAAACAGCTTAACATGGCGATTAACGTAAACGAGTCTTCATAATATCATCGCAAAAACAATGACGGGAGATCATCTTTGCACGTACCTCTGACGATGATCTTTGCAGTTCTAGCTCCGGACAGCTCGAACGACTCAGTCGAAGTTCCATCACAAGAAACAAGATCACCAACAATATTCCTCGACTCATTTTCGTATGGCCACCTATATTGGACGCGAGATCAGATGAATGTTTTCATCGGTTAAAGACCCAACTTAACAACAAGCATATTAGAATTTATCACATTTCTTCTCTAAATTACAAATATCAACCTGTTAGCTGATATTGTTTTCCGCTGACAAGCCGCAAATGATTTTAAAGAGCATAGACATACACCAGCACGTATATTTGAATCTTCTTACGCAAACTTTAAGGGTTACGGTATGCTATGGTCCAAACCCCAAAACACCGATTAAGTTTCTGTAATACCAAAAGTTCAGTGATAAGAGTTGAGCAGAAATAGCTATCTGAGGGACCTCACGGCTCGTGAGAATTTGTGCGTAATAACGCATACTGGCATTTCATTTCGCGCTATTGCTGCAGGCTGTACCTTCGACTAACAGCACATGTCTGTTTAGGAGGTGTATTCTTTGAATTGATTAGCTAAACAGAAAGTAAAAATCTTGTTTTGCAGAGTTGTCACCATCCTGTGAGTTTAAGTATGTCAAAATTAATCACACGTCCCCCTTAGAAAAGGCTACTGGTAACTTATATATATATATATATATATGTATATATATATGAAATTGCTCCAACAGTACTGTATAACATCAACCAACGAAACGGTCGGAATAGCAGTAATGATGGGCGGAGTGCTCATATTTCAGTAAATGAATAAATAAGTACCTTCATTATTTAACACAATAAATTAACAGTTCCAAGAAAAAAAGAAAAAGTTACAGAAATCACCCATAGTTTCATAAACTTTATTTGTACTTACCTGAGATGATGGTACCGTTATAGTCGTTGTTCACAGTTGGGGAGCGCCTACTTCAGTGAGTGTTGAGGGGAATCGAGGGTTACAGTCCTGCTACGGTGGGATATTGCACAGAGAAGACCTTTCCCTCTGACAGTTAAACGATAGCAGCATCTGCGTAGGTCCAATCAGACGTACTGGTGTAGGTGTGGTTTAAGGTTATATACCCTGGCCATCATCGATGACCGTGCAAGTAAGACTCTGACATCAGAAGCATTTTGCATTCCTTAAAAGGAAAAAGCCACGATGTACCATCTAGATAAAATCACGTGCTTCCCCTGAATGCTCATGATTTCAGAAATGATCTTTAAACTTTATCGAAATCTTTCATGCAACCTGGCATTGCGTTCAAAAGCCTTCAGATTGGTCACATATTTTTTTTTTTAAAAAGAAAGAAAAGAAAAAAGTGTGTATCTTTTCATTTTGCATCATTTAACACACTGGATATAAAAACCCTACGTGAGAGGGACCAATTTGTCTAAATGTCATCTTTGTTGACTCTTGGACATAATGTTTATCAATTCGTACTCTCCTTTTCTTTCAGCAAAGTAAGGCCACATTATGTATTTTTCCTCATGACTGCCTAATTGGACGAGTCATGACGAGAATGTAATCTTTCAAGGAAGCAATTACACAGATAGCAGCTGCAACAGCATCTCACAACCTACGTGGACATCTTGAAGAGGCATCTAACTGGGTTGGCGACATGCAGAGTTGATTAGCAGGAACATCCATTAGTCATTGCCACACTGAGCAGACAGAAAGGGCAATCATGTTTTGGAATTGCTGTTGTGTTTTTTGACTCCCACTTCATTATCTTAATTTTATTTTTTTTATTTTTTTTATTTTTTAATATTTAATGTCGGTAGGTGTGCTGAATTAGCACAAGGGAAAGTGACTACATGACAGGCTGTGGAGTTCATTCAAACTATGTATTTATGTTTCAGATGCTATTATAGTCTATGTGACCTTTTCAAATGATCAGATGCACTCCATAGTACAACTGTTGCACTGCAAAAGAGACTATAGGCATTAAAAAAACATAAAACATTTCTCTTTCTATGTGTAATAACTTTGCTATTAATTACATTTCTATATAGCTGCTTGTGTCAACCGCTAAGGGACCGTCTCTGTCTCTCTTAGACTTAGACTTTATAACTTTAGAATGTGTTACCCAGCCTTGCATGAAAAAATAATTGAAACATATCTGTGCAGAATGCAATGTTGAGAAAAAAATGGATGTGCATGTCTGAATAATGAACACAGACCAAATTCATTTGCAGGAATTCATTCAAGGAATGCAGGAAATCTCTAAAATTATGGAAAAAGCAAAATCCAGGCCCGTTTCTTCATGTCTGCAAATCAAAACGTTGCATATCCTTATGGAATGCAAATGATATTAAAAATGCTTATGCATTTTCTTATACATTTGATAATGTACTCTGAAATGTTTGTGTAGTCAGTTAAAAGCACTAATTGAGGGCAAAATATATAATGTCGTCTTCGTCTGAAAATAAACCTTTTTTTTAAAACGTGTTTACTGTTTTCCTATGAGATTTCACAGTACACACATGCTTTTGTCCTATAAACATTTATTCATAAACACTTACAAACAGTTGTCTTATAAACACTTATTTTATTTCTGACATATAAAAACCAGTTGGTCACAGATGGTTTCTTGACACTTAAATGCTGCTTTATTCTCTCTTACAGTAACAACCACAGACTATCAGATATAGGGAGGAGCTGCAATTTATTTTATCTTATGTATTTTACTTTTCTATACTTAGTGCGACAAAATAAACTGTCACGGTGAAATACGTTCATGTTAACCCAGTGAGTTAAACCGTTGTTATCTGTGATTTTAGTGGTTTGAGCATTTTACAAGAATGTGTTAATGTTGTAGTAGGTGTAGTAGAGTGTGAGAATTGAGAAAAACGTGGTGAATCGTTGGTGTAAATCAGGGGGCTATGGTGCTTATTACACACGCTCCATAATTCATGGAGCAATCACTTCTAACAATTACTCCCAACTTCACGTGGTGCCATTTAAATAAGTTTCCCTATACTGACATGCAAAGCATGAATTTTTCTCAGATGCTTTTGTGTTTTGTTTTGTTTCTTTGGTTTTTTTTTTTCTTTTTTGAAACTTTGGGCCAGTGTACCTAGCTGTCAGGAGAGTTCAGGGTAATACGTAATCCTCCATGTAGCCAATGATTGACTGATGAGGACATGTGCCAAACTACAAAGAGGTCGAAACAGGTGTGTTTTCCCAAAAGGTTAGAGCATTACCATCCTTATGTATTAATGATGAGCTCAAATCCATATTTGTCCCTTCCTGAACTCAGCAGATCACAGAGTGGGTCGAGGTGAGGATTGAGGTGGGAGCAAAGATCTAACAGCGTATGGGGGTGGGAAAGTGATTAATTGCATTCTTCCATAATTAATGACCATCTCTTTCCCTTCATCAAAGTACCACATCCTGTGACTATCAATGAGGTCCTTAGGGAGAATGCCATAGGCTGTTTATTTAAAGCACAGTGAGATGGGGATTCCTTACTACAGGGAGGATTAGAACAGAGCTACACACCTCACGGTCAATGTGCTAATGGCACGGTAGTACATACTGAGACAGATTAGGTCTTATGTCAGGAAATAACGTAAATAGTGATAAGAAAAAAAATACATTTCCAAGTAATAATGATCAGAGGGTTTTTGGGGTTTTTTTTAAAGTGCACAGTCAGTGCTGACTGCTGATGGAGTCAATTTTCTCTTTCTTTGGTTTTGTTACTAAGACTGCACATAAAACTCATCAAAAGGGGCCTCGTGAATTAGGTTTTACTTTGGTTTTAGCAAAACCATATGTTTATCTATCACTAACCCAAAGGAATAAAGTTAAATATCACTGGATAGTGATTGACAATTTCACAGTTTAAAATTTAATTTCGCAAAAGGCTGTCTTTATTTGATATCCTTTTCTGGTTGGGTTGCTTTCTTGTTTATTGTGAATATGGAACAGCCATTTCACTTTTTTTTTGTAATCACACACTTATCTGCACCTGCTTGCCATCCTCAACAATCACAAGCTAATTAGGTTTTGTGTAGGAGTCAAGGGATTCACAGTTGGGTTTGTTCTATGCTGCAGCTTTTTTTTATTTAGATAAACCAATTTTTTCCCCATAGAGAGACAGAACATGCTTGTCATCTTAAAAAGAATTATACACAGTAGAAAACGTGGTCTCTCAGTAGGTCCGTTCCTTACTGACCTGAATCTCAGACAAATATGAAATCTTAAGTGCTGGTTATAGAGTTCGGAGACAAATTTGGTCTTCAGTAACTTAGAGTGGAAAGTGAATGAAATATGACATTTGATGAGATAGCTGCTGACAGCTCAGATTGCTGGTCACAGTGTTTGGCTCTCTAACAGCAGGGAACTGATGGCTGAGTCTGTGCCGCCCATGGCCATGGCTGGGTCCATATAAAAGAACACAGAGAGAAGCAACTGCTTGGATTTCCCATGATGGGAAATTTCAGTTCATCTGACTGAGAAAATTGAGGGCTTTGGTCGTAATTCAATTAGCATTCACTCAGCACTCCCACAGAAACAAGATGCCGAACTGAAAAAAACCCCACAATATCAGAGAATAATTAAGCAAAAAATTGAATTTTAAAAGAAAAAAAAATAATTTTTATTTTTATGAATTACTGAAAAAATGACAATTGCACATAATTGCCATTTCCATGGATGAATTCCTTTCCGCCCGAATATTGATAGGAATATGCCTTGTATGCTGTTGATGTTAATTTAAGATATGATTTGAATATAAAGTACTTTAATCATATAGTACCTGTCACACAAATATAGTGTTTCAAGACTTCATCTGGTACAATGCAGTGCAATCTAACTTAAATTTAATAGAAAAGCCAAACATTTTTTCTTAATGTCTACCACACTGAAACTTTCAATTTTGTGTTCTACAACTTTCTGAAAACCCCTGTGATGGAGTCCAGGCTTTATAAAGCTAAATGAATGGGTAACAGCCTTGATGAAGAGAATACAAGAAAAGAAAAGAAACACCAACTGTGACCTCTGGGTCCGTCTGTGGACTGCATCTGTTTATTGGCTGCATTGTGCAAGCAGAGAACCATAATACCTATCTCCCACTCTGTGAATCCCCAATCCAGAAAGGCCAGAAGGCCCCTATTGCTGGTACTTTGTGTTTGGCTCACTGTGCAAAGAGTACGTATACAGACCCATGACGGCTCAAAGTCCTCTATCCATTGAAAATGAACCCTGATGAACTGGAGCTCAAGGACAGAGGGACACTTGCACAGTCCTCCTCCACTCCATTCCGATTTCAGCCTGCTTTCACAGACTGAGGAAGCAGAGAAGTAAATCGTGGCGAGTTAAAGATGAAGGAGAACAAGAGAGGGAGAGTGACACTACGCCACAAGAAGTCGATGGGACTGAAGAGTTATTAAAAGCCAGGGCAGAGCAGGAGTACTTTGCTTTGGTTATGTCAGTACAGCTGCAAGCGGAAAGGGGCTAAATTTGAAGACAAGCTTAACCAAGACAGCTGTAGATCGATACCCAGAGAGGCCAGGGGCGCGGGGGGGGAGGGGGAGGGGGGGGGTTGGGGGTATGGTCGCAGGGTCATGTGGTACGTATTAGACGTGTTTGTAAGCGGGGGTTTGTAAGCTCACGCAACGACGGCAAGACACTCGCAACTCTCAGGATCTCCTGCTGTTTGTCTCACCCTGGCGGCGACATGGCAGTGCCCAGAATAGCCCAAATAAGAGGAAGCCCAGTCCTCCCCACTGTACACCATACTAGAGAAACACACGACTTTAATTGAATTAATGGGCTGTTACAAGGCAGGACACTGAGCAGAGACACATTTGGCTTCCTGCTCTCTGTGGACTCCTTGGATAACACTTTGACACCTTTTTTTCAGTGCTCCCCTCCAAAGCTTTAGCTCAGTTCAGTTCAGTACACTCAAGAGATGTTGCTTTCATCAAAATGATAATTTGAGATCCGTTTTACACAATTCTGCCTCTCCTCAGTCTTAAGTGTTCCTCTCCACAGGGTTACATTTGTGGTTGATGGGCAACGATGATTTGTAGTGCTCAGTTTTGGGATGTTATTGTCAAGCCATTTCTAGGATATGTTTTATATTCCTCTCACTGTGGTTCATCTGTTGCAATGTTCCACATGACAATCGGATTCAGGCGACACAACACAGAAGGAAATAAAGCACTCCAATTCAGTTTGGCCTCTTTTGAAATGAGAGTATTGATGCAGCATCTCTGCTCCCATAAACTATTCATGGTTCATCACAACTGGAAACTGCTCTGTGACAATCACAAAAGACTTTTCCTCAGTTTGTTAAAGAGAGGATTCATATTGTCGTCGTCGTCGTCGTCCCCCTCTCGAGACACACTCATCAGATATGGTCCTTAATCACTGCCTTGAATAGTTTGACGAGTAAGTACAAAACATACCCAAACGTCTTGTTGTTTATCACTAAAAAGTCATTGACGGAGTTGGTTCATTCAGATTTCACGGACGCACATTAGAGCTTCGGCGAAACAATCTGATTTATGCATGTCTGAATGAATGAGTTCAAATTCGGGGGTATCGCTGAATTACATTTTCAAAACGTATTCGAGTAATTTCATAATGAATATATGTCACTTTATACTTTTGCTTTTTGGTTAGGTTTAGAGCACAATAAAGATGGGGTCAGGAGAGGATTCCGTGCCTCTTTTACTGAGGACGTAACGTAATTCACGTTGCACAGAAGACGACGGGACCACGTAAGTATAGTCAGATAGTCAATAGGATAACTAGTTCAATCAGTCTATGCATCAAGAATGCTTAACTGCACTACAGCACTGTAACAGGCTTATTCGCGCCCCGTGTTTTCATTGCAATTACAAAATCATAACCCACATGGAGACGTGGATAGGTTCGAGTTTTTTCTACATGACTGATCCCATCTAGTCTTTGAGTGACACTAAAGTAAATAATTAGTCGTTCTCGATGGTTCGCATAGTATTAAGATGGCAACTTATCAGGCTTTTTTTTCGCTTAAACATTTGATTCGCGTTCTGCCCTGGTAACCGCTGGAGTGACACCACCAAAGCTGCGTAGGAGAACAGCCTGATCTTTATGTGAAGAGAGCTAGGTGATAGCCATCTGCTCCGTCATTTCAAACCTCCGGTATTCAGGCTATACTCAGGGGGAAAAAACAGGCTCATTTTCTCTTTAGCCCTAACATAAAGAGTTCAGAATAAATCAGTTCATCTCTATATGCAAATGCCCAAGCGTGCTGTATGCAGTAAAATTACAGTAATACAATAGAGAGATAATTCACAAAGAGGGAAAAAGTACCTTTATAAGGTCATCTTTATAGCCTACATGAGTCATGTAAATGGAGCCTTCTGTAGTATCTAATCGACAGTGGCGTTTGGTCTCGTGTCACTTTAATAGATATTTGATTAAGCTCTTGTTGATTAACGGAGCGGTGACAAACTGAGTAAGGATCACTGTCATCATAAACACATTATGCCCATTAAACCGAAATTCTTCTGCGGAAACATCAGAGTCAGTAAGTAGGCAGAGCCCTAAAATACTCTGAACACGGGTGCAAACGATTCTATAGTACTGTTTATGTGGAGATGCAGCCAAAGTACACTTGAGTTTCATTTAAAAAGAATTTTTCATGTCGCAAACATATCCTCTATTCAACCCAACAGAAATGATCCGCGCTCTCTTTGAACCAACTCAATGCTTTTAAGATCTTAAAATACAGAAGGATGTGTGGAGATCTCTCTCTCTCCCTCTCTCTCCCTCTCCCTCTGTGTGTGTGTGTGTGCGTGTGTGTATGTGTGTGTGTGTGTTTCTGTTTGCCAGTCTGACTATTCTGTCGAAAAGAGGAAACGTGTTTCGCTACACGCTAAGGAGGACAGGGAAAATGAATTTACGGCTCTCGTAAGCCATTTTCTTCTCTTGGACAAAGTTTTCCTAAAAATAGTTTTCCCCCTAGTCCTCCGAGTTTTCAAAGGGACTCCTTAGCCTTATGGTTATGACAGATAAAAGCTGTGAGGAGGTAACTGTGGCTGGCATTGATCTTTCCAATTGTCCAAAAGTCTCAAGCACCACAGTACTAACCCTAGTATTATGTTCTAACGAGCTTGACAGTCTGAAGACACAGATGCACGATTCTATACCGTTTGACCAGATACGAAGACGTATTGACGGTCTGTTTTCAACTTAAACAGCCTACACATAAAGCGATGTGTTTATTCCTAGTATGCCTAAACGTTTTTTTATGGTTTTTCTTTTTCTCAGCATAATAGGACCCGGAGAACGCACTCACAGAATGAATACAAGTGTGTAGGCTACTCTTGAGAAGCCTGACACTACGCAATATTCACTGATGTAACTGCTGAAGTTTTGAAAGTACATTCTCTCATGAAACGCTGTCCGTCACGCTTTTCAAACCCAGTGCACTGCAATTATTGGTTAATAAGTCGAGTTCACAAACAAACAAACAACAACAAAGCCTCGACCTGATTTTGGGCAGATTGGGACACTCGCTGTCGCTTTTTGGTGCTTGTCCGATGGTGGTACATCGGTGTTGTAACACGCTTCAAATACCATGGTACTCGAAGCGGGAAGCCGTGCTGCTGCCTAATGGATGATTCGCTGAGAGACTGGTGTGATGAATCTGTCCCTTTTGACGATGTCACGGAGCTTTGTGGCTTATTTCTCTCCTATTACTCCATTCCCATCCGTTCCTCCTTCAGCGATTCCAGCTGCCCCTCGACCCCTCTCTGCATCTACCTCATCAGAAAGTTTTAAGGGAAATTGCAAATTCCGAAGAGATCAGGGTGGGCCACACAGTGACAGAATGAGAGATCGGAAAGGATTAATCTTTTCCGATTGCATTATAAATTCTCTGATTGCAGTAGACACAATCTTCATACTCTCTGGCCTCCCCTTCCTCTCCTTGTGTATATGAATCCATTTCCAATACTTCAACCTTGTCTGGCGCTCCGCAGTCTAATTATAGAGTATAACATGCTTAAAAAAAACGCGTGTCCAGATTAAATGTACAACATCGCAGCTCCTTACAGTGATTAAATGCTTTGCTGGAAGTTGTAATTCTGCTTGGTTGTGTGATACAATGTTGTGATTAAAGTGAATTTCCAAAGTGATAAATAGAGCTGCCCATACGCGGATGGGAAGATGGGAATAACGAGGAAGCCTACGGACACTGCGGTGAGATACTGAATCGCCATGACAACTCGTTCTCCGAGGGCAAAAGCCAGGAGTGTAAAGGTAATTTAAAAAAAAACCCCAATAATATAGTTCTCGCTCAGTCATCACTCCTGACATTTTTCTCTTTTCTTCCCTGATTCAAATAGGACAAAAGAGAGGGAAGTCTATTAAAAACATTATTCATATTTCCTCCCCCCTCACTCTGGATTCATTACAGCTAAATAGGCTTGGTTATTGCTTTGGTGGTGTTTGGAAGCAACGGTTAACGACTTCTGACAGAGCATAAGAGAAAAGCCAGTGCTCAGGATGTGCTGGAGGACTGTAACGTTTATAAAGCAGTCAAGGTCAGTTTTGACCCTTTAGACAGTAGCCTAGCTCTGTGAAGTCCAACCATAGAAAACGCTACAATTATCTACGTAAGCTTCCCATTTATAGACGTTCTACATGAGTTATCGGGCTTGAAAAATGCCAGTTCCGACAGTGTAAGGTGACCAGAGAAATAGCTCAAACTTGACCAAGACAGAAGTTATTTTTATATTTTTGCGTCATACAAAGCGACGGGAAGATCCACACTTTAAAATACCTAATGAATCTAAAGAACTCAGAGTGACACGCAAGTACAGTGTGAAAATTCATACAGGTTATCAATGCAAATTATTTTAAAAAACGGAAGCAAAAGTAAGAGTTAATTTGTTTGAATTTTGTGATGCCCAAATGCTTTAGTTTGCCGAAAATTACAACTAGTCCACAAGCAAGAGGAAAGTTTTGATGATAGAATCATCTGGTAGTGTTGAGATGTAGTTCTGCAACAGCAGTGTAATGTGGACTCTCAGATGTATTGGTCTCTTTAATATTAGATCCACATGACATCCTCTGTTGTCTGTTACCTGCAGCTCTGTGACAGGAAACAGAAAGGAGTTGGTGAAGAGGAAGAGAGTGTAGTTTAAGTATAATCCATTTTCTGAAAAACAGAACATGAGTCGGGTGAATTATTGCAATACCACGTCCACAAGTGTGAAGAGCTGTTTTTATCTTTGTTGGAGGCATGTTGGCTTTTGGTCAACTGCAAAGAAAAAAAATCAAGGACCTTGTTGGGGTATCACAATAGAAGACTGGATGTGACACTCAAAATGCGATGACATCACAGACAACTTGTCTCCTTCAGTCCAGTGGGAAGGTTTCATAAAGCTGTATTTGCAAAGAGGAATACGTTTACACCCTATGATTCCTATATTTTCTTTATCTTGTCAGATTATAAAAATGTCGGATTATAAAATTCAAGGTTTTATAATAAGAATCAAGGTAGTGGAACAGGTCACTATTTTTTACTTCTTTTTGCGTCAAGACACGTATGAAGCTAAACTCTCGTCACTTTGTATTATTGAATCATTAACTGCTTTCATGCAATTGTTTCATGTTAGTGTGTGTGTGTGTGTGTGGAGAGGCTTTACTGTTTTACTCGTAAAACTTCTTGCAAAAAAACCAAAAAAAACCCAGCAAAACTCTACTTACTTTTGTTTTAATGGAAGTGGAGAGGCCCCAGAATCTAGCAAACAAGGTGTGTGTGTGTGTGTGTGTGTGTGTGTGTGTGTGTGTGTGTGTGTGCATGCACATATATGTCTGGGAGCATGCTCATGCTTCACATGTGTGTGTTTGATTGTGTTAGATATCTTCCGCTGATGACCATCCAGGATAAGATGTGACACACTGCTGATGTTTCACTTGCTTACTGCGAGGGAGACACAGAAGAGGACAGATAAATAGTTACAGACCTAACACAAAATATGGATGACCACGGGCCGGGCTACTCTCTCTGTCCCACCAACTACTGTCAGGTGCAAAAGGCAACTTGGCTTTGGTAGTGAGATTACATTCATTACTCATGCTTTCAATGCAAGCACAATGAGATCCACTGACAGAAAGATGTCCACAGTGACAAAAAAAAGTGTGCCAAATACGCTGGGAAATGACAAACAAAAACCCAGCCATGTCCAAAAAATGTGATTCATGAGGACAGAATGAACTAATAAATAAATGTGTGGATATTGTGTGGAAAGATCGGCAGTGGCAGCAATATGAAACAAAAAGGGAAGAATGTACATGATTTGTGTGTGTGTGTGTGTGTGTGTGTGTGTGTGTGTGAAAGAGAGAGATGGGCATAGTCAACAGAAGAAAAAAAGAGAGAGGTAATGAGAATGGCTGTCAAACCAACAGCGCACTCACAATGCTTAGGAGCAATATTCATTCACCACATACCAAGTCATAAAGGTTATTAAAAGACAAACTGATGGTTTCTATTATGTCCAACATCTGAGTCTTATGTCATTCCCTCACGCTGAACCTATGTAAGGTAAAGTAAACAAACCATTTTGAGAAAGCAGCTATCAAATCAAGCCATCTGTTTTGGCCTCATGGCATTTCAAGCTTGAGAGTTTCCAGCCAGTGATTTAAAAATTTGTTTATTTATTTATTTTATTCTGAAGGCATTCTGTTTGTATGTGTGTCCCAAGGACACAGATTAATGTGGCTTGTAAGAATCGATATTGAACAGTGAGCTCAAGGCACCAAATCAGGTGCTCTCTCCTCAGAAATGTGATTTAACTGTGGCTTGAAAGAGCTCACGGCAAAATCATTGGGAAACTGAGGGATGTTGACACATATGCGTGGGGACTTTACTTATATAATTCATATTACACTTCAATTCAATAACCCTTACCATTGCTCAGTCTCCCGTGTTGAGTTTGATCTTCACAGTATGAATGCAATCATTCAATGTCAAGGATCTTTCTCTATCTATCTATCTATCTATCTATCTATCTATCTATCTATCTATCTATCTATCTATCTATCTATCTATCTATCTATCTATCTAGCTGTCTGTCTATTACTGTATTCGTTTCTGTTTGTCAGTATCAATGAAGTTGGACTCTATATTATTTGCTTGCAGATATTAAGTCTATTACGAGCTGTGCGGTTGGAGTGCTGTTGGGCAAATTAGCGCAGTGTATTTCAGCCTCTCTCCCCCTCTCATATGTGCTATAAGATGAATGTGAGTGTAGAGATGAGTCTAATTATCAGTGTCAGGGGCCCACACCTGAACCTGTCAGCTCACATTGTTTAGCCGAGAGAACCTGGGGAGGGAGAGCAGGATTACAATACTTCCCATAATGGGGGTGTCTGAAGAGACCCACACAGGAGGAACAAACTGTCAACAAGAAAGAGCATGTGAGAGAGAGAGAGAGAGAGGGAGAGAGAGAGAGAGAGAGAAGGAAAGGAGCATGAGTGTCCATTTTGAGACACAAAAGAGATCAGTTGCATGGACAGCTAAGGATGCAACATCGTGGGCCTCCATTTTGTCAAGAGCATGTTTAATTTTTTTTTTTTTTTTAATAATTCGAGTATTTTGAATTTGATACATATATATATGTCCGGCCAGCGGACAATGGCCACTCCAGATGGAACACAAGTTGTAGTACTGCACATTTATTCATTTAACAGATCCCTGAGGCGTGAGGTACTGACGAAGCTTTTTAGCTCCATTATGTGAGAAATTATACCCTCTCCAATTATCCGGATTGTGTTTGTGTTCCTTTGAAGTCTGGGCTGAAGCTATCTGCATGATTCAAAACGGCCAGAGAAAGAGAGAGAGAGAGAGTGAGTGTGAGTGTGAGTGTGTGTGTGTGTGTGAGAGAGAGAAAGAGAGAGAGAGAGAGAGAGAGAGAGAGAGTAGTAGCTAGTAGTTGTTAGTAGTTACTAGTAGTAGTTCTGTAGTAGCCATGTTTATTTTATGTGAGTTTAAGTCTGTGTAAGTCTACACATAGATGTTTACATTTCTTGTTCCTTGTATTCCTTATCCTTTGCATGACTGCTTTGGCAATACAAATGCCATTTTTGTCAGGTCAATAAAGCACTTTGAATTGAAAAAAAAATGAAATTGAGAGAGAGAGAGAGTACGGAGAGAGAAAGATGGTCTCTTCTGCTTTGAGCGTTAAGTCTTTTGTTTCTACACCCTGTTTCTCCTGTGACGTCACCTGATGCAGGAATAATTAGAATGACCAGATTTGATTGACTTCAGACCATACAAATAATTTCTAACTTAAGGAATAACGTGAGGAAAGCCTGCCAACTTGCTTTATGGTAAAGTACAGAAATTTGTTTGAATTTTTTCCAGAAATA
This sequence comes from Chanos chanos, assembly GCF_902362185.1. Lineage (NCBI taxonomy): Eukaryota > Metazoa > Chordata > Actinopteri > Gonorynchiformes > Chanidae > Chanos > Chanos chanos. The sequence goes on along the minus strand of NC_044497.1, from coordinate 27,194,611 downwards.
TGTTTAGAAATACCTTGAGCATGTTATAATGATCACTGAAACTTGATCAAAAGAATGAACATCAAATGTTAATTAGTACCATAACAAGTCAGCTACATATTTGTGAACATTAAAACTTTCTGTGGGAAAGGGTAGGATATTTTGAGTTAAGTTGTCAGTTAGATAACAAAGAAACATATGCACTGCCAGATGGGAGACAAAGCTTGCATTAGTTCCACTGATACACACGGCATTTACCGCCATGCTCAATTTCCTGCCAATTATGATGTTTGAGTAACTTAAGAGGATACTAATTTACATGATATATCCGCAAAAATCAGTTATTATGAGGTTTGATGGAGGATATTACAGTAATTCCACAGCACTGGGATAACAAAACTTGATATGTAGATAGCAGAAAAACACAGATAGTTTTAGTGTGTTTGACTTTCTATTTGGGCATTAGGATAAGATCTTAAATCTTGAGCTCAGTACTGAAGTGACTCGATACAAGAGTATTTACACTTTGCAAACCTTCTGAGGTCCTTTTTTCTTGTTTTTTAAACACAGGTTAAAAGTTTTTGTGTAAGATCTTAATGTCAAGGGTGCTCCAAAGTGTAAGATGAAAAAATCCTCTCTCTCTCTTCTTGTTTAGGGAATAGAAACTAATGGGGGGTTTTTGTTTGCTTGTTTGTTTTTGTTTATTTTGGTTTTTTGTTTTGGGTTGTTTTTTTTCATTCGTGACACTGCTGTCAGAACTTCTTACTTTAAGATACTTTTCTCTCACCAATGTGTTCTTCCGTAGCACACCTCCCCCCTCCTTTTGCTTTCTACTCTTTCCTACACTCTACTGTAAGAGTGACTCTCTCTCTGTTTCTCTCTGTGCAATCCTTTCTCTCTGAAGTGTCATAGAGAGCACTAGAGTTTGAATTATCCCTGGTCTTCTGCAAAATACCACTGTCTCCTCCAGACTTAATCTGGCCAGCACTGTATCTTTTCTCTTCCGCGCTCTCCCATATTAATGTGATTCATAACCAAATTTTTACAACAATTTGAGTCAGGCTTAAATGGATTTACACTCTCAGAAAAGGTGGCAGCTTGGGTACCAGTGGCGTCTGGAAACATTTAGGCGGTGTGACAGTGTTCTCATCAACACCACTCTGTCCGACAATCATCGTACTGGTTTTGATCATTTACACCTTTAGGGCAACTGAGAATAGTGTTTTCCATTATGACTATCTGTCTTTCAGCACCTTTGGTTTTTCCAGGCACATTTTGCACACAGGGGATTTGCAGACAGGGACAGAGTATATATCACTCAGTTTTCGGTGGTGGATTTTTATTCACAGAACTACAGAAAGGCAGCTGCGCATAAAACTCATATATATATATATATATATATATACACACATGTGTAAAAACTCAGATTCAGAGTCAGATTAACGCGACTCCATATACGTAGGTCTCATCCACAAATTTGACACGAAGCATTTTCACATCCTGGCCAAGGTCATTTATGCGTTCAAAGGCAGTTTTTTTTTTCAGTTAGAATAGGCTATATGCATTTGACGCTGGCATTTGGCGTGTCTTGTATAGACCGATTTGCGGACAGAACGCTTTAAATTAAATCTATTGACTTTTTCAGAGCATGTAAAGCTAAGGAACGTAATCATACCCTATCTATCACAGTGTCTTGAGGTAGACGGCATTGAATGGAGGTCGTGAGTACGCGACATTACCTTGGCCCAGCTCGTGAGCAATTGAACCAATAAAAAAAAGAATAAAGGGGGTCAGAGGTGAACCCCCAAAGGAAAGTGATAAAGAACGGGGGTAGTGATTGATGTGTTCCCCAAGGCATGCATGCATGCATAAAACCACCAGATAATAATTACAAGAAGAAAAAAGGGTTTGCGGTTTCGTTGCTTAGAAAAGAGGAAAAAAGACACATTATACCCACAGCTTACATTTTAAGTGTAAAAATTAAAATTCAAATGTTTTTCATTCTTCAGTAAAATCCGTTACTTTCCCCTTAGGGATCTGGGGGAAGAATGGTTTTAAGAATCAGAAGGTATGTCGTAACTTTCATATTGAAGGTAATCGCATTAAGCATTGACAAAATATCCCCAAAATACCTCATAGATAAATCTGGTCAGTATTTTACCACATCTGGTTGGCCTGCTGTAATGTAATTTAATGATGATAAAATAACAAGTGCACTTAAAATTATAGCACTTAAGAGAAAATGCAACCATAAAAAAGCAATAAAATCTGATAATGAACTGAAGATATATCGGCTTATCTTTTCAGCACTAATCAATATCATGAAAAGGAAAGGAAAGATCTTTGGCTGTGTAACCATAGTGCTCACAGACTATATGCGGTACAACGCCACCATAGGGCATACACTGGCTATGGAGTCGACCAAGCATAACAGTGTCATCTAGTGGCTCTACACAAATGTTCATGCAAATTTATTTGTGCTCGTCTCCTTACAAGCCGTACACACTACAGATGAAAACGGTCAGTTCTCATAGAAATGCTTCAAACGTAGATATGTTTAGATTAATGTGTTCATTCATTGATGAGAATGGCATGATTTCATGTTGCCATTTTTAAGAAGTCATACAGATGGATACTAGAGGCGTCATTATTCATAATGTCCCACATACTGTTATATATGTTACAACTCAACTATTTACAATCATGATTCTTTTTGTTATCATTATCATCGTCGTTGTTGTCATCATCATCGTCAGTTCAAGAAGAGGAATCTCAGAGAAAGAGGTTTCATATCTTTATTTGATTTATAGACATTGAATAGTTTTTTTTTCTGTGGTAACTCCAAGTTTCTCATGATACCAACAGTATTTCCATAAAGTTTTGTTTTTCATTTAAATTACATCTATAATATTGTACTCACATATGCATTTATTGGTTGATTTCCTTATTGCAATAAACAAGAGTAGCCAGTATGAGTTGAATATTGCTACGTTTCGCCATACATACTCTTTGCCCCATCTGACAGATAAATTCAAAAATAATTTTATTGGCAAGACGAGGTTTGACCAAAGCGTCTCCATCTCTCTTTCTCTCTGCTCCTGGAGAGGCTTAGGGTGGAATAAGGCTACGGCTAAAACACACTTTATCACTAACATTACATCTGCCCTGAAAGGTTGGATGAATCTATTGATAAAACTCTAGACAATTTTTTCCTTGTTTTTTATATTTCTTCTTCTTTTTTTTCACATGGAGGACGTTTCATTGTGTATGTCTGCAGGATGGATCCATTCTGTATGGTGATAACAGATGTAACCAAGCATGTCTGTGTCAGGCGTGTTCAACTGTGGAAGTGGTTGTGTGAGGTTGCAGCCTTAAATTCTACTGAGAGAGGTGCTTCTCACAGTGTCAGTAGGTGCTGCCTTCGGCACACAGGTCCAGGACCAGAATTTCATTTTGTCTGACAACAATTATGATGAGAGTTAGGGTGAAAGGAGCTGACTGGAGACCTGTAGTTACATACAGCTTCTGCCTGAAACACAATGTGTCCCACTAACAAATCACAGAGTATGGGGAAAAAAAAAACCTCTAGCTGCATGGTTTGACTGAGGTCTGTCTGCACTTGCACTCTCACACACACACACACACACACACACACACACACACACACACACACACACACACACACACTCACACACACACACCTGGTACTCCACTTATAAATGATGAAACAAAAAAAGAGTACAACTCCAAGTTGAGGTCGAGTCAGTCAAAGCACAATGGTGGACGCTAACGTCAAGTTAGCCTTAAGTAATGGCATTGTAATGAATTTAGCTAAACCTGCAGCTCACACAAGAAACAATGCAACAAATCAATGATAACCTAAGTTGACAACCTTTCCTTGTTTTAATTATTTATTCATTTATTTTACCCTGTCTCCCAATCAGAGATGTATAAGACCCTTTAAAATGAAGGATCTCATCCCAGGGCGCCGTGTCCATTGCTCCCTTTTCTCTGTCTTAGCACTGAAAAGGTAAAGATCTCTGTGGAAGAACACCTACGCCTTTTAGCAGGCACACTTATCCATAATCCCTGTGCAACACGTTGATGCCTGTCAATAACAAATCGTTCATCATTCAGCTCCGTATTGCATTGCAATATCCAAAGACTACTAAGACATTATAGCACACTGTTTGTCAATGGAAGGGACACTGTATAACTGCATGAGCACTTTTTGTTACAAATGTGTCCAACATGGCCAGGCCTGTGAGTTGTTTTTTTTTTTCCTTATTGTTTTTAACCCCACCACCCACCCCCCCACCCCCCAATTTGTTCTTCAATTAGCTTGGGGACATTATCTAAGAATAGACCGCTCCCCCACCAAGATTCAATTCCAACCACTTTTGACTTTCATCAAGTGCAGGTTGCAATGTTTCCTACCTACATAGAAAAATATTCTTTTTTTGACTAATTTTTTTCTTTTCTTTTTCCTTTTTTTCTCTTTTTTTAGGATTTTCACATCACTATTTTGTTCAACATAACAGTGTTCAATGAAAATGAACAAAAGTATACAACCAATCAATCAGTCAAACAAACAAACAAACAAACAAGCATTAACCAATTGTTGTAAAAGAATACAAATAAAAAGCATTACATGGCTTTAGATTCAAGACAGGAAGTCTAGACCAAAGAAGGGGAGATTGCAGAGTCTCATTGTCTGTGGCTTCTTTAGGATTCTCTCGTTCAATATTCCCTTCTGTATTACCGTCATACACCACTCTCACTAAGTCTCTCCTTTCTCTCTCTCTCTCTCTCTCTCTCTGTCTCTCTTTTTCTCCTCCCCCCTCTCCTATGCTCAGAATGCTGTTGCTCTGCTTTCTCCCTTTAGGGGAGAGGTTGCCTGGGTGACACTGACCCGTTGGCTGATCTTTGCCCTGTGGAAGGACATTTCGTAGAGGGGCGGAGAACATGTAACAGGGGTCATATTGCTGGTCGGACGCCAAAAAAAAAAAAAAAAAAGAAAAAAAGAAAAGGAAAAAACAGCTTCTAGGGTTTTGGTTGGGTTGCATAATCAACTTGCCTTCTCCATGAAGAGAGCAAACAGAGAAGCATGTGAGAGTCCAAACGTGTGTGTGTGTGTGTGTGTGTGTGTGCTTAGATTCTGTCTCTCCATGTACACACTTCCAGAAAATTCCCACTGGGGTTTTCTCCTTTGTCTTCAGGAACTACTGTGAGTGTTGTCACAGCCAGTCCATCCTTTTTGTAACCTACTCAATACAACTACCGATATCAACCAACTTGAAAGTGCTGGACTACACTATACTACACAATAGAATATATAGAAGTGTACAGCTAATTTAGTTTAACTAAGATGGGGTTGTTTTGAAAGGGGGGGGGGCTTTCAGGTCTTTTAACACTGAGGGATGGTGACAAAAGAGGATGTGGAGCACGCTCCAACTGCTCGCTCTCTCTCTCTCGCTCTCTCTCTCTGGAGAAAGAATTTGACTGGTATCGAGGTTGACATATTTTTCCTCAAGACTTTTTTTCTTTTTGACAGTACAGTCTATTTTAAATCAGAACTCTGCAGGCCTCTTTCACACAGGCACTGAGCCCCTGGCTTGGCCTAAGCTTTCCTGGACCAGTGTCAGCTTCTCCGTCACCTAGCATGGCATTGGTCCTCGTTTTCTCCCCACAATCTGACACAGACTAGTGTGACACTAAACACTCCCTGTATACTGCCTCCAGACTGCCGTAGAGGAGTGGTCTGTTTTAGCCCCTCTGAGGAAACAGGAAGTTAGAATGTCTTAAGAGGCCAAAGCTAACACAAAGCACGAGTCGATTATAGCAAAGACCTCTTTGAGGCAGCTACCCTATGGGTGATTTAGTTTCGGGTTTGTTTGAAGTGAACAGAGTTAGAACAGACTGAACCAGAGGTAACAGGGGGGACACCTACACATACTGTAACACTGTACATACAGAAACAGTTGTTGCAGTCTCTGTGTGTGTGTGTGTGTGTGTGTGTGTGTGCAGTTGTGTGAGTGTGTTGACTAGCGCCTCGAGGGAGATAAGCGTCTTCACGCCAGAAGATCTGGCTTGAGTATAATTCTTATGTAATTTCTATCACCTCACAGTGTATGTCTGAAGAGAAGGAAGAAAGTTGGTGTACAGGGTAGCCAAGCTTTAAAGCATACTTTGTACCATATCTGTCTGCTTGATTTTCCTCTCAATCCATTTCTGAATTGCTCTCAGTTTCTCTGAATAGGGAGGAAGGGCTGGTGTATGGAAAGAGAATGAGAGATATCAGGTCTTCTCCTCTTCTCCCTCCTCTTCTCTGTCATTTGTTAAGGGAGTATTATTCTTGGAAGTTTCTTTTTTTTTTAAATTGGATTGTTGCTTGATGAGTTAACGCTAGTCACGGTTGTGGCATTTTAACCTAATCTTATGATTTCTTCACAGTGTGCTTCTGGAGATGCTGCTCCTGACTGGCTGCAGTGGGGAGGGAGGGTGGGACTGTGGGAGGAGGCGTGTCAGTAAGGAGAGAAGAGGATTGGGCCATGCGAGGTGCGGATGGGACCTGGGGCAGGTCTTAAGATGGCATGGCTGAGAGGTGGGCCCTGCAGGAGATGATGATGCGGATGGGGTGCAGGTGCTGCTGCGCGGAGAGCGAGTGGATTGGAGGAAGCAGCAGCCGCCATCGCCGCGGCAACAGCCAGGGGATTGGGCAGGAGGCCGGCACCCAGTGCTTTGGTGAGATCCTAAAAAGACAGACAGGACTGAGTCAAAGCGAGAATGTTCCAGATGGTTCTGAAATACATGACAGAAACTCTTCACAAACAGTTTCCATGGAATAGTCCATCACTGTTCCATGACTATCTGTAACACATTCTACCCAGATAACAGTGCTGATAAGGAGCTGGAAATGGGTTCAGGCCATCAGAGGAATCAGAGAGGAGAGAGAGAGACTTGCCGTGAGGTCTGCTCCCCTGTGCTTCTTATGCCGACTGAGCAGGGGGTTCGGTTTCCCGGCCACTCCATCCCGGTGCCTTCGACTTGATATGTGCTGAAGAGACACAGACAAACAATCAGAAAAAACCTTGAGAGCCACATCAGACCACAAACAGAGACTTACTAGTCAAACTTAAAAAAAATAAATAAATAGATAGATAAATAAATAAATAAATAAATAAATAAATAAATAAATAAAAACAGGGGAAGTGCTCGAGCCAGTGCATATCACTGTCTTTGCAAGCACTAACTGTCGATAGTGAATATATGACATTCAGAGCGCCTTGGATATTTGATGGGTCTTGTTGGGTTATTTGATAAGGGAGAGGTAGAGTCATAGATCCAGTCATGAGCCCAGTTTCTGCTTTACTCATGGTACCTACCGCCTGTTTCTTTACCTCTCTCACTCTCTCTCTCACCTGTTTGAGCTGCAGTTCTGAGTTGACCCGCACGTTGCAGATCTCACAGTGGAAGGTGCGTTCCTGAGTGTTGGGGTCTGTTGCCCCACTTCCCTGCTCTCCGCTGGGCTTGGGCCCCAAGCGTGGGTACGCCTTAATGGGCCCCAGTCCACTCCGTGCCTCCAGGATGGTTTTGTGTTTGGTGCCTGACAAGGATGAAATGAGACACAGAGAGGGAAAGGTGAAACACACCTCCCAGTTCAACCAACCAAGAACATTTACACAGGAACATTAGCAGGTCTTTACCTCTGGTCTGAATTAGGACTATGTCTGGAAGCATCTGTTCTGTGTCTGGACTACATTCTCACTATGTCTCAACTTGAAAGAAAATGACAGCGACAAATCTGAGCGCCGGAGACAGAGGCTCTCAACAGTCTTAGCACGATATTCTCACAAGTAAGCACACATGTGCTTAATAAGGCACATCTTCAAGGCACTACCGCAATGCCCTGTAATCACCACTAGAGGGAGCCAGTCGCTTAAGCGCAGCTCAACGTCATCGCGCTCGTGCCTGGCTGCTGGAAGCACAACTACAGTGAAAGAGACAGTGGAAAAATTCCCTTCCATGATTCCGATGTCATCATCATTCTGATGGGAACTCACAAAATCGTTTTTACTGCAATACACCCTGAAAGAATATCTGGCTACGGACTTTAATAGAGGTATTTGGGTTCACTTACATGTCAGTGACCTGCTATAATTCCAGAATTACAGCTGTACTGACCTGATAAACTCTCTTAAAAAATAATAAGGGGGAGGTGCAGAGATAAGTGACTGGCACAGCTGTTGTGCAAAACTGCATTCTTCACATATCAGAAACTCCTTAAAAATGAGCCGTCTTTAAAACCTCTGGGTGAGCTGAATTCCCAAACAGTTTTTAATATAACATAACACATGTTTCTCCTTCAATATCTGAGGGTTTTTTTTGTCCTGTAAGCTTGAAAACAGGACAAAAATGTGAACATATGTTTCACTATTCTCACACAATGAGGGCCCTGCAAAAAAAAAAAAAAAGAAAGAAAGAAAGGGAAAAAGGGCCCCTTTACAACTAATTACATGTTTTGTTCTAAAAAAAAATAGAAGAAGAAGAAAAGAAAAGAAAATTCCAGTTGTTTCCCACTCCCACCTCCAAACAAAAGGCAGCCCCCCTCTACTCTGTGTGACCGATAGTTCGACTCGAGGTCTCCAAATCCCTTAGCCATGAGAGTATTTGTGGAGTTTAGGTTACATGGGGAGAGTTGAGGAGGGAGGCCATGAAGCATGTAAGAGAATGTTTTTTGGAGGCCAAAATATGCCTTGGTGTTTATTTGTCTCCCTCCCTTTGTTTCAGTCTGGGATTCATCTGTAGATGGGATGCGAAGGCCAAACAAACAGATGACACAAGTATTGACACAAAAATTGGGCAACAGATGCAGGAAATCAGGCAGCCACTTCATGAGAAAACATCAAATCCTTCCAGAATCTGTCTTCAGTTTTTCACATAATTTCCACTCTGAATCTGCAAAAATCTGCATGCCACGTGCTTTCATTTCTGGGCCACAGTTTGGCTTTTCTTGGGGGGGGGGGGGGGGGGGGGGGGGGGTGGTGTCAGGTTGGCCGGCAGGAGTGGGGACTGGACAATATTGCTTCCAGATTGCGTGTGCCGCTAATGTTACTTAATGATGATCAGTCCTTCATCATTCATTGGAATATTCTGTTACTGGAAGGTTTGTTAGACTAAAATGTTTATTTAATGTTTTGTTCTCAGTGGAAGATTCTGATTATAAGCATTGTTTGAAGTTTGAGGCCGAAGCTTTTGTGTCAAAACAAATGTAAAAATACAGAGTGAACTCAATCTTACTCCAACCCCACTGCCTAACCTCCGGCCAAAAAAAGCCAGAGTAATTTACACTTCACATGTTGAATTCCCAATCAAAGAGAGGATTTCTGAGCGTCCACCTCCCCTTCCGGCTTTCTTTATGTTAAAGGAAAGCTTTCAGAAGTTAGCAATAAATTAAAAGCTAATCCTCGGGAAAACCCACCTATCATACTCTTTACTGTTCAAAAAACATTTTTGAAAAATCTGCTTAATTAACGAAGACAAGTATCTAGCTAGAGGGGAATAGTCTCTATGACATGACATCTACAGAAAGAGCTGCGAAGCATTTGCCGTGAAAAGCAAAAAGCCATTAGTGAAATACATGCTAACTCTAGCCTACTTAATGGGTTTTTGTGTACAAATTTAACACGTTATAACCGAGACAGGTTTGTGTATATCACAGACTGAAAAGTGACAGTATTGACAGTGTGGAAAGCCCACAACCCAAACAAGCGACTGATTTGAGAGGTTGAAAACCGTCTTCGGGCAGTGACCATAATTGCTAGTCTTCCACTGCAACTCAGTCATGTGTGATGCCGCGAGCTAAGCATAGCATACCTCTGCAATATGCTGCGCAAGACAGGGCTTGAATTTTTCAGCAAATGATTTCTTTAAATAGCATTTAGTGGAAAGGTTCACGCTGATGTGCGGCCCATTTGAGGAGGAGAAACATTTTTTCAAAACCTCCATTTCAGCACCTTCACATTATTGCGACGGAATATCTGTTTTAGAAGACCAAACAAATGGATTTCATTTGTTAGCACTGAACAAATTTTGTTTTGAGGTTTGAACCAAACACGACATTTTCCTCTTGTGCAGTTCAACTAGGGTATTTATGTCAATGCAAAGGAGCAACATAAAATCAGCGACAGTTGTCTAGAGTTCTGCTTAAGCATTCAGTGCACTCCCTAGAATTCCAACCACTTTCAAACACCCCATTTTCAATAAGAATTGCCACATGGGACAGAAATGTTACGTTAACGTGGCTTATATTAGGTTTACACTTGTGGTTATATGTATTTATATTTGGTTATTGTTCAGATTGTCCAGATTAAGTCTGCTGGCAGTCATACCTTTGTTATGAGCCTCCAGTTGGGAGAGTGAGTTGACGGCCACTTTACACAGTGAGCAGTATAGCAGCTTCTTGGCTTTGTCTTCCTCAGTCTCTGGGTTGCTGGGGGTGACAGCTGGGGTCCCTGGGGCTGCTGCCCCTGCCTGCTCAGGGTTGGTGGAGGCTCCGCAGCCTGGGGAAGAGGAGGTGGAAGGGGGCAGGAGAGGGGTGGATGGGGTGGGTAAAAGGGGACAAGCAGAGGGACCTGGCGAGTCTGGTGTCGGAGGAGCAGAGACAGGGAGTTGGCCCAAGACAGCCGAGGGCCCGTTCAACTGTTGCACAGGCCGCGTCTCATCTAAAACAACAACAACAACAAAAATAAATAGAAACAAACAATGAACTTAGATCAAAGTGGGCTCTTAGAGATGCTGGTGCTTTGTGTCTTTGGATTTCTGACAATAAAGTTGTTACAAAGGAATGCGAGACTGGGCAACAACAACGATCTTTTTTTTTTTTCCTTCCCTCAACCACAAACCAATCTGCCCTTAAAATGACTGGCCAAATACTACACAGCAGAGTTTATGAACGAAATAAAAACGAGTTCAAACCCTTTGTTGCAAATACCACATTCACATAGTGGGTTTATGTTTTATATGGATAGCTCCTAATTGCTGGGTGTGCTTTTTTATTCTGTATTTCTACTGAAAGTGAGAAGGGTTCTCAAGACCGAGGGCATGAGGGAAATGTTTTGGGGTTCACACCGTGATATGATCTTAACCTATTAGACTTATTATCTTTTAATGCACAAAAACAGGATTTTTTTATTCTCCGTCTCTTTGCAGTGTTACTCCAAGCAGAGACAGAGAGAGAGACAGAGAGAGAGAGAGAGAGAGAGAGAGAGAAAGAGGGAACCGACCAAGAAAGAGAAAACAAGTAATTACATTAGACAGGGAAGGAACAGTCAAGCCAGAGGAACAAAGATACAGTCAAATAAACTTTCTCTCTCACACACACACACACACAAACACACACACACATGCACAAACACACACACACACACACAAACACACATGCACATGCACAAACACACGCTTGTCTTTGCTCAGGGAGCCAATTTCATGTGCAATGCCTGAGGTATTCGTAAAGCAATGGGTGGGGTGCAGCAGGGACCACCTAAATTTGGGTGGAGAGCATTACAGTTTCCCCTGTCACCTTCAGTAAAAACAGTGGGTCGTCTCCCTCGGCCAGGAGGTTCAGATGGAGGCACGCAGGGGACAATTCAACCCCAGATTATAGTCTTATGGGGCTGCAGAGAAGTATTTCAGAGCAGCAAAGTAAATATTGACTTAAACTGCTCAGTTTCCTTTCAGGGATCTAGCTTGCTTTTGTCATTTAGACACACTTCTGCCTCGAGGCCTTCTCTAAAGCCCAGCCATTTCATAACTGTTGCAGTTGAGCTGCATTAAGCCAAATCTTTACTAAAAGAAACACAATGAGTGGATCACATCCAACGGATGTCTTTTCATTTATTTATTTATTTATTTATTTATTTAATCGTCATTCAACCTCTGCTGCTGCTGCCTCACTTTTATCAAGGCAGATGAAAATGCCAGAGCAAACGCCAATCTTTCAGAGCTGAGCTCTCTCTCTCTCTTTCTTTCTCTCTCTCTCTCTCTCTCTCTCTCTCTCTCTCTTTCTCTATCTCTCTCTCTCATTCCTGTGCTTTGGAAATTTCCAAGCTGATTGCTCTTTTGCAGTTTTTTTTTCCAGCTGTATCTGTCTGAGCTGTTTTCTTCACAGGCTTGCATGGTTTTCAGAGGCTTGCAGAAAAGTTCAGCTGGGTCGTGGCATTGGAGTACCAGGGCAACCCCTCTTTAGAAGGAGGATGGTCTGCCTCATGTCATACCCCCATTTCTCCCTTAGAGCCCAGTGGGTGGAGCAGCCTTTAGAGATCCATTCATTGGCTGATAGAATGGCATGGTGGACTGGGAGAATGCGTGGACTAGATGACGTCCAGACATGGACTCAAGCCATACTGTATATGATGTGGTCCTGCAAAATTTTGAACGTTACCCTCACGTTCCCAGTGCTGCCCCTTTCCAGTCAACATACACACTTAAAATGCAGCCCCCCCCCCCCCCCCCCCCCCCCCAACTTGTCTGTTAACCCCAATCCACATTCCACACCACCCACACTCTATCACAATACATCAGATTGCTGCGGACTGAGTACTTGGCTGGAGTGTGTTTTGAAATAACACTGCCCGTCATGTGCATGTGGTTTGTGTTAAGCTACGGAGAGGGGAGGAGAGAGAGAGAGAGAGAGAGAGAGAGAGAGAGAGAGAGAGAGAGGAGGCGGACGGAGCGTAATAGGGGATTTTCATGATTGAGAGACATTGGAACACAGCCTTTCAGAGTCATCATTTACACACCCGACATGTTCACTGAACCTAAAGCCTCTACACATTCTTCCCCTTCACACCCATTCAAGGAACATGTATGTATGTGGGGTTTGCACCAAAACAGCCTGGCCAAGCTGATTTTAAAATGCACACTCTCCAAACAAAACCTGATAAGCATCATAAATATTTGAACAACACAGCTTAGGGAGAGAGGGGGGACAACCTCACAAATGCTACACTGTGACGTTAATCAAATACAACACAGACAACCAAATGTGGGTATGGAACAAACTTTTGGCAAGACGGCACACTGTACAAATTACACTCTGAACTGCAAAAAAAAATTCTTTCTTACTTCTCACTTAGTTCTGTTTAATATTCTGATATTCATACAGACCTTTCAGCTTTGTGATAGCGCTAAAGCAGGACTGATTCAGACCTCCCTCATCCTTTTTGGAGGATGGGATGATGAAGGGTCATTTTGGAGAGGGGAACAGCCCCTGACCCGTCGGCCTCGTTCCTCCTCCTCGTTCCTCGTTAATGATTAACGAGCTCGGAAACCAGACACCTGTGCCAAGAGGCACGAAAGAGTCCCACTGGCGATTAATTATGCAGAGGGCTGCGTTTTGATCGCTCTGGCCCTACACGGTACGCTGAGTCACAAACGTCTTCCTGGAAGCATCGGAGGAACATCCAATGGTGTTTGTGAGTGACATAAAAAACTGTCCTTTTTATAAACTCTGGGGATTTGAGAGAGTAACGATGTAGCCACTGCAGTTGGCACAGTGGATGGTGACAATGGGCAGTTTGATGAGATTTAGCTGAGCATTTTTTGTTTGAGGTGTTTTTGAGTGATATATGTGCAATGAAACATGACAAGACAAACTCCGAGATTTGTTTCTATATTCAGTTCTTCACAATAATAGTTCCAAACATAGCTGTGGGCCAGATGTGAAATTGGGAATTGACTGGATGGACAGAGAGAGAGAGAGAGACAGAGAGAGAGAGAGAGAAAGAGAACGATTCTGGGTCTCTGAAGTTGTATGGCTCTGGTTTTAGTTGCACCCCTCATTACAGAGGGAGTGTCTGCAGAGGTTTAGAGCAGAGGGAGTAAACAGCATACTGGGCCTCCTCCAGCCCACGCCAAACCCCACAGCTCCCCCTGCCAAGTCCCCAGGCACTAGACCTCCTCTCCAGAGTCCAATTATCCACGTCTCAGTCCCAGAACACACTCTTCTCAATACAGAATTAGTGCACAGTGCAGCCCCACAAATAGACATATATATACAATTTTACACACACACACACACACACACACACACACACACACACACACACACACACACACATGTATATACACACACATATCACATAACCTCACAGAGAATACTAATAAGCACTTCTGACTACAACTGTCTCTGTTACAGAGGTCCTGCACAGGGCGTAGAGCAGCTGAAACTCTGTACTGGTAAAAAGGTGACTCCAGTGATCTCAGTATTCTCTTACTCTGGCAGGAGGCAGCCAGGCGTGAAAGCAAATCTTCAATAAATAATAACAGTCGCAGTGTTACGAGGTGGTGTTTCTCATGAACCGTGGGAATTCTCCCTGCATCTTCCCACCCAATCAGACACACACACACACACACAGAGTTGGTCATTCTGCAGTTTGTTTAACAGACAGCACCTGTACTCCTGCAGTACACACTTGGTTCAACTAACACACTCATACTTTATATGTACGCGCGCACACACATACACACACACACACACACGCAGTCCCTCCTCCAGACACAGTGCTCCCGGAGCAGCCAGATGGGGCTCCAGCTGTGTCTTCTCCCGGGACAGCCAGCTTCATGGAAGCAGTGTTGTGAAACTGGTATAGTGAGAAAGCATCAAAACAAAGGCTTTTGCTTGGGAGAAATACACAAGCTAACCGCTGTCATTCTAGGGTCAGGGTCACGGGAGCAGGGTTTGGATGGAAAAAAGCATTCTTTCACATGTATCAAGTTTCGCATTTAGACCCCAGACGGCTTGTTTTGGCTTCCTCTCTCTCCGGAATTAGTTCCGGCCCCTGCGCTTGGTAAGCTGGACTCCATGGTCCGGCAAAGCCCACAGCGGGATACAGGGCTATACTGTCCTCACTGTACTCTCCGTCATTTTTTCCCCTCTATGGAAAACACAAAGTGGAAATGTCCTTTCTGTCCTGTTTCTATAGAAACCATGCTGGCCATATAAACCCACGGTGATACTGTCCTCTCTCTGTGTACTGTGGTGGAGACAGGATTAAAACGGTATTGGTTAGAAGAGAAAGAGAAAAACCGGACTAACTACAATGAAATAAAAACAATGTAATAAAATTAGTTGTATCAAAGCGAAGAATCGTACAGAGCAGCAAAGCAAACTCATTAATTAATGATGAAATGTCATGTCTGTGCCTAACAAATCTGCCTGTGATTCCTCCCACTCGGAGAGCATGTCAAAGTCTGCGTCAGTCTTAAAAAGGATGAATGGAATCCAGGTTTCCCAAAATGTCAAGCAGCTTTCCTTACGAGTCCATCCAGCGTAGGGTCGGTGAGGGAATGGAAAGAGAAGGATGGAGAGAAAACACAGAGAGACTGAGAGAAAAGCCCTGCCCTCTTTGACCAGCAAACAGAGTTCTACATCAAATCCCATTCTCTCCATCCAGTTTTCCTGCCTTTTCATCATGCGAAAAGTAAATAACCTGCCAAGATCTAATCACTTTTCATTAAACAAAGATCAGCGGTTGATGGTTCTCCGCTGTTATGTTCTGGCCCGCCATCCCTCCCCAGCTTTATCTTCAATCCTCCAAATTCCCCATTCTCTCCATCCACCAGATCCCTCTCTCTCTCTCCTTCTACCAATCTCTCTCTCTCTCTCTCTCTCTCTCACCCTTTTGGTCCCTCCGACACTTTCATCCCCGCCCCCCCAAAGTTTATTTTGATTCGGTGACAAATGGCCTTCTAATTCCGCATATCGCAGCTTACATCTCTATAAGCGCATCAGCTGGACTTTCCAAATAAAGTTGCAAAGGTGTCATATTGTTCTGGTACCACTGGGGAAAAGTCACATCGCCCCATATGAGATCACACTCTATATGGGAGGGGGGTATTCGAAGCCTTGGCCAAGACTTTCTCAAAGAACTCGCGAACCCCCGTCCGATGACGTCCCAGTCACGTCCATGCCATTCAGCAGGAAAAGCCACACTTGGATTCCAGGATTTGGGCCACGTGCGTTTTTTCTGTAACCTCTGTGACACCGGGGTCAGGGCAGCTCTGACTGATCCCTGATTGACCTCCTCTGATAGCAGTTTACGACCGGCTCGTTCAAACGGAGCGAGGTCAGACCACACAGAGGAATCAGATGTAATAGAATGGAAATTCAACGGCCCTGCCAGATAAACGTCTAATGTATTTTAACCGAGCTTGTTTTCAAGAGAGAGACTGTGGGGAAATAGCGTTAGTTTAATCCTTCCGTGATATGTTAGTTATAACAGTGTCATGATCTCTAATAACAGATCCGACAAGAAGTTACAACAATCTATGACAGCTTGGCCGGCTTGTGCTGGAGAAACACATATGCAGTGGAAATGTTGCATGAAAAATCCCTTCATTAGACAAAGCTCAGTAGGCTGTATGTTACTAATGGAGTGGTAACATATCCCTTTGAGAGAGCAGATGATGATCCACTAGTGCTCCCCAAGGGGAGGGGCATTAAATGCCCATTAGATGAGTGAAACGAGAAGCAACAGGACACCGACTGAAGAGGTCAATATGACCTACAGTCCTGGATGAAAGCTGGCTTTGAATTTTCCACCGTATGGCATTAACATCATACCAACATAACATGAAGACATTAACATGAAGGACTTGGCCATTCTCTGATGAGCTGGGCCAGGACCTTGTGAAGCAAGCGTGCAACTGTTCTAAGACCTTTAAACAGAATACAACTTCAGCTCCTTATGGTTCTTACCAGCTTTGCTGGGGTCACTGTCCGGGGTGACCGTCGGAGGTCCAGGGGGCGAGGGAGATGAGGTGGGCCCGGGAGGAGGTTTGTCGCTCTCCTGGGGACGACTCTTGGAGGTTTCGATGCCTTTGACTCTCCTGGCATGGCGGTTCCCTTTGTAATGGGCCTCTGCTTGACTCTGATAACAAAAAAAAGAAGAGCAGAGCTGCTGTTTGAACACTTAGACACATATACACACATACAAACACACACACACAGAGGGAGAGAGAGAGAGAGAGTTTGTGCATTGACTTGTTCAGTGAATGGTGAATGCAGGAAAAGAAAACAGTGTCTTACATAATGTGGCATTTACAACACAATGAGAGGTACTCGGCGTAGATAAGCTGTCGCAGAACACTGCCGACTTCGCGTTCCTGATCTTGTGCAACACAAAGACAACGAAACCTACCCAAATTAGGCAGGCCAGTCTAAGTGACACCTTATACTCACAACGGGACAGGCAGCAGCAGACTTACATCATATATGAGCCTGGTACGTAAACAGGTGACCTGATGAAACCCAAGTCTAGTACCACGGGTCTGGGCTGGGTTTGACCACATAGGTTAGTGCTGGGTGTCTCTCTAGTCCTGACTCTCTTAACCCATCAGGTGTGCCTCACACAGTGGCCACTTGCCTACCTTAGCAACCAGGCTCCAGAGAACACTGTCACCTCATCTTTTCCACTCAGGCGGCCGGACTATTCGGTTTAAGCCCTCGGCTCTGGACCCTATATTACGTGCATTATGCATGGAAGACCTTGGTATATCTTTACAGACATGAGATGCCTCCTGGTCTACAGTAGCTGATTCATGAGAAAGCCTTAAGCCACCCATGGAAAAACAATGTTTTAATTGTACGTACATGAAAACAGTCAATTCAGGGCTGCATGTTAGGGTTGTATTTAGCTGTATTGGTTGTCAGGGTTGAGGGGAGTTGTGGTTTTGGTGAAATGAGGTCCAAAAAGAGCACAAAATAGCCGACTATTGTCTTCTTTAATCTCTAAAAACAATTCGACATATGCGGCATGGCGAAAATAAGTTGACTCATCCATCGGGTTGTTGACTCGACCTCTGGTTAGGGAAGCAGGGGCGGATATTTCGAGAAAGACGTCCGCATAGGAGCTGTCGCCTGTGGTATGCATCCTCATTACAGAGCAGGGGCTGCCAACGTGCGTCTCCGTGACTGATCTGCCTTCGAGCACAGCGTTTCCAACAGATATCCTAGCAATAACGAAAGCCCTAAAACAGTCCCTGTATTGAGGGGGGGTGGGGGCAAGCTGATGATTATTAAATGGTGGGAACGTTGGCTGCCCCCTCTGAGACATCCTGGGAGAGTGATGACAGCTGCCCACAGGCGCTGAAAGTGGCAAAAGAAATCTCGCAGCATCGCAGTGGAGAA
The DNA here is from genome assembly GCF_902362185.1 of Chanos chanos. NCBI lineage: Eukaryota > Metazoa > Chordata > Actinopteri > Gonorynchiformes > Chanidae > Chanos > Chanos chanos. The sequence goes on along the minus strand of NC_044497.1, from coordinate 27,176,442 downwards.
GATGGCCAGAGAGCGGAGTAGGAGAGGCATTCTTGAGCTGACATGGTGGCGAGAAGGGTTAGGTGCTTCAGAGTAGGCAGGAACGAGGTTGGAATGGCACTCTCCGTGACTGGTGGCAGGAAGGCCTTGTTCAAGGCCACAGGACTGTAATTGGTGATGACAGAGACGTATATAGCCAGGCTCTGTAATCATAACCCAAAGGTCTTAAGGATGTGCCATGCTAAAGCTCAGAGAGATCAGAGCAGAGGACACTTAGACAGAGCGAGTGGGAGAGAGAAAGAGAGAGTTTGTGAGAGAGCGAGATGGGGGGGGGGACCAGTAGTGAGGTAGCAGAGAGAGATCTCTGGGATCAAGGGGGGACTAGAGATGTCCATCTTTCCGAATGACACTTCACGCAGCCCGGCCTTTCTAACCTTCACTACTAAGTCTGGGATAATAGAGCAAGCGGTCGATGATATTCTGAAGAGAAGGACTGCAGTGAAGTTTATAGGCTGGAAGAGAGGGTGATGGGAGTAAAAACCCCACAGAATAAAAAGGACGCAGATAAAGAAAGACAACACTGAACACTTGTGCGTGTGTGCGTGTGTGTGTGTGTGTGGGGGGGGGCGATATTCCCTTGGACAAATGAGAAACATAGCAGATTCAAGCACCATAGCTGGCAAGGTGGCTGAAGAAGCCCTGACACCCTGATAACAATCATCCGTGTGTGAGTGTTAGATGTATGCTAGAGTAAAGCCACAGTTTACTTTACCAGAGAAGACAGTGACTGACACAGTGTGTCTGTTTTGAATCTAATATGGGACAGAAAGAGGCAGAAGCATAGAACGAGGTCAGAGAAAATCTTAAGAGAGAAAACCTTTTCATACCGATATACAGCTACAACGTTTTTCCCGTTCATTTCCTGCAACCATTTCAGGGGGTAAATCTCACACAGCAAAAGTGGCTTCAACTTCTCTCTCTGCCAGAGAAGCTCTCAGCAAATGACAAAGAAAAAAAAAATTAGAGATGGCGGGCACGACTGCGGCTCGCGCTGTCGCACGGATGCAGATGGGGGAGGGGACACACATCCAGCTGTCCTCCTACTGCAGTAAGACACTGCGGTGACATCATTCCTGCAGAGTAGCAAGGTTGTACCTCCATCACATGCCCAGGAGAGAGAGAGAGAGAGAGAGAGAGAGGTAGGGAGAGATGCAGGGACACTGGAGCCTGTCTGCCCACCACTGCACAACAGCTCAGCAGAGGCAGCTCTGAGCCACTGGGTTGATGAATGTTTGGGATGATGAGCAGTGGCACCCAATCTGCAGTTTTCCTCACTGTAAATATGCTCCGTTATCAGAAAGGAGGATTAGGAATATATGAATCCATAATGGAGCGTGAAATGATGACGGTAGGGGGGGAGAGGGAAAGGATTTTTGAAAGGAATAAAAGCGTTCTCCTCTTCGGGGAATGGCGGAGAAGAGAGTGCATACAACCCTCGCCAAATGTTTACCTTAAGGAAAAAGCAGGGATTATAATTTAATCTCCCCACGGTTATACACAAAAAGAACTTTAAAATAACAGTTCATCAAAAACTAGAATGCAATAAGAATGGTTTGTATTGGCCTATAAAAGAATGATCATCGCGGGAAGAAGCGATTTCTCTGATGTGGAATATAATCTTTTTTTAATCCAGTTAAACTGTTCATATATTTATTCCCTCAGTCTGTCAGTGGAAGCATATACGAAGCGCCAAGTGTGGTGAGGGATAGAATATTTGCCTTTTCCCCAGTCTTATTTGCTTTTTCCCCAGTAACCTGTGATGGAACTTCGCTCTAGAATCACTCTCGAGTGAGGGTATAAACTATTCCAAATGATAAACACAACACAAGTATGACACAAATGCAGCAGAGTGTGTCTCTAGCTCCTGTGTGTTTGTGGATCTATATTTTTGTGGGGAGAGGTGAACAGGCTGAAGACAGAGGGTCTTCCAACTATATATAAGAGTCTTTTACAAACCGGGGGCTGCTGCTGGTTGTCACAGATGTCCACCAAGAGGTGAAGCACTTAGTATTTTATTAGTCGGCATGCGTAAATATTTACAGGCATGCTAACAGAGCGCATAAACCTTGTTTGACGAGGGGGTCAAAAAAGCAGGACCATAAATAGAGGGCTTCCTCCTGAAAGCACATACCACTGCTGCCTATAGAAGCCGGAACAGCACAGTTACTTTTACCCCCCTCACAGGAGCATGGGAAATATACCACATATAGCATATCCAGCATAGGACAGTGATAGGCAACATTTTTATGACATACATGACACATATTTGACATGTGACAGCTTTGCTATATGACTGCCGCATCCCAATTTGACTCTCAGTGACAAAATAATACCCGTAAAGCCATCGTAAAACTGCATGGCCGTATCCTTTGCTCTCTTTCATAAATCATTTGCTACCAGTGGGTTTGAGAGGCATTTGGCCGTTACCAAAGGCCAGCTTGGCATTTCCACCGCGTTCCCGGCCACTTTTTTTGTCTGCGCCTTGGGTTTATGGTGAGCTATGCATCTGCTGAGCGGGGGCCCCGAGATTATAGCGTTCTACCAAGAAAGCCATATTCACACCATGATTACAGTGCTGCTCAATAAAAATAGAACAGTGTTGTGGGACACTCCCGTGCCTGAGAGGGATCAGGGCCTTTTGGTGTAACCACCCTAGACTGACACACACTGCACTCTGGGACACGCAGCTGCTACCCTCCGCTTCCTTCTAGAACTTACCGGGGCTCAAATATCTCTTAACAAGCATTTTGGCAGCTCAGTGCCCATGTTACATGTTTTTAAAAAATGAGTGAAGATAAGATAATGAAAAGAGTCTCTATTGTTTTAAAAGCACCATGAAATTCAAATATTTCTTCTAAAGTAGAGGGAAAGACTGCGGTATCCAGTGCCTGTAGCTAGGGATCTTAAAAGCAGTACTGTGGCTGAGTAAAATTATTGTCCAGCCACCAAAGATCTTAATCAGCCCTCTGTCTTGATGCGGAAAGCTCTTTGAAATCAAAGAGGGAAAAAAAATCCTATTTCACACTCTGAGCCTACACAGCAAAAATGACACCAGTTACAGGAGGAAGCCTTTCTTTAGAGAGATAGATAAGCGGGATGAAAATGGTACTGGAAATGCCCAAACACAACAATCTCTGAATCACACAACGTGGAAATACACAACATGTGTGTTTATTTTCAAATGCTTCCATTAACACATAGACAAGACAAACAGAACATTCCAGAGGCTTGAAGGCAACCCATCTGTTCCGTTCTGTACCTCTGAGTTAAACCGGATCTGGCAGACGTTACAGGAGATGATGGGCCTCTTGGTCTTGACCAACGGAACTCCGAAGGTGTGGTTGATTACTGCCTTCTGAACGGGGTCCATCTGAGACATAGGTGATAGAGGGAGAGGGAGAGAGAGAAGGAGAGAGGGAAAGGAAAAGAGAAAGGATCAGCAATGAAACTCAACTCTCCAACATGGCTGGGTGCCGGCGTAACAGGCAGTGCCATTAAACACTATGATGGGGTGTTCTGAGTGCCATGCCACCCTGCTGAGGAGATGGGAGAGGAGGGCCGCTGTGTGTGTGTGTGTGTGTAGGGGCAGGTTCAGGACACCTGTGAAAGCAGAAGCAGGTGAGCTGCTCCTTTCTCTCACATTTGTGGAACGGTCGTAATTCCTCCCTGCTCACGGTTACAGTACAAATAAACAATTAAGCAGTTTGAACAAATGAGCAGAGACAACACATGCCTCCTACATAGTGTTCCCAACCATGTCTTTCATGAAAATGAGCACACTGACAAACAACAAAGCCACATTTAAAGAACAGACATTGTTTACAGTGCTTCAAAATGAACAAATAATCAAGATTCATCGTTAATTGTTTCATCATGTCTTTGAGATGATACCCAATTACACTTTTTAAAAAGTAACAAATAATTAATTGTTTCATCATGTCTTTGAGATGACACCTAATTGCACTTTTTAAAAAGTAACAAACAATCAAACAAACAACTAAATAAATAAATAACCATGAGGAAAGAGAGCAGGACAGCAGCCATGAGTGGATGTCTCTGATGGGGCAGATTTGTTTACCGAATGGGAAACACACTCCTGGGTAATGTTAGCACTTTACTCAGGTCTGGTCTGCTAGTGGTGAACCACATGACATCACCACTTCAATTGTTTCAGCTGGGCTGTCAATCAAACAAGGGTGTTAGGCTTTAGGAATAAATTTAACTGGCTAGTCTGAACACCACAATGGCGTGCCAATGGCTAAGCCCCTGCTTAAAAACCAGTTCAGACGCAAAGCACCCAGCGAGATCGTTCCGTCAAGGTCTCAAATGAGGACTTTGGATCCATCGTGTTTAAGTCAGCGGAGTGCTCTGCGTCCACGATTAAGGTACATCAGAATTACACGATAATCTGAGGTCAGCCAAGGAGAGCCATTATGCTAATGGTCTAGTTTGGCCTCCTGTTAATTATGCATTCAGATTTTTAACTTGGATTACGCACATCAAAATGAGATTAAATAGTTAGTTTTTTGGGAAACTGGGAGAGTCAATTTGACGAAGAAACGGCAAAGACTAAATGCGATACTGTAAACATCCTGGTCAGTCCTCAGACATCCAACATAATTTACCATCTACAGTACAGCACATTTCTACTGCCTCTCATGATGTTGCTTCTATTTAACAATTATAGTCGCTCTAACCTTTAAAAGACTCATTTACATCATTGTCACAAACTTCTTTTTGACCTTTGAAAACAATAGGCTTTGGCGGCACCCATCTGAAACAGCTGTTTTTGGCTGTGAAACGAGAGGGGGTTGGATTGGGGGCTGAATCGAATATTCCCTCAGTCAAACAAAAACAATTTGAAAATCTGCACAGGGATCGTATCCAGGCAACAAACTATTAGAAGTAAACAGACAGAGAGGGCTGAGACCCATAGTGGGGTGACAGAATAGACGCGCACCATCTGTGGGCTAACAGGCCCAGTGCCTGACTTCCTGAGATTTCTCTCTCTTATCTCATTTGGAACTCTTTCTCCCCTTGACCCCATACTCATCTGCCTCTCCACTGAAAAGAGCAGCGAGTCCTGACACCAGAGGCCATGTGCAAAGTCCACACTACAAACAGGCAGACGGTCACCGGATTAGCTGCAACGATGTTGTTCTATGCCTTTGTCTTCATAAATCTCTACTGGATTTACTTGGTCCTGTCACTTAGCTTGATAATAAGAACACGCCAGGCCGAAACACATTCATACAACTTCTACAACCGTTAACACCAACTGAAACTGGCAGAAAGATTTGGTTGGAGATGTTTTCAAAGGCTGTCCTGGAAAGCGAATGTTCAGGAAGTACTAGAGGTGAGAGATGGGTTTTAGGTTGTATGGCTGATGAAAACCAGGCTCTACCAGAATCGAAAATGTGAAAAAAAAAAAAAAACAAAACATAAAAAATATCCTGCCTAAATCATTTAGATCATTCCTCAAATCCAAAATACTGGGTGTTGGCCCAGAGTTTTGGAAAGGGAATCTAAAACAGATCTAAGTCTCACAAAACTGCAGCTGGGTTTCTCCAAGCCCACATCTGAGTGATCCTTTTCCTTTTTCTCATCAATGACAAACATGAAGCTGACATTCCCAAACACCCCTCGACTGCTGAAGTCACCATCGCTCATTGATCAAGAGAAAACTACAGTAAATCCACAAAAGCAACACCAACCAATCCAAAAACATGTTTCATAATCTACCTTTCAGACTAGTGCAGATTGTAGGAGTTGCTGACAGTCTCATGTGTTCCTTCCTGGTTTTTATTTGTTTTGCTCCATTGGTTGTTTATATTCAAATTAATCTTTATAGGCTACACACGCCTCAACGTCTTGACTTTTTTGGCATTCAACAGTACATCTATTTACTTAAGCAAAGAAGTCTACAGTCAGTCATCTAATCTAGCAGTGCCTGACTCCCAGATGAAAGCCAACATATTTTATTATATTCAGAGATGAATAATAAACTTATAAAGAGAAAAGCACCTCTGGAAGATCATCCACACAAACCAAAGTCAAAAAATATTCCACTCTTAAAATAATACATCTGGGGAACTCTGTGCATTTTAATATTTTTTTTTACAAAGAAAAGACATGAATATAGAAATGATATAAGTTCATGCACTAACCTTTGCCTCACGTCTTGTTGAAGTGTCTTTGTAATAAATCTCTCGGTTAACACAAGACCCATAGCATTTCAGCACACTGCACAAAGCCCTAAATTACACTCCCCCCTGTGCAAGCACTGAGAATATGCTGGCAAAAGAAGCAGAAACCCAGCCATGCCAGATAAAACATCTTTTGATATTTTCCTTTGATTACCGTCCAGTATCCAGTGCCCACGATATGAATAAAAGAGCGTACTTTGTTACCCCACTGTTTTGAGATCCAAACTGCACTCACCTTTTCATCCCCTGAGCTGCCTGGAGCCTTCAGCTGCATCGGTCTCCGTGTGTTTGTCACTGTGTGTGTGTCTGTGCGTGCGGCTGTGTGTGTGTGTGTGTGTGAGAGAGAGAGAGAGAGAGAGAGAGAGAGAGAGAGAAAGAGACTCTCTCTCATCCAGAAGTGATCTGCGTTGTCCCACTGAACCACCTGCTCTCTTATTTACACACACACACTCACACACACTCTCCTGCCTCCCTTTTCTGAGAACTACGGTAATGCCAAGCACTAGGTACACACAAACTTATGTTTGTGTGTGCTTAGCACATAGACTTCTGTACTTATCCTTCTTTCACTTTGTCGCGCTCTCTCTCTCTCTCTCTCTTTCTCTTCCTCTGTTTCTGTATTCTCTGTGCTATGTGGTCTTAAGCTGAAACCATTGCTATTTTAAGTCAGTCTCTCTCTTTTTCTACATCAAAGAGCTGCCTGTCTCCTTTGATTGACACCTCACTGAGGGTTATGACCCAGGCTCCGGCTTGACGTTCTCTTCATTCTTCATTTGATACACTCTGTTTCTTCCTTCCCTCTTATTAATGCACACTTTCCCCCAATATTCTCTTAGTCCTTCTCCTTCCTTTTCGTCCTTCCTCCTCTCTGTGTTAAACATTCAAAAACACCACACACACACACACACACACACACACAGGCACACAGACATGCACAGCCTGTCATGCACATACTCACTCAATAGGTCCAGATGTAGTGAGTGGGTCACAGACTGCCCCCCCCTCTCTTTCCTCTTTCTTCTCTCCTCTCCGCCCCCCCCAACCTCTCTCTCCCTCTCTCTTTCTCTCTCTCTCTCTCTCGCTTTCCTCCTCCCTGCTTATTCAAATGCTGTCATGCCCAGCATGTAGAATCTAGCCCTCCCACTGCTCCCCCACAGTGCCTCAAACACATTCTTCAACAACTCAAGTGTGCTATTACATTCATGCTGTACTAATGGAAGTGAACTAAAAAACACAAAGTCTCAAAACATTGCATTTGCTGATGTTAAAAAAAAGAAGACAACAAAAAATTAAATAAATTAATAGATTTAAAAAAGAACTGGAAGTTATCCATTCTCGGGGTCACCAGAGGTAAAGCTCAAATGAATTAATGCTTCAAGAAATCCTTGATTGAACTACAGTACTCCCTTGAACAGTGGTGTGGAAAATTGGGATGAAGCAGCTGTCAGGTGATTGGCTGGAACAGTAGTTTCAGAATTTTTGGAACGAGTATGTCGAGGTGAGGATTTTTTTTTTGAAGAGATGCAGCAGGTGAAAGGCAACAAGTCGGCGCACAGTCTGCCTGATAAGAGACTTAAGTCGGAAATTCCTGATTCTGCAACATCAGAAAGACTCTGATTGGCACTTCTGGGCTGTCCTGACCAAACCCAGCTGCTGCATATAAATTATGCAGGCTGTCAGCGCCTGCGAGCAGATTCACGCAGACAGGCAGGTACACGGCAAATCTCACTTAAGTCACCTTTCTGTTTGTCTGTAGCACAGTGCAAAGACACGAGGGACAGAGCAGTCAACACTCCTCCATCTGGTAGCACAGGACCAACCAGGAGTATGTGTACCTCTGCTTTAAAACATAACCCAATTCAAACACATGGGATGATAAACAAACAAACAAACAGTTTCACTCTCTGACAAACAGATAAAATACATCTCACATCCAAAAAAAGGGTTAGTATCTTTCACAGTTTGGATCAGAATGACTTTGGGGGACAAGACCTGTATCTGTGCTCTCCAACCAATTCCAGACACTATGGAACTAAATATGCAAACCATTCGCAATGACTCTAACAGAGCTGACCAATTTTGCTTTTCAAGTCGCTATAATTCACTCTCTCGTGTAGCCCTAAAAGAGATAGCAACGCTGAAGCTGTATCTGCTTCTTTTCACTAAGCCTCGTCGCAAAGTGGATCTCAGGCAAGAGAATTGGGCTTAAAGTTGTTTACAAATTCCTTCCCCCTACAGAACGCCAGACTCCCCATGGAGTCAGTCCACGATGACTCAAAGACCGATCATTCTTAGATACTTTCACACAGGACTGCACACACGTTGTGATTTTTATGACACCTATGGAAGAACACAGATCTTCATCTAACACAGCTGAGAAGAGTTTTCCAGTAGAGAGATGATGTAGTATGAGACAATATGGGTTAATACAGGGTCTGATGTGAAACTTTAAAAAGCAAAGCAAAAAATGCAAATAATTCATTTCCACAAATTAAAGCTTCTTCCTTAACACATAATCTGTCTTCTAAAACGACAGCTCAAAATCTATCACTGGATTAGCAACAGTTCTCAGGATGATCTAGAGCTAAATCCAAGAGTGAAACCTGATGAAAGCATTGTCATCTATAGCCGTTTAAGGTGACGTCCGTGAATGTCAGCGTTGCATTAGCCAGCAACACACTCACACGCTGCAGTGTACCCTGAGAGAACAGGCAGTGTTCTCCGCGTGGAACCAGTGTTCTGAGCTTCTCCAACACCCCCATCTACTGGGCAGCCGGAATAAAAACTGCCCCCCCTAATTCTTCCTAAACTGTCAGTTACTCAGATATATTCCCATGATCCCTGTGGGGTTATGTACTGTACAGATTTACTGTGTTGCAAAGCTAAACTGCCTCACTCCATAAGAGCGTAGCTTCACTCGTGGTCACACTGAACCCAAATCATCCACAGAACAGAATGGAGACATTGCGCAATCACCTTGCTGAATTGCCCCTAATATCATATGAATACGAACATATTCGTCATAATCTTTAAATATTTCTTGGCTTTTGCCACCTCACCTGCCTCAAAATGGGGGGTTTAGACTTATTGGAGAGAAAGTTGTATTTTTCAAATTTATTGAGCTGGCTTTAAAAGGCCATGTTTTCTCCCCACACTATCAAGCACTGCCAAAGGGCATTTCATATTTTACAGTGGCAGTGATTGCTAGTGCACGCACTCAGGTCTAGAGTCACAAACAAACTGGAGTGGTGTTAACATAAAACTGAATTCACCCCCTACCCAACCACACACACACACACATATACATACATACGCACATAATTACACACACACACACACACACACACACACACACACACATACATACATACATACATACATACATACATACATACACACACACACACACACACTTACACACAGGAGGATTCCATCATTTTAGTTTTTTTCTGACCAAACACACTCATCTGCATTGCAGAGTGCTATCTTGGAGACATATTGCACAGACATGGAAGAAAAACTGCTGAGTATGACTGAGTCACTTATCAAAATGATTAGCCATAACTCAGGCCGATGTCAGAAAACACATTTTTAAGCAGCTGCATTTGAAATCATCCCAGCAAATAAAAGTAAACAGACATGGTCCAGAGACCTTTTGAAGAGGCCCTCATGTTGCGGACGTTAGAGACGAAGTCAACAAATGAGCGGGTTTAATATCAGGCTGACATTTTTTAAAGTCAAACACGCGTCGGCTGAAGGTCTGACGAAATTTCAAGTGCCTTTTAAAAGCACTGAAATGAGGTTCTCAGAAAACAAGAAGAGGCTCTGGCCTCCTGGGCTCTCCACTCACCGTGTTGAAGTTGTGGAAGAGCCCGACACTGTGAGGGGGGGGTGTCTCCATGGGGAACTGCAGGAATGGCTTCATGTCCAAATGGGGCTGGATCACTGCAGGTGTCCGCAGAAATGTGGGCACTGCCCCTGTCCTGTTGATGCTTCCTGTGGACACCGTGGAGGAGAGAGAAAACAGGCAAATCAACATTTAATACAAAATGTATTATTCTATTCGTCTAAAAAAAAGAAAAAAAAACACTTTGATGCAGCTCACAGAAGAGTGTGATAAAGATATTTGCAAAAATGAATCATGCAGATATGGTTTGGGACGTCAGCTCTGTTCCATCTTTTATTATTGCTCTGTCATAGTGGTAGGATGTTTACAGAAGAGGAGAAGGACATTGGACTGAAATAGTGTCCCTGTTGACAAAACATCTTTTGTCAGCACTAATTCAGCTTCGGGATGCCAGCCTCTCTTTTACGAAACGCTCCCCTCCCAAACTACGTCACCAAGCCCGTGTCAAAGTCACCCCCTCTCTCTCGCTCTCTCTCTCCTCTTCTCTTATCCCCTGCTACCAGCACAGCCCGGGCGGATGAGACTTTGAGAGAGCTGACTCTTTACCATTCAGCTTCTGCAGTTATGTTAAGCTGCTTAATATTTCACAGCTGGATTTTCTTCGCCTTCGGTTCCTTCCAGTCTTAAATCTCTTCCTGCTCTCCTTCTCTCTCGCTCCCTCTCTCTCTCTCTCTCTCTGCTTCCTCCTTAATCTCAACAATTTTTGCCTTTTTCCGTTCCCCTCTTGAGATTGGCAGTCAAGGTTTTTTGTCTCTCTTTATTTCTCTATGTATTTTCTTTGATGCTTTGCTTAAAGAAACATATCATTTGGTTGGGACTTGTTGTGGGTTGAGTTGGGGCCGTCTCTGTGGCAGCTGTCAGGCTGAGTGTGGATGGAAAGAGCTCATTTTGAAAGGGAATCTGTGAAACTCGGTGAATGTGCAGCCTCAGCCAGAGCCCAGCTGCTTCTCCTGCTCTCTCTTCTACTGCATCTGTGAGCCCCGGGCCTGGACGAGTTTCTGTGTTATCAAATCGCTCCCAGCATGTAAGACTCTGCGTACACCACAGAGAAGGGGAGAGAAAGAGAGAAGTCAGAGAGAGAGAGAGAGAGAGAGAGAGAGACAGACAGACAGACAGACTTGTGGTGATTCAGAGAAAGAGAATGCCAGTCATAGCTGGTGGGTGCTGCTGGTTCCTTGTAGACCACTTCAGTTGTTCACTTTACAAACTCATGTGACCCGTGTGCTAATTGATGCCCTTTACAGCAGATGATGAACTTTTGGAAGCATCCAGATGGCTGCGACGCCTTTCTCTCCTTTGCTTGGAGAATGTTTTCGGAGAATGTTTTCTCCGAGACAGGATCCGGTCATTCGACCTCTCAACCCCAGCGTTATGACATGGCACAAAGAGACGTGTAGTCCCGCCGGCGAAAGAGAGAACGCTTATGCCATCGTATTTGACATTGTGCCGTGCCGTATTGTGGCATGATGCAGTACATGCACAGCTCATCCAATGAGAGAGAGAGAGAGAGAGCAAGAGAGAGAGAGGACACTGGACCATTGGGCTAGTTCACATGCCAACCGTGAAATAGCAGAGAAATGGTGACAACATAGGCCCAGAGACAGAGGGTGGGGTTGGGGGGGTGCAGTGCAGCGCAGCATTGAAGGTGGGGGTGGGGAAGCCACGCTTGTCCTTGTGGAAGAGTCAAATGTGTGAGTGTGTGTGTGAGTATGTGTGTGTGTGTGTGGTGTGTGTGACAGTGCACCACAGCCAGTGTGTATAAATCAGGACCAGTCTGCCTTCTGCCTGAGTGTATAATTACCTCATTAAATTAAAGCACACTTTTGGGGCCTAGCTCACATTGTAAATCAAACTGACAGTATAAGCGTGTGAGGTCGCACACCCATACACATGACGCTTCATGTGTGTATGCAGCACTCAAAGACATACATGTGTGTACACACGCCATAAACACGTTCGGTGTCAGCACTGCATCAAATGTGCTTTTGGGTTTAATCAGCACTCCAGTGTGTGTACTCAATAAAAATTAAACGCCCAACAACAGCAACAAGAGCAAAAAAACAAACGGCAAAACAGTACAGCTGTTTGAGATCAGACAATGATATATCAGCTGCAAGAACCACAATGATTAGATACAGCGGCTAGAGCAGATCCTCTGCTGATAGACAAACTGCCTTGATGATAATGCTGCCAATCTCAGCGGCCTCATCTAAATCCCCATCCCCAGCACTGGGGGCAATGCTGCTGTCTGTCCCAGGTGGGAGTTTTCTTTGCCTAACTGGCACCAGCAACCCGATCAGGGTCGTCTGGAATGACAGACAGGGCTGCGTGTGGGAGATGAGAGCAGCAAATGCAGCTCGGCTGAATGTCGCTAAAAGCCTGTGACACGCCAGGAATCCTGCAACACACACGGGAGCCATAATCACCAATCTTAAACAGCCTCCACTGGCCACTGACTCTGCAAACCAAGAGATGTGTGTACATAAGCACATACACATGCACACACACAGACACTCACACACATGCACACAAACACACTCACACACTCGCATACACGCACACATGCACACATACACACACACACGCTCACAGAGTGCAGTTAACCTAATACGGCTGAAGTTAGGTTGAGGATTTTAAAGAGAGGACTCCAGTGTGAACATGGAGAGGTGGAGAGGTGGAGAGGGGAGGGTGGGGGTTGGAGGGGCTGCAGTATAGTAAGTAGCAGGAGGAAGGGGAGCAGACGGTGGTGGAGGTTATATAAATAGAGACAAGGGCATAGCAAGATCAAACGCCAGGGAAAATAATTAAAGCTTCTGTTTGGTGCTGATAAATCACATATCAGACACGCTCGCTTCACTCTAATGTAAAAGCTGCACAAACCCATTTCTCTGGCAGAGCGTCCACGGCGCAAGGCGCTATCAGGAGGGCCGACTTAAAATGACGAGGTCAGAAATGTTAGCAGATAAAGGATGATAATTATAAGGTCACGGGCAAATGAGAGAGTCTGAGATGAAGAAAAAATGAAGATATATGGGACCGCTGAGAGATGACACAATGTTATCATATGCATGCACACAGACAGACACACACACACACACACACACACACACACACTATAGCTGTGCACAGACCATTTCGTTCATTTGTAAAGCACACATGTGGGGTCACAGGTTTAATTGGTTCAGTTAGGACAGAAACGAGTCAATTTAATATTTCAGGTGAGGACTAGCACTGCAAGACCAGGCCTGGGCAACACTGTTCCCATGTGCGATATTATAGAAAATCATTAGCTGAATACATGGACTTCTTTGTGCTGGAGGAAGCTCGAATCTGTGCTCTCCTATCTCTCGTTATGCTTGTCTCTCTCTCTCTCTCTCTCTCTCTCCCTTAATGAACACTGTGAGAGATGAACTTAAGAGAAAAAAGAAAGAGGGATGAATTCAATAAGAAAGAGGGTGGGCCAGCTTGCTCTGGTTGAGCAAGCATTAAAGAGAGAGACTGTGAGATAAGAGAGACAGACAGACAGAGAGTGAGAGAGGAGAGGAGGAGAGAGAGGAGAGAGAGAGAGAGAGAGAGAGAGAGAGAGAGAGAGAGAGAGCTCACCAGGGTCATGTCGTGTTCCCTTGCTGGCTCCCTGTGGGTCTCTGACAGAGCACCTGCCATCCAGATGATCCAGAAGAGAGTGAGATCAGTGCTAATGCAGCCTGAGAGCTACTGCAGCCAGACAGCTAGAGTCCCAGCAGAGAGAGAGAGAGAGCACTAACTGATAAACAAGCTCCACTCATCGCACCCAGCTCTAGCTGCAAGACTTGCTGATCAACATGAGTCAGAGATCAGTGCTAACAAAGCCTGAACAGTCCTACAATCAAACAGACCCCTTCATCACGCAAGCGTTTGAACCAAAGGCAGATCTCAGGATTAGACCGGAGACATGTCTCGTTGCTGCAGGTAAACTGGTCCAGAAAAGCTTAAAGACCAAAGGGAAATGATTGGCAGGGGATCTACATAGTGCAGTACATAACGAATAACAGACTTTAAAAAAACAATCAACTAAAATAAGCTTTATTTCCCTTGTGAATAATTTCTGAAGTCGCTTAGGGAAAAATATGCTAAACATCGGTTCATCGTAAGCATGCAAAACAAAAACAGAAACACACGCGCATATACACTGTTACAGCGGCTTCTATGGCGGTTAAACTGGAGGCATTCGTGTTCTGACTAATCCACTGAGTGAAAATGCTTTGTAAGTACAGACCATTGTAGGTAAATGACATCTCCCAAAATGATCAAATGAAAGCAATAAGGAGAACATTTGGTGCATATTTCAGAAGTCTGTCAGCAGGGGGAAGAGATGCGGTTTGTTTGTTCTCATTGCATCTGAATGCATTACGGCAATCTGATGAATTAATTATTAACGGACGCTGGGGGTTTGAGGTGTGAGGAAAACGACACAACTTAACAAACGAAACATTTAATGAATAGTGCCTCGTCACTCAAGTTCAAGTATTTGCCGAGTCATCGAGTTTTCTGCATAGCTTACAACTTCGTTAAAGTACCGGGTTATTACAACGAACCGTCCGTAAGGTTACAAGCGTTGGGCCACTGTGCTGGTTTTCGTCTCAAAAGACAGAACATCTCTCTGTCTCTCTCTCTCTCCTCTTATTGATGCAGATATTGTTATGTATGTATTAGAAAAAAGGTCTTAATCTTTATACCTTTTCACTAGCACATGTAAGAAAAGTGTGAGTCCGACAACTCAGCAAGTATGAGCATAAAGCTGACATTGCATTTAAAAGCAATACAATGAATAATAAAAGAAACTCCTATTATTTGAATGTTAGTCTTCTTCTTGTAGTCTTGTAGCTTTTGCTGCAAGTTTGTCGAACTGCGAGCCCACTAACGGCAAGTCGACATTAAAAATAACCAAACACGACTTGAAAAAAAAATCACGAACCCATCGCCTAAAACTAAAAAAGGAAGCCTACATTTTGTGAATACGCGAGAGACATTTCTCTCTGGGTTTTTATTTTTTTTTGTGACATTGTAGTCCCGCGTCCACCCTGTACTCAGCTGTGACCAAGGCAACAGAAATGGCCCATTCATTTAGGCAAGTGATGCTCAATTACCATTGAGGCAGCGCGTCTACGCAACAGACCTGCTCAGTATTCTGGTCCCGCACCCGACACAACGGGGAACAAAGCCAGTACCTTCACCTGACCGCCAAAGCATTCCACAGGCCAAGTAAACTACCGCACAAAACATAACAGGCTGCTGGCCACGTCTTCGACACGCAAATACACTCATCTGCACAAGCACACATTCTTTTGGCATGGCCAACTTCACAGCAATTTTGGCTATAATTGCAGAAACCAACATCTGCCTTGTAACCTACATTTTTGTGTATGTTACATACGTAAAACTGTAACCAACAAATATTTCGGAAGCGTCGTTATGTGTGGCTGCAACCAACTAGTCCTACTTTAAGTTTCCATAATTGTGATAGATAATTTGATTGTATAAAAACTGCACTAGAAAAGCCTATCGAAATCTGTCTACCATATGTCTGGGTCAATAGCTAACACAGCATATCTCGATCTAAGAGACAGCAAAGGTTCATTGGTTTATTTTCGAGTCAGAGCGATGTCAAAAGGGAAGAGAAATGACTCTCTCCTACGTTTTACCTTCAAATATGCCCCACAGTCGCGCGCCTTGTTCCCCATCGGAAAACTCTAGTCCACCTGCGAGTGCGTTTTTAGAAACTCTCAAGCTCCTATATTTACAGCATCCTTGACAGACATGAACTATCTGGATGCATAATAGCGCTCACCAAAATGCTGATGAGCGAGGTGGACTTTTTGAGACGCCAGGCAACGAATTTAGCAATGCAAGGGCAGAGACTGGGTTCTCACTCACCTGCGGATTTGTTTCACACATCCGTTTACCGTAGCCCACAGTTAAAGTCCACCGCACTGTCGGAGCCTCAGCATGCTACAAAACAGACAAGCACCAACTTCGCCACATGGAGGTGCTGCTGCGTCCTATTTGCGTTGCAAACCAAACCAAGGGTAGATGATGGGACAGCTGCAACCAAGAGCCCGTATTATTAAGCAACAATATCACCAGACCTGCGCTGGATTTACCGGCTACTGTTGTTTTTAATTGTCTCTGGACTCTATATTTCACGTCAAATCTTTGCGGCGCCTTTGGCGTTTTTTTTTAAATCTCAAACAATGCCTCTGCATAAAGATAAAATCTTTTCACGTATAATTAGGGTAAATGCGTAAACAGAGTGTTTTGATGCTTCAGACCACTGCGTTTTTGTCTGTGGTTCAAAAGACGGATCACGCTGAGAGAGGATAAACTGTGGGTTATCATTATAGATGAACTCCTTAATTATGGTCCGGCGTTTGACCTTGTGAATTCCCGCCAAGTGAACTGATCATTGACTGTGATAAATTCCCGTCAGCCTCAGCGTCACCTCGTTACAGTGAGGAACACGCGGCCAGTATGAGTTCGAGCATGTCCGCCTTTAATCCCAGTCTACACACGCACTGCACACGCAGACAGCTCTCTACAGAATACGGAATAATGAGAAAGAGAGAGAGAGATAAAGAATGTGTGCTCTGACAGATCTGTGATTTAAAGTGACACCACAAATTATATGTCTACATAGGATGCGCTTTCACAGTGGCCTCAATATAATTTACTGGTGCCATAATTTAACTTTTTTATTGTGTTTTAGAGTGACCTGAATTATATATTGGGTTATAGTTCCAGCACAAATATTCTGATGACACTGCATTAGTTCCAAATCCAGAGGAGACACTAAATTATATTTAATCGAAACCGTGTTAAATGAGCTTGTGTTGAACAGGGATCCTTGTCCTTCTCAAATTCCTGTTATAAGCACTTCTATCGAGGGACGCAAATAAACAAGTCCTGAAAACCAAACCTGACAGAGGGCTGCTGCACCCTGCTACCCCCCCCCCCCCCCCCCCCCCCCTCCCCTCAAGTCTCAGCCGCGTGAAAGCAGAGCAGGCAAGAACATAATGTTGCGTATCATGTACAATATCCATTACAAGGGGGAGGTAATGTTGGAAATTTCATCATATACCCACAGACACTCAGATATAAAGACTCTATCTTTCAGGCCCTTCACATGTTAGCATATATAATGACACAGTCTATGGCTGTAATGACACCCCGGTGAGATAATAACCTACTGTGAGCTGAAAAGCACACAAAAGGAACCAGTCTTGATCTTATAAGCAGGTGAATCAAGGCCACAGTGCTTTAATTACCAGCTTGTCTCTCTCTGGTGGAAAAAGTGCTGACTGCATCTCTGGAGTTACTGAGCAAAACATTCTGAGTGAAGGTGAAAGCAGCCTAGCAGAACCGGGTGATTTTAAGACAAAGTTTGAGGAGAAGTTTTACAGGTTGGTCTTAGTCCTTAGCTCCTCCCACTGTCCCCTCTGTGATTTTGCGGGGCCCTCAGGCATGTGTTTTAGGCACTGAAGCAGATGCACACCCCTAATCCACTGATAAATCTGCTCTTGGCTCTTGCACTTAAAAAAAAAACTTTGTTCCCCTGTGAGCACACAGTGGGGTGGCAGAACGGAGAATCCCCCCCCCCCCCCCCCCCGAGCAGTAGGAGGGATGGGCTCGGGCTCTTTTAGGCGAGAATGCACACCTCTCCTAAATTTACAAACTTGGGTTTAATGTAGTGTCAAACTACACCTCAAGTCCTAATGGCAAGGGACTCCAATGAAGTAACGAGAGGTTTAATTAGCTGCCTGTTGCCTGAGTGATGGTTACTTATACTGATCATATCCAGATTATGATTACAGGTATCTGGAATAAGATCAATGGGGAAAATTCATGCTAAGAAATCCCCATCCAGTTTACAGAAACCAATAATGCATTTACTTACTCATGAGACAGGAGTGTTCTAAATGTCATCTAGGTCTCCTTCATAAATGTTCGGTGCAGTTTATTAGAGAAAAAAAACATCAGGTTGCCTATTATACATTAAAGTATGAACTAACGTAGTGACCAGAGAGTTCTCATATACTTATTCATGTTTTTGACAAGGACAAGACCTCCTGAAATAACATTTGGAGCTCTGGTTTTATTTAGACCGATGACAAGAGATAAATTGCAGATGCCAAGAAAAATGAAAAGGAGAACAGGGAGTGAGAACTAGGTATTCCAGCCATCATCTCGCTTTTTTACTTTATGCAGGTACCCCCATAGACAGACAGGTTAAGTAAACATTCTTATACTTATCTGCTACAGTAGGGATGTCCTATGTCTGCACCATTTTAAATGAGTGCTGGGTTTAGGCTACAGAATTCAAGGAAAGCTAAAACAGTTCCACAGCACCATATCCAAAAAAAAAAAAACAACCCAAAATTGAATGTCTAAAGTGTTGAAAATTCTCTGTGTGGGACGGATTTGCCCTCAGACTCTCTAGCTCTTTACTTTACTCTGCTTTTACATCTTCCTTTTTCCACCTCTTGCTGTACTTAAGTTTCTGCCTTCCTGATTCCCGTTCCCATTTCTTCCCTTTGTTATACATTATCCCTTTATGGCAGTAGGCCAGTTTGGCCAGTAAGACTATCCAGTCTTATCCATTGGTAATCTGTTTGAATGTTCCTGGCTGCGGGGTGCATTTGAATCAGAGACAGATAGACTGTTACATTGTATGAAGCATGAAGTGTTTGGCTATGGCCGTAAATGAAGCCCTCGTTTCACAGCAGAGGAAAGGTTTGAAGAAAGGTAGCTGCAGACTTTTACCCTCCTTTCATTCTCTGCACCAGACAGATAGTCAGACTTCGTTTCTTCTGTGTTGTGATAGCAATCTATGCAATTACCATGTCTCACCAACTGATCTCAGAACAGTCCTCCGACACCCTGTCTTGATATTAGTTTCAGTGTCGTAAGCTTCAGACTGAATCCAGATCAGCTCTCTGTGAAACAATGCGTCTCCACCTAGTAGGCAGATGAAGGAAAGAAAACAAGAGCATTCCTCCTTTGACTGGCAAAGTGGAACATAGCCACTCCCTCACTACCACCCTCCACCTGTCCATTGGTTTTACCCCTCCAGCCCTTTCCCATCCCAAAACCATCCATGGCTTCTGTCCACCTCCACCCCCATGCTCCTGCCCCCACTCCTCTTCACTGTTTCAAGTCAGGGGTGCACACCCAGGCTAAACAATGGCCATCTTTTCTCTTTCTCTCTCTCTCTCTCTCTCTCTCTCTCTCTCTCTCTCTCTTTCACCCACCTTCTTGTCAAAACTCTTTGCCCTTGGGTATGAAATTCTATCACTCGCTGCAGATGGGTGGATTAACCCAAATTCATCCCCCGAAGAAAAGAAAAGAGGAACCACCAGATTCCTCAGATAATGGAGAAGGACAGAGGTAAAATGATCCACCCGAGCTGCTTCACTCTTCATACCACCAGGGTTTTTTTTTTTCCTCTGCAATGTCTTCCAGGTTTTTCTTCTTCTTTTTTTTGCCTCAAAAAATGAAAAAAAAAAACAAAAAAACCAGAGCAAGTGAGGCGAGCCACGGCAGCCACCCCCAGTACAGAGCATGAATAATGGAACGGGAATGGGCTCAGGCATGACTGCTTGGTTTGTATCAGCAGAGTCACCCCATGGTATTTTTATAAATATGAAGCTGCTTGAAAAACAAGTGTGTCCACTCTCTGTGCAGCACACGCCGCTCCGTCTCCATGCCATTAGCCGCAGACCAATCTCCTAAGTGCCCAGGGTAGCCTGAATGTCGTTTGTCATTGGCGTGACCACAGACATCAGTTCATTTTTTTCTTTTTTCTTTTTTTTTTGAGAGAGAACATTATAGACACAGGTAGATGCTCGTGTTGCTACGGCGTCTCTTGTACCCGTCGTAATACTATGCAGTTTTTTTTCCTGTTCTGTGGAAATTTGCCAAAGCACCGGTCAAAGAAAATTCAGCGCTTTGATGCAAAGCTCTTTTGAGAGACAGTAACTGTAATCTCATTCTGTCAGAGAGAAATCATTAAATGCAATTTCTACTCAGCATTGTGGCATTAGGATGGAAACTCTTTAAAAAAAAAAAAAAAGAAAAAGCGAAAGAGGGAGAGAGAGAGAGAGAGAGAGAAAATCTTGGCACATATCTCTGTTTATTATATGTGAAGGGTGTTTGTTATTGTTGCTTAGCATCGCTGTCGTGAGAGAGCGGGAAACCTGTAATAGTCTGAAAACACACATTCTTTGAGAGTGAAGCTGTGCCACAGGCAGCACTGCACTGAAACATTGGAGTTCAAAAAAAGAAAGAAAGAAAGTAGGAAAAAAAGCACTCACACAGAAAAGAAGGGAAAGTCCTGACCTGCTTAAATGAATTCTACAGTTTTATAAAGGATTCCCTACACACAGTCTTGACACATAACAGACCGGGAGAAGATTACTGTGAGCTGCGTATGAAGGCAGCACTTCCATTTCATTTACATTTCCAGAGCCCAGAACAGCGGCTGGAAGAGACCTGAGTCTATAAATAACGCTCCCCCACTTACCCTCTAAAAAAAACATATCAGAACCCCCCCCCCCATCACTTCACGTTTCATTCTCATTTAACCTTGAGCACATACATTAAGCTCCCTTACCTCAAGATGCACGTGGACACACACACACACACACACACACAGCATAATAATCTGTTCATATAGAGAACATACCAAAAACATGTAGTTTTACTCCACCTCTTATATAAAACCTACATCTGACCTTGTACTCTAATTGGAAAAGACAGGGGGGAAACTGGTCCTCAGTGGGAAGGACAGATAGGAAGATTTGGTACAGAGAAAGTGAGAGAGAGAGAGAGAGAGAGAGAAAGAGAGAGACAGAGAGAGAGAGAGAGAGACTTGGCACCCCTTTTGTATGTTGGTTGAGCTTGTATGCATGCTCTCCACTCCTCTGCCTCCACACCACTAGTAGCCCCTCAGAGGAGCAGAGAGGGTCTGAGGAGGATGTTGAGGGAGGGGGAGAGGGAGTAACAGTGGGAGTAGCCATAGCATGGCACCGCCAGCGAGGTGATGCAGACTCCGTCACTGTTGTTGTGATTTGGGTTTTTTAGCAGGTCCACTGCCCGCCCTCTCCCATACAAAAGTCTGATTGGATGTGGCGTTCCATTAGCATGGAAAAGAGTCTGGGCTTCATCTGTGAGCTGCTGACTGACGGCAGATATGATCTGAATAATTGCTCCATACTGACGAGAGAATGAAAGAGAGAAACACAGAGGGAGAGAGAGAGCGCGAGAGAAACAGATAGAGAGAGGGAATGGGGGGAGCTTACACATTGCACACACACAGTTTGCAAAAGCAAA
This sequence comes from Chanos chanos, assembly GCF_902362185.1. Classification (NCBI taxonomy): domain Eukaryota; kingdom Metazoa; phylum Chordata; class Actinopteri; order Gonorynchiformes; family Chanidae; genus Chanos; species Chanos chanos. The sequence goes on along the minus strand of NC_044497.1, from coordinate 27,154,926 downwards.
GAGGGGAAGGGACTGAGAGATTAGGAATTTTCTGGAGCTGTATTTGTGTGTGTGTGTGTGTGTGTGTGTGTGTGCGTGTGTGTGTGTGTGTGTGCGTGTGTGTGTGTGTGTGCGTCCACATGTGTGTGCCACTGTGTGCAGTGTACACGCAAGCGAGGGGTGGTGAATCCTAAATCTCCTTCCGATCCTGATTCTCCCCTGCAGAAAGCCCCCCACTCCAACATCACTCCCACTTCCTCCTACCCCATCCCGACGGCAAGCTCCTCCACGAGCAGTCGGCTTTTGAGTTAGAATAGAGGATGCTGTAAAGCATTACACAACACTGCGCAAGACAGCCCTGCAGAAAAGCAGAGAATCTGAGAAGATCCAGCCTTACGCACACACACACACACACACACACACACACATAGACACACACACAGGCCAAATGGCCAGCGGACAGGTTATGGTGTTGTGTGAACCGTGAGGAGCTGGATGGGGTATTGACCCAGTGGAGACGTATCAGACACACACACACACACACACAGACTGCTCTGAAATTCTTCCTTTGTTTTTATGGCAGGAGAAGCTCAAGCAGCTGGCTCTCTGCGTCAGTTTTGCAGCATTGCTGGCTGCAGTTCGACCCCTGCTCGCTTTTGTATCAAGAATGATTCCCTCACACCCCCACCTCACTTTTGTTTTTTTTTTTTTCCTTTCAAACTCTTTCACTTCCTCCTTCCTGCATCACTGAGCAACAACCCCCACCATCCTCCTCTCCTTCTGCATGGTTCCTCTCTCCCTCTCCCTCTCCCTCTCTCTCCCTCTCTGTCTTTCTCCCTCTCTCTCTCTCTCTCTCTCTCTCTCTCTCTTTCCCTGCAGTAAATGATGATTGAGCAAACAGCACGCTGGAGGAGGGCTGCAGAAAAGATGGTTATCCTGACTCTCCACGTGCCACGCATCCCAAATCAACCTTCCCACTCTTTCTCACAGTCTCTCTCTCTCTCTCTCTCTCTCTCTCTCTCTCTCTCTCTCTCTCTCTCTCTCTCATTCTTTCAGCTCTCTCACTTCTCTGGAAAGGGAGTGACAAAGTGTGGCACAGTTCAGGAGTGACTAAGGCTTTACATTAACCCCCGTACACAGCCGCTCCATCTCTGGTCTCCAGTAAAGGACAGCGGACTAATCCCAGCTGAATGAAGCAGCTGTCTGGAAACAAGCTGTGATGAGCTTTCTCTATCTCTCTCCCTTTCATTACACACAGGTACATTTGCAGTGCTCCTCAGACTTTGATCAGATCAGACGACAGACCCTCTGGGAAAACGATATGATGCATTCTGATGGACACTGTACAGCTGCAGTGCTCTGTTGTTTTAGCAGCAGTATATCACCATCCAGTCCATTCGGTACATCAGGACTCATGCTGCTATGTGAAGTGAATATGTATCATTTGAGGGCAGAGGGGCGTTTGTGTTGCAAGAACCATTTGATCCACAATGCTAAATGACATCCAGTGACTGTCTCATAGACATCATGCTAAATGACATCCAGTGACTGTCTCATAGACATCATGCTAAATGACATCCAGTGACTGTCTCATAGACATCATGCTAAATGACATCCAGTGACTGTCTCATAGACACCATGCTAAATGACATCCAGTGACTGTCTCATAGACACCATGCTAAATGACATCCAGTGACTGTCTCACAGACACCATGCTAAATGACATCCAGTGACACTGTCCCTTGGGGAGCCTACAGCCGTGTTATAACTGTCTGGGTTATCATACTTCACAAAGACTCAACAATAAGACTCACTTATTGCACTGGTATCTGACTGTATTCTGTATGTAGACTTATAGAGGAGGTACCTGCCAAAACAAAGGAAATGCTCGGAGGACATAGAGTATAATGAAAGCAGGTGCTAGTCCATACAGGTGTGGTGTTCTAGATTAATGAAATAATTAACATCCCAGCTTGCTTGGAGACATGCATGGAAATTCTGGGCAGGCCCGGTCATAGCTAACTTTGGCTTCTAGGGTTGAAGGGAGAAAAAGCACTGGCTGACTGTTGGGACATGTTTGACAGGAGCCCCAGAGACAGAGTGCTCAACTTGCTGACGTTGCACAAGGAGCACTAATTAAGGTCACGGAACGGACGTCTGAAAAGAAAGGCGCCATCAGCTATGGTCACATGCACGTCCACCATGACGTCTGTGCGTTGGTTCGAGAAACCAGACAAAACAAATGAGAAACTCATAACACGTTGACAGCTAATATCAGTCCTGGAGTGTGAGCAGACAGTTTCATCAGGAAAAGCCTGTTGAGACTTTCATAGAGAGGGACACTGTAGTCAGGCTTGCAATACGTGAACCTCTTATTAATTCCAAAAATGCATGTTTGTGTGTAAAGTGGTGCGAGGAACACTATAGACAGTCTATAGAGCAGTAGGGCAAAAAACGTCATACGGTTATCATTTATTCTGTTCTCAACAAATGGAAAATTGCATGCAGAAAAGAAAAGCAGAAAAAAAGCCAGTTTGGAGTCTTGTGGTGTGTGGTGCATTTTTCCTAGCGTGGTTTAGGTTCACTCAAGCCCAAAGAGGGCAAGGTGACTGCATAAACCTAATACAAACAAGGCCATTCTGAACGATCACCTACATCTTGTGGTGCAGCCTTTCTATCCTGATTGGAAAGGCTGCTATCCAAAAGGGTCAAGTGCTCATTGAACAGTTTAACTAGGGCGACATAAAGCATGCACTGTGGCCATTCCCGAAGTGCCGGATCACGACCCAGCTCAACACTTATGGGAAATTCTGCAGTGTTTTCTACCATAACCAGCAACAAAACACCAAATGTCATATTCGCTCCACAAGAGTTCCACACTGTCTTAGAGAGCATGCCAAGGCTAAAGTTGTCCTGGCAGCGACGGGCAGCCCTGGGCCCTCTTTATGTTGGTGTTTGCTTTATTTCTTGATTTTGGCAGTTACCTGAACATAGGCCCAAATATTTTATATTAAAGTAATGGTAGAATTTCAGATCTACACTCTCCTCTGCTCCAAGGGTCAGCACTTGGTCCTCAGTGTCAGATTAAAATGTGATAATTGAGGGGGTTTTTCTCCCTGTGCCAAACATGCTGAGCAGAGAACAGCATGTTCCCTCTCACCCACTTTCTCCTCGAGTTATAATAACTCTGTCTCTCTTTCTCTCTCTCTCCCTCTCTCTCTCTCTCTCTTTCTCTCTACTTAGCTAACCATGAAATCACTGACACTTTGCATTTCATGTGAATTAAAGGGCAAGAATCAGAACGTAACACATCATAAGAAACCGCGGCTCTGAATTTAGCACCAAATTTTCTAATACTGTCTTTGCTCGTCAGACGACAACTGTCTGGACCTTTGTCACTGGAAGAGTTCTCACTCTCATGATAATATAAAACATTAGTAACACAAGACTGAGGAGGAATAGCAGGGAATGAAACCAAATTTATCTGTCACATTGTTATGATGCCGTAAAATTTCTCTGTATCCCTCTCGTCTAAGCCCTTATCGTCAAGCACTGCGCAAATTTTAGAGTGTCTATTGTGTGGCTCTGCCTTCTGTCACTCACCACTTGTTAAATTGATCTGTTTGCGTGATTGGTGTTGCGTGGCACACAACACAGAGAGAGAGAGAGAGAGGGAGAAAGGGGAAAAAACAACATTCATTGCTGTCTCTGTAATTTTGAACATAATTGCTTTATCTGACAATGAAGAGCTCAGATGCCTCGTTCAGATGTGGGTGTACGTCTGTAATAAGCATCTAGATCCATCAGTGTTCGTCTCTCTTAGAGAGCCTCTCCATCCAAATCAATGATCCTGTCTGAGGGGGTAGTTTATCTGCTGCAATTACCCTCTAACTAATACCCTTCTCAGCCAGGGTGTAACAAATTGGAGAAGTCAGGGTTTTTAATTCAATGAATATTGATGTGAACCTCTGGCCACCAGTGACATATGTAGGCAACGTAGCAACGTGAACCACGAGAACATCAGTCTGCAGTCAGGAGAGCGGAGAACAGCAAGAGGAAAACAGAGGCGGGAGGAGAGGATTCCGGTTCTCTCTCGCTCTCTCTCTCTCTCTCTCTCTCTTTGCTATTTTGAGACCACTGCTCTGATGACGTGCATATTATTTTTCTGTTGACTACAAGGTCTCCCCTAGCTAGTCGGCTGGACCACAGCTGCAATTGAAGCGTCGCTGTGAAAATTTGGGTTTTGCCATTTCCTCTGAGGGCTGAGAGTGTCCACGACCGTGAACCAGAGGCTTGGGTCGGCGGCACTCTCAGGGGAAATGGTTTGAGAGAACACCAGTGGGACATAAGCCCTGTGCTATGTGATGATGCTCTGCATTGTCATCCTCAGAAAGAGGATGTATAGCTTTGGGACAGACAAATATGAGGCTGCTTCAAAGACAATTTCAAACCATATCAGCACCTTTGCCTTTTTTTCCCCCATTTCTTCTGTGTGATTTCTCTCTCTCTCTCTCTTTCTCTTTCTCTCTCTCCCCCTCCCTCCATACCTCTACCCACGTCTCTGACTGCGGCAGCGCTGGGCAGTCAGTTGGAAAATCCACTGATTGTTTTTGACAAAAATAGAGGGGACGGGTTAGAAAAGAGAGAGAGAGAGAGAGAGAAAGAGAGAGAGAGGGGGAAAGGAAAGAGGGAGACACAGAGAGTAAAAGAGGAATGAGACAGGTGAAGAAATATGAGGCAGAGTGGAAGGAGGAAGCCATTGCATTAGAAGTAGACAGATGGGGAGAGAGAGAGAGAGAGAGAGAGAGAGTAGGGGAGGGGCAGAGAGAGAGAGCATTTCAAAAGAGGCAATTTTAGAGGTCATTGGTTTTTTGAGCTGAAGGTGGTGGCAGGAGGTGGGAGGCACCTGTGCATGCTGTTCTGATGATGAGAGCTAATGGAAAGAACCCCAATTTGAGCCAAGCTCATTCCAGTGCCGATTCTACACACACACACACATTCATACACACACTCATACACACAGCCCTTCCGCCTGTCCTGCTCTTATCTCCTCCATTAGAGATGAATAAATGTTTGATAAGCATGCGTGCTATTTCCACTGTGTCAGTACCTGTATGTCCACAGATGTTGGTGCTTGTGTTGTACTGCCATTGGGTTGTTTATGCCACCACAATAAAACAACAACAACAACATAAACTAGGTAAACAGGCCGTACATCCTAGTCCTGAGCCAGATGTTCAACACCTGAGCAGGTCTGAGGATTATGTTCGCTTGTAGGGGAGAAAATGGATTGGTCGGCCAAGGGATTAGGTAAGTGCGATGGCTTGTGTTTGCCTCCCTTTTGCACGCTCTCTCTCTCTCTCTCTCTCTCTCTCGTTCTGTCGCAGAACCCCATGTGGCTCCCTGCTGTGAAGGTCACCCTTCCTCCTGCTGCTATGGATTACACACGTGCACACTGAGGCAGAATTGGATACTGTCCTTGAGTGGAGAGGGCACTGCCTCATACAGTCCATCTCCACCAAAGGTACCCACAAAGAACCGGGAACACAATGCAGCGTGTGTAGCCACAGATGGACAGAAAACCAGGGAAAGAAACCTGTTTTCATACATGGCTCAATTTTCGCTTTCAACGCGAAGGCTATTTCAGTTCTCGATTAATTGCTTTCTTTCAACCGTATCTGCTCTGTTACAGCACTACAAACTCTGCACTTCCTGGCAGATATCAAAGTACAATCAGAACACATGAAAAATACTGCATAGAGTTATTTAAAGTCGCATTTCCTTCCGTCCTGCCATCTTGACAGAAAAGCAACGGCCCCTTCTCGCTCTGGGTGAATTTTTGGGGGTTATATAAATATAACTTCCATGAGTCACTGAGTAGCATTGTGACAGATCAGACGCTGCGTTGGCCTTTTTTAATGTGGATGAGGGGGTGCTGTAATGGTGCTCACAAGTTGGTACTCAGTCTCCTTCAGGAATAGCGTGCTGTCCACTACCCACTGTGACCTTAATTTGTTATGTCTCAAGTTGGCGTGCCCACTAGGATGCTGATGCACCTTGAGGGAACAAATGAAGAGTTTCACAGAGACCAGCAACCTGGCAAGAGCAGATACGATTCTTTGTATGTGTTTGTGTGTGTGTGTGTGTGCGCGTGGAGGACGAGGCTAAACAGAAGTGACAGAAAAAGAGAAAAGCGAGGATGAGGTAGAGGCAGGAGAGAAAAAGATAGAAGCGGGAGCCATCTCCCACAGCTAATCCGTTAATGAAGATATGTGAGACTGTCTGTTCGGTGATTATTGGGGTGCTCTAGACCCAGCCAAGCTCTATTGCACAAATACAAATACTTTTATTAGAATGGAGACACACAACACAACGTTACTGTTACTGTGGTAAAGCTATGCGTCTGGGGATTGGAATTGGAAACCTGCCGAACAGTAAAACGTTGATTTTCAGCTTCCTGAAAATCATCGTCCATGTCATTCAAAGAAAATGCTCCATTCATTAAATCAGCGGGACAAGACAGATTAGGCCGTGTCTCTGAGCGTAAACATGCATTCTCGTGTAATGTTGGTATTGTATCTGTTTTGCTCCTCTGCTCCATTTGCTTGGCTAATTTCACGGTAATGGGTTCTCTTTCACGTATTTGCTTTGTTGTCTTCAGTGAAATTTTTCTTTTTTTTTTTTTCTTTTTTTTTTTCAAACGTGTTAACAGTAACAGTCTACATCTCAATGAGAGTTTTATGAGGCAGAAAGCAAACACACAAGACTGTGTTTTCCCATCAAAGCTCTAGCACATCACAGAGACATGGATGGAAAGGTTTGGATGTTGGCCAAGGTAAGAGCTTTGAATCCTCCTCGTCTTCTTTATGTTCTTTTTCGAAAACAGACACCCAAGGGACCAACGGTACAAAAGACAGAGGCATCAAAAGCCTCTGTCACTGGTACAATAGAAATCCACCTGATCTGAGATCAGCTTTTCTACCTCCTAGGCTAACACCGAGGTCAATGTAAAAACTGATCACAAGTCGGCAGCTTACGTAACATTATTCCAGGCCACTGCTTCGCACTGAGGTTGAAATACTGTTCTGAAATGCCGTACTCAGATACAACTGTCGTGCATGACAGTTGACTGCAGCGATCGTGATACTATTTATTTTAAGCACAAAACTGTTTGACTGCACCCCACCAACCGTGTCTGCCCAGTGGTCCCACATTGTTCCCTCCTTCTCCTCCATACACCAGCCCTTGGGCGGGGGCAGGTCCCAGCAGAACCCCCACGTCTCCAACCTGCCACCCACAACTATCTCACACACACACACACACACACACACACACAGCGGCAGGAGGGGTTGGGACAGGTGTGCATACCAGACGCTTGTTACCAGTCCACCATTCAACTACCAAAAAATCTGTACAGCAGCCATTCCCTGCAGCGCTTTTCCAAAATCCACTTAAGGCTAATGCCATCTGTCAACATCAAGCTAAACATCACACCGTTCAGAGCAGGTTCAAGACAAGTCCGCAAGACTCTTTAATTTACTGGTCCTGCTTTCCAAAGTCCATTAAATTCTCACTACTGGGCCTTCTTACAGACACCACAGGCCGTTCAGAACTGGTTCTATTAGATTAATGTTTAATTGATTGTGATCTTTAGGCAACGGGATGAGGGATTAGCCTCCGTTTGGTTTGGTTTTGATCACTGCAACCTACTCAGTGTTCTCAGATACAATAAGACAAAAAGAAATGAGAGAGAGAGAGAGCAATGATATGAACTAGCAACAAAAACAAAAATCTGGAAACAACAACAACAACAACATTAAAGTCAAACAAGGATGTGTCAATGCAGGAGTGCGTTTATTTTTCTTCTCCTTGTTCTCTTGTTAGCACTAAGCGTTGTTGAGTTGGGTACAGCACAGAATTTTTTTATTGTGAGGGACATGAGTCAGGATCTCGTCAGACCACTGGGAGAGGAGAGGAAGAATCTCTCCTTTAGCATAGTTACCACATTGTAACCCCTCTCCTCCTCCTCCTTCTCCTCCTCCACCACCTCCTCCTCTTGCCCCCCATTCACTCACTCTCCTCTCTACCATGCCCTCATGCTCTGACCTTGCTGGATTTCAAGGAGGAATTGATTTTTTTCTCTCTTTTTCTTGAAACCCTATCATAGCAACAAAAGGACACCTCGATACAGCTGATTTCCCTGAATGAAAACACTATTCTCTCCAAACACATTCCATTCTCTCTCTCTCCCTCTCTCTCTCTCTCTCTCTCTCTCTCTCCCCCTCCCCCTCTCCCTCCTTGTTGTCCCTTGATGTTGTCAGGTATAGAAAGTTCAATAGACGATCAGTCATTCTGTCATTAGTGCGTGAAGAGGGAGGGGGGTGGCTGTCATTCAGTGTGTTAATAAATGCTTCCGGTTTTTTGTTTGATCCCTCTTTTTACTATCCGTCTGCCTTAACATTTCACTTAATCCCTCGCAACATCCATTCAGGGGCTCATACTTTTCTATGCCATTGTATTGGCAAGTGGTTATGATTTGTTGGCTCTCTTGGGTTAATTTATAGGACAGATCATAAAGCAAACATGCAGTCCCTTTACAAATGCTGCCTGCACCTGCCATGGTACTAGGTTACCTAATACTGCAGTATATCTGAGCATACACACACACACAAACACACACACACACACACACACACACAAACAAACACATACATACACACCCTCACACACAGACAAACACACACACACACACACACACACACACAAACATATGCACATACACAATAGTTTGCAGCCCATTATTGATATGTTTGTGTTCAGGAGCAAGTCTGGATATGAAACGTGAGTCATTGGGCTCCTGGCATACAGACAGCACAATCGAGGCAGTGCTGCAGCCAAACTGACTGGCAGTCTAGCACCCAGTCCACTGTGTCTCACCATGAGAAGCACTCTTCACATGCCCACAAACTGTTAAAGAGTGCCACTTTTGTGTGTGTGTGTGTGTGTGTTTGTGTGTGTTTGTGAGAGGGGGGGGGGAGAGAAATTATAATACCAAACAGTGAACCTCTATCCCTCTATACTACATTACAACAATTGCTGTATGTTGTATATAAACCATTATATATCTCTTTTCCCCTGAGTGTGAGTTATGGCCTATTCATTAGTGTCTGCTACATCGTTTATTGACAGGCTTCTAGCACTCAGTCTGTCTAGCTTAAAGGAGAGGGATATATGCAGAGTGGAAGACTGTTCTAAGTCTTTGCACTGCACTGCTAGGCTCAAGTTCTGTTCAATTGGGAATAAACTGACCCCTGCCCGTGAACAAAGGTGACCCATCTATGGGGAACACAGAAGGATTTAGGCTTTTCTTTACAGTACACTTGAATAGTTATTCTTCTGCCTCATGCAACACGTACCCTCTGTCTCTCTCTACTAAAAAAAAAATCATCGATGTTACATTTGTCTCATTAACCAGCTCAGAACTTCAGCTCAGTTTCTTTATAAGAATCTGTTGTTATTCACAGTCTCTGAATGAAAATATGTGGTGATTCAGTGCAATAATTCAGTCAGCAGGTGAATTAATCCTGTGGTAAACCACACAGAAAACACAGGAGCCTGAGCGGAAACCTCTAGAAACCAACTAACATAAGGACATAGTAAATATGACTTATGGGTTAGTTCAGTCATGGCTTGCCAAGCTCTCAGCTAACTGCTGAATCAAAAATAAAATAAAATAAAATAAATAAGCTTTGTGACATAGCCACAGTAAATCTTGAATGACAGTAAGGAAAAAACTGAGTGTTCTGCTAAGTACAAATGCACTGTAATACTCTTGAGCGCTTATTGCTCCACGAGGCACAGTTTATACAGAGACACTCTAAAAAAGCAGGAATTTAAAGTGCACTTAAGACGATTGCATTCCTCCGCTTGAAACATATAATTATAAAATCTGAGCAATGTTCCTATGAAGTTTTAGAACAAAGTTAGTCCGAAGAGAGAGTGTAGAAGGAGCATGTGTAAAAGTTTGGGGAAACATTTAGAATTTTTGTCAGTAAACTCTAAGGGTCATAGTAATAATGAGGGGTTTAGGCCTCTTTCAGTATAGTTCCTAATGACCGAGTGACTCAGAGACAAGGTCAAGGGTTCTGGGGGTTTTTTTTAAAGAGGACAAAAGAAAGGAGAGAAAGAAAACAGAAGAATGCTGACCTGCTCAGACAAACACATTTTTGTTTCTTTTCAGCTTGACCTCCAGTGGCAGGTGAGCATGTAGCTGACAGCGGAGACAGAGACGGGGAGAGAGGGAGAGAGAGAGAGAGAGAGGGAGAGGGGGGGGGAGTAAGAGAGAGAGAGAGAGAGAGAGAGAAAGGGGGGGTGATAGATAACAGAGCAGACAGGGAACATGAGAGACGGATGCATTATAGAGACAGATGTGCCTGCAATGAACATAAAGTCACAGAGACAAATAGACAGAGAGAGACAGCCGGCGCATCACATGACCCTGGGCATTCTGCCTAAATGCCACAAACGATGAAGGACCCTCTCAGTAGACACACAGGGCAGCTGACTCCCTATGTAAATACAGGGGACGTAGTCCCTTCCACCTTAGAGGTAACATCCCTAATCAAACCACACAGGGCCAGAGAAAAGCATGCCCTGCTAACTCTCTTTCACAGCATCCTTAAGCAACCCAGACCTCCCCCACACACAGCTCGCCCAGGTGTGCAGGGGTTGGGGGAGGGGGGTCGGAAGGGAAAGACTTTTTGACCGGTGGCGATAATGGAAACCTCACACTGAATAGGACGGCTGTGTATCACAGGGCTGCTGATCGGGTTACAGACTGCTCCCGACTGCACCCGCTTCTCTCCTCTCTCTTTACAGTCCCCATGATGACAACAGTAAAGAGGAAGACGGCAAATACTTGGCTACTGATTCACAGTGTGTGTGCGTGTGTGTGTGTGTGTGCGTGCGTGTGTCTGTATTTGTGTGTGTGCGTGTGCGTGCGTGTGCCAATGCAAAAGCCGCCTTGTACCTCCTGGACAGTACACACTGTAGACCATCTAAGTCCCATTATCACACTCTGAGCTCTCATCACAGCCACCTGGGCCAAATACTTCAGCCTGATCGTTTTTCACAAAAAAACAGAGAGAGGGACGAGATCAGGGGAAACATGGCGGAGAGTTCAGACCTCTGGTAAACGAGTCTGAACGGAGAACAGGGAATTATTCAAGGTCATTTAAAGAACGTGGAGATAAGCCATGTTCACACTCTCTCGCTTTCTCTCTCTCTCTCTCACACACACACACACCATAACACACACACAATGAAAAACCCAATCATGAAAATTTTGTCGAAGAAGAGTGTTTAGGCATATTCGAAGAGCACACACAGTTCCTTGATATGTGTAAGGTCATGTGTTTTCAGCAGGGTGTACAGAGATCTGGAGATCTGTCGGCATTTTGAAGGTCATTTCAATAACAAAAAACCTTTTGAAGAAGAAAATATCAATGTGTCAAATCAGACAAATAGCACAACATAACTGCACCAAGGCGTTAATGGAATGACACTGGACAAGATGAGAAATCCAAATCTGGATCTGGATACACAATACAGACTGATTATGGATGTTCTAAACAGTGGCCACATGGCAACAGTCTGTCCGAAATCATTAAATGTTCAAATATCTTTAAAAGTGTGAGATCATTTCAAGTCTAAAGCACAGTTTAAGCTTTCAGCTGGATCGGCAATGCATCCGCGACCAAAATAATCCCCTATTCCCTATTCCCAATCTCCATTACCAGCAAATAAATTCATTCCCATTAGCAATGAAGTTTAATTCAACATCATGCAAGTCCATTCAAGTCAGGAAAATAGTGAAAAGGTTTGAACCAGTGACAGATCATGTTGGGGCATTTATAAAAAAAAAAAAAAAGAGAGAAAGAAAAAAGTTTCTGTAAAAAGAAGTTTTATTTTTCTGTACAGTTTGTCTGGCAAGAGATGGAGTGAGAGCCATTATCACGGGATTAATGATACTATTAACACATCTCCTGTCAGAAATTTTTTTATTTATTTATTTTTTTGCCTCTTGTGATCAGCAGAACGGCAAAACACGTCTGTGCTCGTCAGCTGGTTAAATGCGGCAAGAATAAGGTACTCTGTCAGAAATCTGCTAGTACACACACACAGACACACACACACAGATACACACACACACACACACACATTAACATATGACACAGAAACAACTTAAAAAAACACAAAATATTGATGCACATGCAAAACACAGACAGAACTTGAACAGAGAAACACACGTATATATATTTAAATCCCTTCCAAACACACACACACACACACACTCACACGCACACACAAAGGAGACAAGTTTTGAGGACACTTGAGCTGGAATTTGACAGAATATGTCTGCAAAAAGAGGAGACATTCTGTGGTAATTGCCTCCCTCACAGGTCAGAAGACAGAGAGTAGTGCAGGGCCGCCACTGCAGACCAGAACACATGCAGTACCCGTAAAATTATGGTGCAGAACCAAGTAAAAGCCAAGGTGACAATACAGTCAGTACACACACAGAGAGAGAGAGAGAGAGAGAGAGAGACCCCACATTACAGTCCCTGTGATAATTATGGTTGCCTCCCTGAAAAACATGCCCTGAGGAAAACTGCCGGAGAGCAGAGAGAGAAAACTGACTGTGAATTAGCCCAGGCATGCGTTAAACAATGTGGCCTCTGCTTGGGAGCGCTCATACTGTTTTACAGCAATACACACACACACACACGCACGCACGCACAAACACACACACACACACACACACACACGAAAGCACATGGACAGATAACAAAATATGAAAACACCTAAAGAGAGTCAAACAGTGTTCCTCATGGACAAGCTAAAAAAGCCCTGGCTAGACCAGTGCAGTGTGGGGTTGCTCTGTGGTACAGAAGTAGAGGCAGTGCTCAGAAACCCTGCGGGAGTGAGAACTGGCTCCAGCAGCTCGAAGGCAAGTGTCTTCAGCCCTTTCACACACACACACACACACGTATCCTCCATGTCTGCACCCAACAACAGAGGCAAAAAAAGAAAAAATCACCCTTTCATTTCCCTACTTCTTCCTCTGCTACACAGTCATGTCAGTCAAAAACTGAACTTTCAACATTCCCACGTCATCAGCACCACCACTTTAAATAAAACCGACACTTTACATCAGATGCTTCACTGCCAGGCAAACTCTAGACATTTATATGATCTACAAACACAGAACAGCAAATTAAAATGATGGTAAGGAGTGTTGTTACTGAATATATTTTTGCAGTCCTTTTACCCACAAAAAACAAAACAAGCAAACAACAAAAATATGTCTTGTTTGAATAGCAATTTAGGTTTTTAGTATTAGTCATAGACGAATAGGGACAAAGCACTACATGTTTTTTCATGTGGTTGAATTGCAGGTCATGTAGCGCTTTAAGCAGACTTTACTTCACAGGGAAATGCCTGCAGAGAGGAGACACACGAGTGTGACCACTGGGCGACAGCTCATAAGGGCAAGTGCCCGCAACCAGCGTCATGACCTTTCCTGCCAGATCGTATTTACGTAAAATAAAAAAATAAAATAATAATAACAGTAACATATACAGGACTGACATATATAGAGAAAGAAAAACAAGACGAACCTCTGGGTCCTGTTTGCCTGAGTTTGGCAAAAGCGTGAAGTAAGAGCGTTGACCGCTCCAAAAGAACTGTGTTGACTGCATGCGAGGAGAGATGAAGAACTTACCTAGAATCATCCTTCCAATGTCCAGTCTTATATCCTGCCTCCAGGACTTCTTTCCTTCTCTCTCTTTCTCTCTCTCTTTTTTTTTTTTGGTCTGATTTTCTTGGAGACCAGGATTCCAGATGCTTCTCGATGTTCCTCGATGTTTCTCTTTCTCTCTCTTTCTCTCTCTCTCTCTCTCTGTTTTCCCCTCTCAAACAAGAGAGGCAAATGAAACAGCAGACACTACCTTAAGGAGAACATAACTGTTGTCCATTGTATGTCCCCTGCATCTGCTCTGTCCAGGTGAATAGCAGTCTTCTGTGAGGAAGGAGGGACAGAGAGAGGGGAGGGAGGTGTGTGTTTTGGGGGGGGGGGGGGGGGGTGTGACTGCAGGGCTGCAGGTCCCTCTGTTGGTCTCAGGTGAGACGGAGGCCAGATGAAGGGGGGAGGGGAGGTGAGTGAGGAGGGTGCCAAAAAAAAAAAAGAAAGAAAGAAAACAGCACAGCGGTGCTCAAACAAGTGAATGAACTAAATCCTCTCCAGATCCGCCAGAACACAAACTGCCTCCCAACAGCCGGTCTCCGCGCTGCCTCCCCTCAACATGAGCATTTCTCTCACAGAGCACGCGCAAATGCCTCAGTAACACTGTCAAGCCGGTGCCTGTTCCGCTTGTTCTCTCTCTCTCTCTCTCTCTCTCTCTCTCTCTCTCAGTTGCTCTCTCTCTCTCACTCGCCGCTTGTTTTTTGGGGTTGGGTATAACCTAAAGGCACCTTACATGCCTGTGCTCTGATTGGTGGCGGTCCCGACCAATTGGAAAGGCAGCAGCCGCTTATCATCCTGCACAGTGAAAATCATGAGGGAGACTGTGCTGGTCCTAGCACGCCTCTGTCCCATTCTCTCCCTTCCTCTGTCTCTCATTCCAACTCTCTCTCTCTCTTTTTCTCTCTCTCTCTTTTTCATTCCTTCCCATCAGCTGTTCTTCCTTTTATGAGGGGTCAGGACAGCTGTTTCTCCTCCCTTTGTCATTCCTCCTCCTCCTCCTCGTCCCCTGTTCTCTCTTCATCTCTTCTTTGACTTCATGTGAGACTGGACTTGTTAGGAGATTAACTTCCTACTTTGACTGTCTCTATGGCTCCATCTATCCACACTTTCTAGTCTTTCTGTCCAGGATTATGCTTCCTGCCAAACCTCCCCTCGTCTCTCCTCAAAGGTGATTTTGGAAAAAGAGGATGGAGGTCAGAGAGAGAAAGAGGTGGAGGACGGGTCTTAAAAACAGAGAGGAGAGGGGAGAGAGAGAGAGAGGGAGAGAGAGAGATGGAATGGAAAGCGACAGCATGGAGGATGCAGAAGGAGGAGGGGAGCGATATTAAACTAAATTCAACCTGACAGGGGGATGAAGAGACAAAGAGTGACAAGGAGAGGAGACTGGGAGGACTGAAAAACAAAGAGAGATAGAAGAGAAAAACAAACACAGAAGGATAACAAAGACAGAGATGATGGAGGATAAGAGTCGGTTTGGCTTCCGAAACAAACCATAATCTTGTACCATGTGATGTATGTGGGGTTTTTTGTTTGTTTTGCTTTTTTGTTTGTTTGTTTATTGTTTTGTTTTTTCAAAACAAAGCATTTGGCACTTGAAACGGAGCACATATATATCTCTGAAAATAGAGCGGCTTTGGTTTTTAAAGTCGTCTTAAAGTTAACCAGTGAGCATACCCACAGCAGTGAACAGACAGGGCTTTTCATAGGCAGGAGAGGAGCCATACTTCTGCATGGAGGCAGGGGGATACAGCAAATAGGCTTTACAGAGCTGTCAAAAAATTAATCCCCTTCAGCATTACACACACACACACACACACACACAGACATGCATACAAACACACGAGCCTGAAGGTATGAGGGTGAAGATATGCAGTCTTATATTTTGCTTGCTTCCATTCTTGCCCTGTTCTTTTTCTCTGTCCCTATCTCTCTATCTCACTCTCTCTCTCTCTCTCTCTCTCTCTCTCTCTCTCACACACACACACACGCACACACAGAAATACACACATATACACACCCTCCCCTGTCTCAGACTAGTGCAGTGAGTCATTGAATGGTGAAGTGAATACTAAAGAGATTGGCTGACAGTACTGGTACCACACCACACAACAGCACCACAGCTTAACACAAACTACTGAGAGCAAGTGAGTGTGTGTGTGTCCATTAAGTTTCTTCTTCTAAAAGACACACACACACACACATATAAATGCACACGCGCCAGAAAAAAAAACCCACACAGAACAAAGAGACCACCTCTAACAATGCACATAAAAGTCTCAGATTTCTGTAAACAAACATCAGGACGCATATTTTCAACAGCGGAGCATACATGACTCAAATACATGTGTACTCAAGAGCAAGGGCGAAATCATCTTCTTTTTTCTTTTATCAAAACACTTAAGCCATTGGTTAAATGTATGACCTTTGAACTCTTCCACCTGAACAAGACTTGAATACCTAATCTTTTCGGCTCAGTGTCACCGCACCTGCTCCGTATGAAATAATAAAACACAATAAAAAACAAACAGCTAGTGACCAACCACTGGTCAAAAACAACATGTTAAAACACGTTCCTAAGCATAAAGGTCTGACTGCTCCCTCTAGTCAAACAGATCTGTGTGGCGTAGTTATGATCCTGATGGGTACCATGGTGTTCTGAGCAGCGGGTCGGGCCGTCAGGGTGTCTGTGTGTGCCTGGAGGGGGGTGTGTGACCCTGTGTGTGTCAGCAGTAGCAGCAGAAGGGGATAGGATTTCCTCATTAGCTGTGTTGGTATCAATAATTCAGGACCAGGTCTTGTTGGGCTCAATGGCCCAAGCACTAATGTGATGTCCCACCCTGTGGACTCTAAGACCCAGCAGGACTTTAATGGATGTCATGATGAGAGGGTGAAATCAGAGACCAAGGGATCCTCTGTCACTCCAAAACACACACACAGATACATACACACACACACACACACACACACAAATTCATAAAGACTGTGTGTGTGCATGTTGTGTGGGTGTGTGTGTGTGTGTGTGTGTGTGTGTGAGAGAGAGAGAGAGAAAGAGAGAGAGAGAGAAGCTTCATGTGCCCACGGTCACAGAGCAAGGAGAATGGTTATCGACAGACAGGTGTGAGAGAGAAATGGAGATGAGAGAAGGGTAGCAGACAAGGAGGGAGAAAAAGGAGGAAATGGCACTCCACACTTCCTTTGCCCAAGAGCTTGCTTATAAATCAATTACTGTGCTCTTTGTGTCTTTGACAGCCATTGGCACCAAACGGCCGTTAACTGAATGTTCAAAGGTCATTAAAGACATGATACTGAAAACTGCAGAGAGAGGATCCATGGAACAGAGCAAATGCACACAAGTTCAACGCGCTACACACCACCAATTCAGACTCAACAGCTGCGGTTAGGCTAAGCTCTCTTAAAGCTTAACTATACCTGTTAATTAAAAGAAGCCAGAGGCGACAACATTCCATTCACTTAGACAGAGTTTCTGGAATCCTCTAATTTCTGAGGAGAAGTGGAAAAAAAGGGAACAGAGCTCCAGGCTTCTAAGACTGTATCTTAGGGACCCTTGTCTGAGAACAGTGGGCGACTGCTTGAATAAAATGTTAATATAAATGTTGGGGGGGCCAGACTTGGCCAGCATTAAGAGTAAAGTTTGCTCAAACCGCTTCTCAGTGGTAAGAGAGATTCCCCATCATCACGGATTTACGGTAAAGTGTTAAGCCAAAGTGGGAATATTTTTTGACTCATCGGTAACTGAGGGTCAGTAAGGTCAGAAAAGAAGAGGAATAAACTCTAAGCATTCACCTTATAAAACAGTGATTTAAAATACAATGATAAGGAAAAAAGTTCCAAACAAGCCTTCACAATTAGATCTCTGTGAAAGACACTCGACATTTTACATGTCTGTCATGATTTGAAGAAATTTTAAGACATAGAAAATTGCTCCTGATTCATTCTGAGTGATGTAGCCTTCTCCCTTAGGAAAAACTCTTACGGCTCCTGATGTTACTACAGCCAGAGACCAATAGGTGTTTATCACTGGTACAGTTACTTGGTCTTCCCTGGTATGGCGCTCTGGTCTGCATGTGGCCATGCCAGCCCATGCCAGGCTGCCAGGCTAAAGAATGCCAGGGCAATCCTGGGTGGTAATCTGTTGACAGCAGTCTAAGAGTGAGAGAGTCAGGTGTTCCTCGATGAGCCTCGTAATCTGCATCTATCCCTGTCACCAACTGCCTGACTGACGAGAGAGAGAGAGAGAGAGAGAGAGAGAGAGAGAGAGAGAGAGAGAGAGAGAGAGAGAGGAAGTTGACCAAGCAAAATAAAAGATTTTGACGACTATCTTCACCTTCAGGCTTGTCTATGTGTATGTATCTCTCCAAAATGAGAGGACAGAGCAAAACAAAAACAAAACAACAGAGACAGGATTTTGTACAGTTTACATGATATACCGCACTTACGTTTGATGCTGGAGTCAACAAGAACGTCTGCCAAAACTCTGCTGCCCCCTGCCTGTGTGTTGAAGCCTATCCAAGATAAACTACGTCAATATTTCCAAACGAATTCCCTTACACTTCAAACTGTTTCCCCACCGACTTATTTATTCATGATATTGTTACTTAAAAAAACATCTGCGGTTTTCTGTAGGTTTGGCTGACAAAATGTTACCACGACAAATCATTTGTTCATTTAAAAAAGAAAAAAAAAACGGACAAACGCGCTAAGCGCACAACTGAACTTGCTAAGTCTGAACTTTTCTCACATTTAAGGCCAAATACTTCCCGAAGAATTACGGTTTATTTTTAGTGCTGTATTTAGATGTAGAGGATGGAGCCATGAGGAGGGGGGTGTCACCTCCCGATACACTCCCTTTTGGAAATACACACAGTCTCGTGGGGCAATGTGAGAGTGAAGAGCCTCCAGACCGGAGATAAATCTTGCAAACTAAGCGGGTAACCGGTAACCGTTCGTCTACTGTCAAGGGTAAATGAGGCTATCGGTTAGCGTTTAACACTAGATACAAGACCTGTCCACGTACAGCCCCTTAAAGATGATGTACGATATGGTTACATCTTCACGTCAGTCAAGTGTTCCTTGCTAAGAGAGAGCGAGTCCTAGTGTGTCCTGGACCAAGAGTATTCTATATTTAGTCTATCAGAGGAAAGGCCAAAAGCATATGATATTAAATTTGCACTGTGCTGGCCAGAACACCAGATACAGTAAATCTTAGGATGCCAGAGAGTGGGCACGTGTCTTGGTGAAACTGACTTTCAAATTTCCAGTTCCTCTCTCCGCTTTAAATCCCCGTATAACTAATATAAAACACATCGTGTAAAAAAAACCAGGCAGCCCATGGTTGTAAACAGTTTAATGACTGGTGTTTGTAAACACTACTTAAAAGTTAAAAACTGCCAAAATACCCATAAAAACATAGCTACACGAAGCTTTTGAGTGTTCTTCCGTATGCTGCGAATTATATATTAATATAATTAATAAAATATTAACTATATAACATGTTTATTTACAAATGAGTGAAAGAACAAGAGTAGCTTGTAATGTCTGCATCCATTTAAGTTAAACTGCACACTCTGTGAGTAAACTGGTTGAAACTGAGAAGAATTCTCAAAATTTAGATTAAAAAAAACTATTAGAATTTACTAAATAAATAAGTAAGTAAGTAAGTAAGTAAATAAATAAATAAACAGGGAAGGCAGGGAGGGATACAATTTTCAAATATCCTCTCCTAAAAAAAGAACGTCCTATCTCTTGATTCCCTCTCCTGCCTAAGTCAATCATCTTGCCAGGTCAGAAAATAAAACCAATTTGCACCTAACTCCTAAAAGCACAGCCCAGAAGGACTACACCGTCTCCACTTTCAGCGTGCACATGCCAGCTTTTCAGAAGCTACAACTCCAAACTGAATCCCATCACATCACCCTCATCCTCACTCATAAATCCTTCATTTAAAAGTCTGATTCATGAAAAAATGAACTCAGTCCAAAATAATCAAATAATGATGCTGCATCACTCTATAAACATTCCAGCTATTAATTATATCTAACACTGTTATGTGCATTATGTGCATCTATCTGTTTTTCTTTCTATCTAGCTAGCTAGCTAGCTATACACACACACCTATACATATATATGTGTGTATGTGTATGTGTGTGTGTGTGTGTCTGTCTGTCTGTCTGTCTATCTATATAGATTTTCTTTTCGCCTTAAGTGACTCTTGTCAGTATGAGACAAATACATAAATACTCTACTGGTATTTAAAATAAAAATAACTGGGGCAGGAAGATTTGTATGCTATTTGTGACTGCCTTTTCACACCAGTCTGTTCCAGTCTGTTTTCCTCCCTCCGTCCTTCCTCTGTTTCTCACTCTCCTACCAAGCTCACCCGGCTTATCAAGTGAAAATCTTTAGTGTGTGTTGTGTGTGCTCTAAGCATATAGCATATAGCAGGGTGTAGGAGAGTGTTGGCACTGGAGTGGTGAATGTGGAGATTGCACTGAAAGGTCAAAGGTGCAGGAACAGGACTGAGTCTCCACTCAGGCCAGGCCTGTGGCACAGCAGTGAGAGGTATAAAGAAAACAGCTTGTCTCATGGAATATTGTCATTGTTGTGTGCATATTAAGCAAAATTAAAAGACAAAAAAGAAAAGAAGAGAAAAGAGAGGAGAGTCAAGAGATATCTAATATGTGTTACAATTTGACATCAGAACATTTTGATTTTGATGACTATTTCAAACTGTGATATTTCTTTAGGCTTTGGTTTCGTTCAAAAGAAAATCATAAAATGTATATTCTGACTAATTATAAGATGCAGTTTTTCCTGATCTTGAGTGCTATCATTTTTGTAAATCAGATGACAACTGTATGGATCGCCCTTGAAAAGCACAGTTAGCGAGGAGGCAGACATACAGGTATCAGTTTGCAACACAGTAGATGATCACTCTATATTTAGCATATTGATCAGCAGGAGATGCATGTTACTGAGGCTTTTCTGCAGTAGCATGAACATATAGACTGTAGACTGTAATAGTATTTTGCTTCAAGCAAATATAACCGAATAGATTCTTCTTACTTTCAGTTGTGTGTGTATGTGTTTTTGTTTACATCCCTGTGTAAGTGTACACGTGCATATGCGTGTGTGTGTGTGTGTGTGTGTGTGTGCGGCGTGCGCATCTGTGTGTGTGTGTGTGTGTGTGTGTGTGTGTGTGTGTGTGTGTGTGTACGTGTGCATGTGTGTGTATACATGCATGTGTGTGAGTGTGTATGACTGCACGTGTGTGTGTTCGCGTGTGTGTGCGTGTGTGTGTATACATGTGAGTGCCTGGCCAATGAATATGTCCTGGTGTGGTCTGGGGAGGAGAAGAATGTCGATGTTGACTGTCACTCTCCATCACGCTGATGTTACTTTCACACTTTACACAAAAGACCTGGGTGTCTCCTGATGCTGTGAGTACCCACATTCATCTACACACACACACACACACACTCATACACACACAGACAGAGAACACAATAGTTTTGTGACACAGTGGTCAACACACAAAACAATTCTTATGGCGAGTCTAAGGTATCTGTCAGAGAGGAAAAGTAATCTAAAAGTAATTTATGCTTCTTTGTGCTTTATAGAATTTTTCTAGAAACAGCTAATCCCTCAAAATCTGTAGAGACCATAAGCTGATGACTACAGATAACAAGCCCTTATGACGCACTCAGAGGACTGTATGTACACACACACACACACACACACACACACACAGTCAGACAGGGTATAATGAGTTTAATCCACAGCTGTGGTGAGAGGTGTAGCTGAGCAGAGAGGAGCTGATCCAGACAGCTGGAGCTGTCAGCTCCCTCCTCATGACCTCTCAGGTCAAACTTATCAGAAGATCACAAATAACTTTATACATGACTACATGTCCACATAGTCATTTTTGACAACCACATCATAGCATGAGAGAGAATAAGACAACAGTTCGAAAGAGAACACTTAAAGCCAGAACCCATTCATTAATTACTCTGTCAATGTAATGCCATCTTGTTAATGACAAGTTTGACATAACTATTTTAAGAGCATCAGTGTCTTATCTTCAGCAGGAGTAATCTAAGAGACTGAACCTTTTCAAATATATCACACTCAGATCCATACATTTTGTATTTCAAGGTTATGCAACGTTACAGACACATGCATGATGTGATACGGTGCGTAATCTTTTATGAAAATGTTTTATAAAAACATGGACTGAACACACTAACAATTTGTGTCTGAAACATACACTGTGCTGGGTTTCATTTTCTGAAACACTGACGTATTGTTTATATAAGTGAATGTATACATATGTATAAATGTATACAAAGACTTGTGGTATTTATATGTGTGACTAATGACAGAGTATGTAAAATGTGTGTGCGTGTGCATATGCATGTGTGTGTGTGTGTGTGCGCGTGTGTGTACGTGTGTGTGTATGTGTGTGTGCGTGGTGTCTCATTCTTATTCCTGCATTATACCACTGTAAGAAAGTGCATCACTGAATTATGCAGTGTTAGGAACAGTGGGACAAAGATCTCCCAGAACAAGCCCAGGCCTCTTTGTGCTTATTCCCATAAAACCTCCTGCCTTCAGAAATGAAAGAATGACCTTACCTGAGCCCCACATTAAGCCTCTCCTTTCTTTCTCTAATCTGTTCTTTCTCTCACTCCCTCAGCTTCCGTCCAGTAGCACAGAGCAGCACAGGTATTTCCACGCAGAGTATCTCCTCTTGGTGCTTCAGTTCGGCCCTTAGAGCAGAAGTAAAAAAAAAGGAAATGGAAAGGGGGGGGGACTGTCCCAATTAACTCTGCTCAGTTCCAAAGCTTTCAGAGAAAGTCTCCACACATACTCCAAGCCATGTAGGACTGGAGGAAATGGGCAAGAAAAAAACACATTGCTGTCTCTTCAGCCTCCTCCTCCTCCTCCTCCTCCTCCTCCTCCTCCTCCCTTCCCCTCTCTCTCTCTCACCACACTGAGAATACAGAACAAGTGCAAGAGATTCCTACAGCTAATCACACCAGAGCCCTAATAAGTGAGGACAACTGTGTTAGGAAGGGGAGAAGAGGGGAAGGGAGGGAAAGAGAGGAGAAAGAGCGGGGAGTCAAGTGTCAATGAAGGCATGGAGAGGAACAGGGAGAAACAGCACTGGGAGGGTGAGAGGCATACCTGGTTGTTTGGCAGCATTGGGAAGACACTGCTGTCACAGTTGCACTGTTGTTTCTCCAGGACTGTGTAATCCACATTTACCAGGACATACCCGGCCGGGCTCCTTTCGACACTGAGGAAACATAAAATTCAAGAGGTTCACTGCGTAACGCAGATCAGACTTGGTCCACCCATATGTGTGGAGCTAGGAAAAGCAACGAAGACAGAGTCCTCTACTTTCCATGGGTTATTCCATTGAAGTGTCCAGCTCTTTGCGAGAAAAATTCCAGTCACGCCGAACGTAGCGTGGCCCCAGTGCCACCAAAGACAGCATGAAAGACCTAAACACCAGCACAGCTAGTGTCAACATGTCCCCCCTGTACATGTCAAATAGTCTAAGAGGAATTGGGAGTGACTAACCTACAGCTAAAGCCAAGCCTGAAAACGAATGTGCCAAATGTCAAGTCTCAGATGAAACGCAAGACAGAGTATCAAGTAACAAACGAGGAACACCAAACACTTCAGGCTCCGGCCATGATCAGACTCGCAAACAAATCAAATAATAACTTTGTGCAATTGGTATGTTCTTCCATTACCAACAACTTAAATCAGTGTCGACCATCACCTGTTTTAAGGGAGCCCTGTTTGGACCCTTTGGGTACCTATCATAGAATCTGACATTGTCTGGATTATGTTTATGCTGGGCACACAGGGAAAGTCCTCCTTGTAGAGGGACACTGATGGAGAAGGGGTGGGGGTTGGCAGCAGTTCAGGGCAGTAAGCACATTTCAGCAGTCAGGAGGACATGGTGGGGGGCGGGTAAGAGGGTAGATTGAGGGTGAGTTTGTGGGAGGAGGGGGTGGGGGGGGGGGGTAGAGTTACAGGAACACTGTGACAGTAACAGGCCCTCTCCCTGTCTGTCATAAACAGGTCTGGAAAGTTCACACATCAAACCATTAAAGACGTCTGCCAGCTGTGACAGCCACATATTCTTTTATGGCTTACGTCTTGTTGGGATTACTTAGACCGGGAGAACGCAAGTGGGGCAAGAGACGAACATGCAGTAGTTCTTATCCATGGAATTTCTACAGCAAACCTTTTTGCTCATGTCGTGCAGTCTCAGGTGTTTGAGTTGTGTATTCTAATCACCGACTAGCTGTTTGCATAGCTTGTCATACACCCCCGTTTCGTTTTAAAGGATTATTTCAGTGTGTTCAATTTCCAAATTCACATTTCGAGCAGGAAACAACCCTCCCAAGGGAATCACAGTAAATATTTTTCATTTGTACAACTCACATGGTGCTAAACAATACCGATGTTTATCCAGCAGAGGGAGTGTTTTTCATTATCTCGGTCTTAATCTCTCGCGCTATCAGTTAAGGTAGGAGGAGACTTCACATCTTTCCTGGGGATATACAACCTGCTTTTCCACGTTAGTGTTTATTTTAACAGCAGAAGTAAGTCGGTATTGGTATTGCGATATGTCTTGACATATTTTGACATGTTCAAGTCAATTTAGATTTAAATAAATAGACTCAGAAATAAACCACGCCCAAAAGGCACCCAAAATGCCCTCAATTTGTATAAAAGGCGTAATTGTGAACGTGCGACAGAACAGAGTGTGTCCATATACTTTAATTAAACATGTCAAGTGCTGAGGACTTGGTTGTTCGATTCCTGTGTTTTGACCAAATGTACAGTTTTGAGAGAAGACTGAAAACTTTCTCTGATTGGCCCTTTCGAGAGGATTGTCAGTGCACTCCGGAGATGGTAAGTGTCCATTAATGAGAATGAGGACTGCTCTGCAGACGAGACGAAATATGCCTTCTCACAAGTTTTACGCTCAATATGACTTGGTTTAACGTCTTGTTCCACGTGAATTAAATGTGCAACATTGAGTGGCCTACAATTTGACTTCAGCCAGTAGGACACCCGGCCCTAGTTCCTCAGTGGCTATTTTGACAGTAGTCTGTGATTGACACATGAGCAGGTGCAGGATTTCGTTTTGTCGAGTGTCTCGAGCCGTCGTTCGACCCTGGCCCGCTTCTCTTTGACAAACTAAGTGATGACAACCCCTCTAAATGTGTTTGTACCACACAATCAACAGTCAATGATGTTCAGAGCACTGTTTGATACGTACAACCAATTTATCCATGGTTAGGCTTCTCGCAGTCAAAAATACCTCATATATACCTTGCGCTTGTATCGAAATTGAACGCGTAACTGTATTTTGGTAGTTATATCTCGGTTCAAAGCTTGTTTCGCTGACTTTTCAGATGGCCAAAGCTGGCTTTGTGCATTGCCCCAGTGAGAATGAGCCTGACGTGGCCTGTTGCTTTTTCTGCCTCAGAGAGCTGGAGGGTTGGGAGCCTGACGACAACCCTTGGTATGTTCTATACATTTTGTCACCCCAAGTAAAACATGTTTACATGTACTCATTTTACACTCTAGGAGGCGGTCACTGGTCAACAGGTGATTTTGTATTAGACCATGTAAACTCTGCGTGACATCGTTAGCCTCCGATGTATTGATTGATTTCTCCTTTTTATGTGCCCCATTGTTTAGGAATGAACATATTAAGCGCTCCCCGAACTGTCCCTTCCTGTTAATGAAGACCGATTACAATGACATGACCGCTACTGACTTTTTCCACCTGGAACATGAGAGGCTGCGGATCTTGATCGTGAGTCAGGCTAATGCCGTGGAATTGGAATATGCTGATGTGAAAATGTGGATATGACCTGTTTAGAAGCTCTTGTGAATAATAGTAAAATAAAAGTTAGCCTCACGAAATGTCTCCTCAGTTTCTGTTTGTCTGACTTCTTTCATGCAGAGGAAGGTGGGACACATGAAGATTGAACACTTCCGTGAAAATGTGGAAAGCATCAGCAAGAATCTGAAGACTCTTTTTAATCTAGAGTGATCCTGAATCACAGTTTGCTAGTCATTTTTCTATGACTATTTTTTCTTAACTTAAATATGTATATATTTATATTAATACATTCACAATGTCAATAAATTGAAGTTGAATTGAATTGAATCTCTTTGCAAAGTTCTGTTTTGAACTTGAAACTGTCTTGTTGTGCCACAGAATGACCACATGGGGGCAGTTTAAGGTAGTGTTCTCCATGTGATCAATGATGTGTATCATTGACAGGCATTGGTTTCTCACCCAGTAAACATTACCTCCAACCTCCTCCAATTTAGCAGGAGTAGAGTAAACTGTTTACCCCAAATTCTGTCCAGTTTAGCTAAACATGCTGTTTTTTTTTTTTTTTTTGGGGTGACGACCCTCCTCCAAACCTTGACCCTGGGCAGATGGTCCTAAGCCCCTCCCACTCACTACCAACTGTTATACCAGTGACATCTGTCACTGTAGAACTGTCTCTGTGTGGAGAGGAACCAAAGTAAAACAGAGGTGACAACAATGATTACAAGACATGACTCAGGGCAAAGGAAGTAGTGCCTAACGCCAGCTAAGACATGCCAAGTGGATTCAGGCCAAGTGTTTCAGTTACTTAAAGTAAACCAGGGCAAAGAGGTGACCAGTCTTTGACAGGGGTTTCAGGGTTGTTTAAAGGGATTCAGGTTTGTCTTTAATTTTTTTTTTTTTTGCAGTGTTTAATAGTGACTGACAGAAAAGTTGTTTGGCCCCTGAAATGAAATTCAGTGACTTTCTCCGTGTGTGTGTGTGTGTGTGTGTGTGTTTGTGGGACGAGAGCAGAAGCAGGATTAGTTGTCCTATTCCATCTCCCCCTTCCTCTGTGCTGGATTAATGTCTAATGCAAAACTGTGGACACTGAGCCCTGATCAGCTGCTTAATTCTCTTTTATCCCCTTGCTGTGGAGCAAATAGAAAAATAAGACATTTTCCAAAGAAAAAATATGTATGTGATGTAACATTTGGCTGGAAATACTTCAGATGAAGAACCTTTCCTGACCGTATCATATTGTTATTATTTTATTATTTATCTACTAGGGGGGAAATGGTTAGGGTTAGGGTTAGTTCTTTCATGGAAAAGTCTTCCATGTGATGTATAAAATATCACGTAATAGAAATGAAAGCACCTTTAAACACTGAGATACACTGATCTGAACACCAGCTTCTAACACCTGCCTTTGCCAATGCCAGTGGTGCGTCGATGTAAGTCATCCTATTTTTTTTTTTTTTTATTTAATCAGTACGTTGATGTCACAGTCAACGCTTGTAGGTTTCGTGACCCAAACCCTGCGTGTTGTCTCCTGCCAGGCCGTCGTTGTAAATAAGCTTGGTTAAATGACAGTAAAAGCACTGACTTTAAAAAAGAAAAAAAAGAAAGAAAAAGGACATTCTGCGAAAAATTTCTATTTGTTCCCAAATCACAAAATCACAGAAGAACAGGAGAGCAGAAATCATGAGTCTTAAGAGTTTTTTGTTTTGTTTTGGTCCATTTTTCTCTCTCAGCGTTAGTGTGGACGTGTCTACCCGGGTAAAGTGTGCCGGTCTGCGTGTAGAGTGGCATATGGGTAAACAGACAGATGTTTCCAACAGAAAGTTTACAACCTGAGACGTCCATTGGAGGCCCATCTGTTGCTCGCCCGCCCAGGTCCTCCCTCTCCCCCTCGATCCCAGCGGCTCTCCTCATTTTACAGTGGAGGTGGTTCCTTCATAGTCCCCCTTTCTCTCTCTCTCTCTCTCTCTCTCTCTTTCTCTTTCCCTCTCTCCCTCTCCCCCTGTCTCCCACACATAGAGCAGTCCTGAACCCCATAATCAAGCCCATTCAAAGTCTTTTCAAAACCCTAAGAGCATGTATTTGGAGACCTCGCCCAGGTATACATAGTTGTACAGGTGGGGTAATTAAACAAAATGCATGTGCTTTGTGTCAATTATGTGAATAGATAGGAACCAGTATTTTTATCCATGCAGGCTGTAAATCAATATCTCTGGGTCTCATAGTCACAAACTACGCCAGGTAGGTTATAGTTAAGAAACCCCATAGGAAAACAGGCTGAAAGTTTAAGTCATGTACTCTCTGTTTGCTCTTGTTTCTGTCGCAAATTAGTGAAGTGACAGCTGTAGATTATTAGATGATGTCCGTAGTAGACCTACCAGTATATGTATGATAATATTGTATGATGATATTTTTGTTTTAAAACCTCTTGTGAGAAGTGGGAAATGTTAACTGGGTTCTTTGTTGTGTAATGTGTATGTGACTGTATAACGTGGTCATGAGGTTGATGAACTTTTAAGGGAAAATCAGTGGAAGTGCTAAAAGGCTTTTTCATAATGCAGTCAGAGCTGCACTGGTCCCCATATTCTCCACTGTTGGCTTTGTCAGTCTCAGAGACAGAGAGATTCTGAGGACACACAAGCTTAGAGCTTAGACTGTGTGACACTATGCCTATAGGCTAAACTATATATACATCAAGCTAAATCCCTCTGTGACCTTTTTTATCCCCTTTCTTTTTTCATTTTCAGAGTTTTACAGTGGTGTGGTGTGCACTTCCTCCAGCTTTTCTCTCTCTCTCTCTCTGTCTGTCTCACACACACACACACACAACTCTCACTCTTTTTTTTTCTTTCTCATACGCACACTCAGCCAGGCCCTCCTACCTTGCTTTCTTTATGTGCCCCCTTCCGTAGAGACTCCCATCTGTCCCTCCTCTCCACCCATTGTGGAGGCTGAAAGCCGGGCCACCTCCACAATGCAGTGGGCGTGTGGGTGGCGGGGCTCAGGGTAAACACGACAGCATCCCCATCCTATTAGAAGCTCTTTAACTCTGACACCCCAGCCTTCCTCAGCCAAGGGCCCTGTCGGGCCAGACCCAACCTCTTAGCCTCTCCCCCACAATATCACTTCTTTAGTTCATTCTCTCCACACAGGGAACTCTTCACCTCTCTATACCTTATCCTCACACTCTTGTTTGTCTTGGCTGTACACTCTCTCTCTCTCTCTCTCTCTCTCTCTCTCTCTCTCTCTCTCTCTCTCTCTCTCTCTCCCTCCCTCCCTCTCTGTGTCTTCACATCAGTGGCTTTTCCATTCAGACCACCTGCTCTTTTTTTCCCCTTTCCTTATCATGTCAGTCCTTTCCATCTATCTGCTGAGCTTAAATGAAGCAATTCCTCCAGCATTTAAAATAATGCTACTTCACAGTCTGCGTCACGCAGTGAGTTTCATGCAGACGTGAAGTTGTATCTGAGTAGAAATTTCTTATCTTTCAAAGATGTATATTTTGTTTGTATAGTTTGAGCTGGTACTTGAACCACTTAGTGGAGTTAGTGTTGGTATTACCAAAATAGTAAGTACAATATATGATAGTTGCTAAGGTGATGAAACAGGTTAGTTTAACTTTAACATACTGTTGGTTTCCTTGGAATGATAAGTCTCTTTAAAATCTCTTATTACTCATGTTTCACTGGTTCTAAGCGGTTTCTTCTCCACCTCCTTCATTTCCTCTCTACTCCCATTAACTTCAGCTCCATCCTGCCCAGTCACATCTTCTCCTCTTTGTCTCTTTCTTTTCCCAAACTGCATCCCTATCCACTCTCCCAGCTGCTCCTTCGGGAATGGCATGTCTCGATTTCGGCGTGCCCCACCTCCGCACCCTAGCCCTCTTTTTTTGGCCCAACTTTGTTGTGGTGTGTATTTGCGTGTGTGCGTGTGTGCGTGTGAGTGACGTGACTCAGGAGGAGGAAGGATCACAGTGTTAGCAGCAGCTTAAAGGCCGAGGGGATTATGGCCGCACAGACACTGATTAAAGCCTTCCAGCCTCCTATGGTCCCATTAATACAATCTTAATCACAATGCTTCATCCCCCATCCAGCCCCTATGGATCAGGACCTTTCATTTAGTAGGAGCCAGTGTTGTTTGGACAGTGGATTAGTGCCACAGAAAGACAAAAAAAGAGGGGGTAAGAGAAAGAGAGAGAGAGAGGGTTCAAACTGCACTTTAATACCCCATCATCTCTTCTCCATCTCACACACACACACATACACACACGCTTTTCAAATCCTGACTCTTCTACTGTTTATTAAAGCATGAGAGACTGGCCTGAGTGAGCTAGGGACAGCCAACTCCCATCCCCTGTTTGTCTTATGAGTGACAATGTCAGTGGATGACAGACATGGGATAAATGAGCAGTGTTGTGGTATGTTCCGGAAAAGTCTTAACCTCACATAGGTAATCCTGTCGATTAAATAATAGAGGTTTACCTCTTTCATCCAGTTTTAGTCGTAGTTTTACATGTGTGAAAAGACTTATTTGTTTATTGTTATGTTCTATATGACAGTGAAGTGGGTGGAGGCAGAAAAGAGAGATGAAGTCTCTAATGTGTTATCCCCAGTCGGGTGCTGGAGGGTGGTGTCCTGCTGTGGGGCTGCCGCACCGGTGCTGTTTGTGTGTGCATTTGTGTGCATGTGTGTGTGTGATCTGCTTCAGGTCAACATTGTTGATGACTTTCTCTGTTGGGAAAGGTCTACAGGTCACCAATCACAGACTGTAAACTCACACATAGTGGTATGGTCACTGGTCGAGGGTGGGAGACTGAGTCTGCAATGCCCAGCCACTCACTTTACTGAATTTTTTGCTGAATTTTTACTGAATTTTTTTAATTTTCACATCCAGCAGCAACAGGCTCCCAGGCTCTGTCTGTCGTGCACTGGCATTTAACCATAGAAATGTCCCAAAGTGTTTTTGGTCTTCAAAATCTCACAAAGGTTTTTTTTTTTTTTTTAAACTCTTTTGGACTACACTAAAGGTTTTATGTGTTTTTAATTGTTTTTGTTTCTTTCTTGTTTGCTGTTTCTGATTTTTTTGTTTGTTTGTTTTGTTTTGTTTTGTTTTTAGTTTTTTTCTGTTTTTTTGTTTGTATGTTTGTTTGTTTGTTGCTTTCCTATCATCTATCATCATTTGCCTCTTTGTTCTCTTGCCACTCTTGAAATGTCCGAAGTTCTTTGGATTTACATGGCTTAGTATGATTCTCGACCATTTCATTTTTTTTATAATCCTAATCCACCATTTTATAAACCAAAACACTCCTAATAGCAGTGCCACAAAGCAAACACAAAAAAAGTCTAACTGAGCACTCGGTATAGCCCAGCCCACCTGCCTCCATCACTGCCTCTCTGTCTGTGTGTGTGGAGTTATGTGCCCTTCTGTCGCTGACAACAAACTGACAGAGCAGAGTGACAAGGGCACTCCCGAAAAGAGAAAGAATGGACCTTTTTCGCCTCCCTTTGCTTACACACCCCTACATCTCTCTTCTTCTCCCTTTCTCGCTCTTTTTTTCGTTCTCTCTCTCTCTCTCTCTCTCTCTCTCTCTCTCTCTCTCTCTCACTCACACACACGCACACACATACTCTCCAGTTTGGCCCCAGCTGTCTGTCAGCCCCCTGTAGCTCTCCCAGCTGCCTCTGCCCCTCGAACGAGCGGTCTCACAACAATGCAGGTCAAAGGTCAAGAGAAAGGACAGGCTGCACTTACAATGGAACAGTGGCGCCTACTAAGACAATCATTCCTTTTTTCTCACTCACTTTTTTCTGGCACTGCCAAAACTGGAAAAGACAAACCTAAAGAGTTGTGGATGGGGAGGGGGGCGGGTCCACTTCAGGACCACAGTCTCCGAGGCACCCGAAATCCTCTTTTTTGCATTGCTTCAAATGAAAACACAGCTCTCACACTAACACTTGATCTCTCACTCTCCACTCCATCTTTGCACCCCCTCGACCTTGTCTTTGTCTGTGTGAAGAGCCATCATATAGTTTAATATGTACACAGTCAACAGACAGAATCATGTATAGCTGCAGTTACTGATGAACTCATGCTGGGTCGCAATGACTTGTCAGAGTTTTATTCAAACAGAGCTGAGTCTGTTATGGAACCGCAGCCAGATCTGAGTAGACTTAACAGACTTTCATTTTAGTATTACAATATAGTCTTTGACTGGTTTTAAGTATCTTTTTCAACATTTTAAACTGTTTTATTTCATTTTTGTGTGTTTGTTTGTGCATTTGTTTTGCATGGGAGAGTTTTGGCAGGAGGGAGATGGGAGGGAAAAAAACGGGGGAGAGTGAAAGGAGCTCCTGGGAAGCAGTCACCTGCTCTCCAGGCCTGAGTTCCCATGGCCTGAGTTCCCATGGCCTGAGTTCCCATGGTCTGAGTTCTCCAGGCCTGAGTTCCCAAGGCCTGAGTTCCCCAGGCCTGAGTTCCCATGGCCTGAGTTCCCAAGGCCTGAGTTCTCCAGGCCCGAGTTCCCAAGGCCTGAGTTCTCAAGGCCTGAGTTCCCAAGGCCTGAGTTCTCCAGGCCTGAGTTCCCAAGGCCTGAGTTCTCCAGGCCTGAGTTCCCAAGGCCTGAGTTCTCCAGGCCTGAGATCTCCAGGCCTGAGTTCCCAAGGCCTGAGTTCCCAAGGCCTGAGTTCTCCAGGCCTGAGTTCCCAAGCTTTTCCTGTGGCCTCCGTGACCCGTCTCACACACGAGGCCTGCAGCATCGCGTGGATGACAAATTCCCACAATACTGGTATCAGGTTCTGACGGAGGTGCCCCGTATCGTTCAGCTGTAAATATGAATGTATACTTGTGTGGAAGTTAGTAAATGACTTCTTTTGTATGTGTATATAATACATTTATATGTGTTATGCATTTATATGGTTTTGATAAGCAATGGAATTTAGAACGAGGGTTTTCCGTAAAGCCAGGCACCTCAAATACTAAATACTTCTGTATTGCTATTTTTTTCTTTCTAGTTAATTAATTAACTAATTTATTTATTCGGTTCAGCTTTAGAGCTTTGTATATTTTTTTATTCTTTAGGAACTCACACCAGAAGAGAAGATACTTATGTGAGCGACATTGTTTTGTCAACATTTAATATGACTAAATAAAAACACAGTAAGTGCATTAATGAAATTGATCATTTTTCAAAAATGTATACATAACACTTGTGTGTTTTAACGAATAACGAAGTGCAGAAAACTTAAAACTGAGATATATTAGTGGATGAAGTCTCCACCACCATAAACAATCTGTTGGGCACAAATATTTCATTACTGTTACACATTAATAATAATATTTGTAATATTCTATAACTTAATACAGAATTCCTTTCTCTTTCTTTTCTGGCCAAAATTCAATTTTCTTCAAAGTCGTAAATTTAAAATAAATTTAAAGAAATGAAATTCCTGTGGTGTGCATTTGTTGAGCAACAACCTTACAGTAATTCTGCAAATTCTGGCTGAATTAAGGTCAGTGCTTTAACCGGCCAGGTCAAAAACATTTTTCCTTTTTGTATCTATCAAGAACTATATCACACTTAAAACTGATCGGGTTGAAAGATGAAGTCCTATATCTGCATCTATCTATATCAGCTTTCCAACAGGTTTTCCTTGTAAGTTTTCTATACCTCTCATTCGTTTTTCCATTAAATCGTGAAAAATACTCCAGACCCTGCAGACAAGAAAGACATCATGCTTTACGGCTCAGAGAGTGTCAGCCTGACTAATATCCTCAGATCACAAAAGTCTTTGCTACTTGGATACAGAATTTTTTGAATGGTGCTTATTGTTTTCTTAAATTCCAAATTTTGAAGCACTTGAGATATTGATATCACACGCTCTTGGCTAGTTTTAGTTTAGCTCTTTATTTTGATATTACTGCAAAAGCATCAGCTGACGGTAAAAATGTTTGATTGTCCGGTCTTCTCTGTACAAAAGACTTTAGATCCGGTTATGTTTTTGTCTGCTTTAAATAATCGCGTAAAAATGAATGTTATTTCAAAATTAATTTGCATAGTGACACAAATTCTCCTTTATGATCAATGGACTCAGTAGAGTCCTTACTAAAGGATTGTTAGACTTCAGTATCTTCATATGAAGGGTCATGGATTAGGGTGATGGTATAGATTAATATAAAACATAATATTAAAGTATTGAGGTGGTATTAACAACATGTAAAGCATTAATACAGGATAGCTAAGCCATGGAAAGGAAATGTAGCATTAACTCCAGCCCCTGAAGGGTGTCCTCTTCACAAATAATCACTCCACAGGTCCAGTTGTTACTGGACTTTCATACATGTACACTCCACTCAGTCTCCCTCTTGTCTAAAGTCACATCTATGCAGTCCATATCTATCTATCTATCTATCTATCTATCTATCTATCTATCTATCTGTCTGTCTTTCTCTCTCTCTCTCTCTCTCTCTCTCTCTCTCTCTCCCTCATCTCTCAGTCACAGAGATACACACACAAATATATATATACACAAAGAGAGAGAGGGAGAGAGAAATATAACATACAAATTTAGAGGTTTGTAAGTTTGTTGTGATAGGTATTTTTTAAGTCAATGAAGGCATTTTAATTCAAAGCTAGAGTGCAAAACTTTAACATGATGTGAAGATTTGGACACCTTGTCTTTATAATTAAGCTCAGGTAAAGAAGAAGGATCTAAAGTCTAACGCGGGCTGGTTTTCTCTGTGGAATCCAACATGGAACAAAAGCACTGTAAATAAACTGAGCTGCGAGTGTGATCACGTATAATATAAGAATATTTATTTCATAAGTGCGAAACAGGTAAATATTTACAAAGGAGTCATACGACAAATATAATGAAATGCCACAAAAATACATAAAACCTGAAAGAAATCAAATAAATAAATTAAATACTCCACAAGTCAAGGTACCGGTGTCTGGCAGTATTCCATGAGCATATGTAAGTCAAACAGTGAGAAGAGAGAATTTCTTCAAGGGACTTACAACAGTTATTAAAATAAATATTAAATATTGTCATAAATAAATGCCTTTTGTTCATGAGGGGAATTTCTCACACTAAAATACAAATATCTTTTTGTAGGAATTGTGATCCAATATGATTCCAATTGAAGAAAGGAGAACTGGAAGAGGTTTGTTCTTCCAGAGAAACCTTTGGGAATCACAGAGGTAATGCCTATACCAGACAGCCAGGGTCCAGCACATTATGTTGTAGTTTATGTGTGTGTGTGTGTGTGTGTGTGTGTGTGTGTGTGTGCCATGGAGCATCCAGTATGTGCATTACAACAGCAAAGGGTGGTTTTATCAAGTATCTCAATTGTACAAAATCCGAAACAACTCACAAATAATAATAATAATAATAATAATAATAATAATAATAATAATAATAATAAAACATAGTCAAGATAACAACAATGAGAATAAATTAAAATGAATCAAAATATGCATCTGTATCTTCATATCCTTACTTCAGTTGTGAAAGGTAGGCTAAGTTTAGGTTGGATAGCTTCGCTCCCAATGTTTGACATGCTATCTGGCAGGAGCCATCCATGGAAATGCATTATGTTTGTCTTTTCACATCTTGCCAGAACCATGAATATGTATCAAAAGAGCAGGGATCGTGACTGAGGTGGATGAAGGCCACATCCCTTCACTCGCTGTAAATGGTGCCCATTTGTGAAGTTACTAAGTGGGACGGAGTGAAGGACTCAAAGGCCATGTCCAGGGGCAGTTCATAGCGAGAGGCTGGAAAAAGTGTGTGGCTCTGGGGGCCTTGCAGGCCTCCCATGGACGAGGGCGGGTAGTGGTGTGAGGACAGGTAGTGGGCGGTGAGGGCAGAGTGCGGCGTAAAGTTCCTCTCTGTATCATGTGGTGAGGGCTCCGGTTTGAGAGCGAAGTTACCACTGATGCTGAGCGGTGGCGTCAGGGGACCGTCATAAGGCGGAGTGCCGTTACTGCACTCGTTGGGCGACGGGTTTTCATACGTCGTCCCCTTGAGACCCTTCAGGTGCAGCAGGTGTGAAGCCTCTAGGGAGCCATAAGGAGGACTGGGCAGCCCTGGGGAGGGGTAGCTGAGAGGATGAGCCTGCTGCCCACC
Source organism: Chanos chanos (assembly GCF_902362185.1). Classification (NCBI taxonomy): domain Eukaryota; kingdom Metazoa; phylum Chordata; class Actinopteri; order Gonorynchiformes; family Chanidae; genus Chanos; species Chanos chanos. The sequence goes on along the minus strand of NC_044497.1, from coordinate 27,119,123 downwards.
CACCACCCCTGTACCCGGGCCACCGCACTTCTCGTCCATCTTGTTAAGCAGCATGGGGGAGGAGCCAAGCTGGAGACAACCAGCCACCAGGTTACTGGTGGGCTGTGAGAGACCTTTGCAGAGCATCTCCACAAATCCGTGGCTCTCCGGAGACTGACCGCTTTCCAGGACCTCAGACAGTGCCCAGATGTAGTTGCGGGCCAGCCGCAGTGTCTCGATTTTGGACAGTTTCTGAGTCTTGGAATAACAGGGCATAACCCTTCGGAGGTTGTCCAGGGCGTCATTGAGACCGTGCATCCGTGAGCGTTCCCTGGCGTTGGCTTTGATGCGACGGGCGCGGAAACGCTCCAGCCTAGCTTTGGTCATCTTCTTCTTCTTGGGACCCCTCCGCTTGGGCGCCTTCTCTCCATCCAGTCCAGCTTCCTCCTCTTCATCTTCCTCCTCTTCCTCCATGTCCTCGCTGCCAAGCTCCATGGGACTGCGGCTGCCCCCACTGATCCTGTATCGGCCCCCAATCTCAGGGGTCCGGTCCCCATCCTGAGAACTCAGGTCTTCCTCCATCCAGCCCAGGGAGCTGACCAGCTCAGTCACATCACCTGGCTTCCCATAGGGTTTGGTCATCATAGTGATCTGAGAACAAACATGTATACACATATGTATATATATATATATATATATTTATTTATTTTCACTTTCACGATATGATGCTGAACTGTTTACAGACCTCCACTCAATTTGTCTATTTAAACGCATTTAGCTCTTACAGGCTTTTACTTCCCCTCGCTTTCCTGAGAGAACTGAGGGTAGTTTCCAGACCAATTCAGCACTGCCGCACGGACAGCTCACAATGAAGCGCAATTGCTGCGTTTCATTTAGGCGACCGCGGAAAAAAAACTTTGATGGGAACAACGTGTTCAGATAATCTGGTGGTTTGAACTGTCGTTCAACTGCAGCTAAAACTGAGATATTCTTGTGGCTGATGATTTTTGCGATTATTTTCGTTGCAGACAATATTCAGTGTATACTACTTTTCTCAGCTCTAATGCGCTATCTAAATGGGAAAGACTTTCTGTCTAAACCCTGCGATTTCCTACTGCTGTGTCGTCATTTTGGAGACGCCGTCAATCTGGGACACGACGGGATTTAGCTCGCAGATAAAGCGCTCGGATTTAATTTGAGGGTAGCCTGTAAAGCGGAGTCAACACACACGGGACCAAGCCACACTAATACTTTTTGAACAGTTGAATTTGATTTGATTGTAAATTTTAAAATCCATGCTTGCTCATCTACACGAATGATAATAATAATAATAATAATAATAATAATAATAATAATAAATTATATGACCCCAGTCAGAACTTCAGATACCAACATCATATTACACAAACCTCTTCATCCAAGCGTTTCAACGAATTTAGAGAAGATAATACATTTGTCCTTTATCCTATTGTCCCAAATAAACCGCCTTGGTTTGTGGTTGTGCATTAGCGCGTGTCATTCATTGAAAAGTGGGGCACTAAAGTTTGTGGTAATAATGAAGGGATTATATTAGACGTCCTACATTCCTATTGAATTTAAGTTTCTTCCCAGACGTCCAAAAAAACATCTCAAATTATGATGACAAAGCCTTGAGCAGACAACCAACTGGACAAACTTTAGCAGTCGAAAGAGCTCCATAAATCTCAAATGAGATATACTGACGTTCCCTTAATAGAAAACTTTTTAGGATTGATAAGTGCCCTACCCACTGTTTGTGTAAAGTATCATTAATACCGAAAGGATTTTTTTAAATATAGAAATATAAATGTTTGTCAATTAGCCTTTAGCGTTCAGTTATCTTTATTTGTCGATATTACGTCGTTCATAAAGTCAAAAGTCCGACTCTGCTGAGTAAATTGTTAGGTAAGCCATTGACGGATAGCTCTGATCTGTGCAGCATGATGTAAACAATATGTTTGACTCTTTTAATGAAAACTCACTTGTCAGTTTGGCAGCTCACTCCTCTTGCCGTAAAGAGATGGGTTGTAAAATTCCAAATGACCGGCAATTTACGAAAGCCAACGATGCCTGAAAGCCAAACTGACGAATTCCGAAATACTAGCCCTTCGTTTGTTTCTTGTCTGTTGCGCCTTTGCACTTTTCACAGTTCGCTCAGTCATCCATCAGTGCGTCTAGTGTGCCTGTATCCTACTGGCGACGCAGACGTCTGATTGTGCCTTTCTAATGCTGTAGACAGGCCCCTCCTACGGCCACCCCACCCCTTCAGCTGATCCAAACGCGCGTGGCGGGCTCGTGGCCAAAAGTTTCACGACCTAACGGCCGCATATTTATCGCCAACCTTGATGCACGAGCGCGCGCGTCTGTGTAATGTTTCTTTTTTTGGCAGTTACGTTTGAGATGAATTTTGGAGATATAGCGATAATTTATGAAAATGCTGTTTTTCATTAATTGTCAAATTCTTCAATAGCTCTCCTTTACTGAAAGGCTGAACAAGCGTAATAAAGGACCAACTTCCCCTAGTCCATGTTGTGCACATTATTCTACTGCAGTTCAGTCACGAGACCAGCATTGGTGGGCATTTATTTAATCAGTCGCGAAGTTTAGACTACCAGAAAACTCAGAGACGTTCGAAATGTTGGAAATGACAAAAAGATAGGCTATATGATTTGTGTACAATCCATATTTTACAAAAAAAATCTTTAGAAAAAGTTTCAAACCACGTTTGCAAGAAAAATTTGAAGTGTCATCTAACTGGCAGTTATTAACCGAAGCATTACATTTAATTTACTGTTGGTCTTGTTAAAGGCACATCGACAATATTTGCCCTAACTCCGAACAAGGACAGTTCGATGGAAATATAGCCTACTCTTTTGCATTTCTCGGACACAAATATCGGTAAATCGTGGCGCATTTGGTTTATAATAAATTTACACTTAACATAGCACAGCACTTAGTTTAATCGGTAGTAGAGACGCGCGTCCTTTGAGCTGTGCGTAAATGATTCTGACAGCTTGGTGCGATATGAGCAGGTGTGTGCGTTGTTTCACCCGTGCATTCATTTTCTCCCTTCCCTCATTAGCGCCACTTGGTCCACCAAACCCCACGCCCAATAACTACAAGACAAATCGAGCCAAAAAATTGTTTTGTTTTACGTAAATTAGATCGGCAGCCATGCATGAGACACGTGTGTCCAAAATCTATTGACTTGTGTTTCATTGCAAACGAAATAATTCGGAAATGTTTTAGAATGTTCTAGAATACCAGCTGATTGTTTAGAAATGTTAAATATTGCAATATTTTGATGTAAAAATGTTTTTAGAATAGACAATGTCTTTCGCCTATTCCAAGTCCGATATCAAAGGAGGACAAAAGTAAAACCAAACATTTTATACCCTATTTTACACTTAGATGTTTCACGTTTTCATGTGAATATTTCATAAGTATACTTTAAGTGTTCCGTTCAGTTCCCATTGCCGATCGCCATCACTTTTTTCCCCGAAACTTGTTCGCTTTTTTGGCTTAAAATATGCAAACGCAACATATGTGATTTCTAAGTGCGTGGCGGACTGCGCCACCGTAGGAGCTCTATTGTGAAAGTAGCCTATGCCATTGACTACGGGGCTTGCGGGTCGCACGTGTCCTGCACTGATCCCATTGTGCGCATAAGTTGCACATCTGTGCTCATCATCTCTCTCTCTCTCTTTCTCTCTCTCTCGCTCTCTCTCTCTCTCTCTCTCTCTCACACACACACACACACGTAGACAGAAACAAACAACTCAGCTGTGTTGAATAGCCTTGAAGTAGATTTTATACTACTAAGTAGATTTTAAAATCTACTTCAAACTAATAGCTTGAAGTAGATTTTAAATCTCTCGATTCAAGTACAGTTCTTATAGAGTTGGTAAAAGTAGAAACTGCCTTAATACAATATATTAAGTGCTTTGCTAGTTCCACACCACTGATGAAAATTTGTAATATCTACGAAGAAAAGTTACTAATTAAACTTCTAGTCCTATTCGGTTGTTCGGTTGATCGGTAAATGAACAGATGGTGGAGGATGTGTTAACATTGAGGCATCTGTTGCATGAACGCTCAGGCGTCACTCGCCTGCCTAACGTGACATCTCGTGCTAAAACACAGCTAGTATAATAGGCTAACGTCAATTATGCAAGTTTGCGCGCCTGCGTTTAGTCGCATTAATTGAGTATTATTTCAGCGATTAACTCTGGTATAATCCAGCAAAGTCTCTAGGTGTCCCGGAGAATACGACATGAAATATCTTGAAGTGTTCGTTTATGGACTTGTATTCAATAGTGTGGCAGCAGAGGCAGTCCTGTCATAAACAAGGAGGGATAGGGCCTCTATAGGTCTACATATTGCATAAAGGTTACAAAGTGTTTCAACGAAAACACAAATATTAGGCTAAAAGTTGAAATGCTTTCTGATTTGATTAGAATCGATTACAATATTATTTAGATCTTTATTATATATCTTGATTATAATTTCTGTTAAATTCAATATCGTTTCTTAGCCCGACATTTTTTTTGTAATACAACCAATATGCATTATTTCAGCAATTTGTCCGACATATTGACGGACATATGTCATAGCTGTTCGTGAATGGCTGTAAAACCACGAGGGAATCCATGAGTTATGCGGACAGAGTATTCATCCTGTATCAGTTTTCACGTAATCTAGTCAGAGACTAATTTAAAATGAAGTAGGTTGAGCTTGATTAGGCGCACTGCTATAAAATGAAAATGGACTGAGTGACTTAATGACATTTTCTATAACAACTGTTCTTTTAAAATGTTCTGCCACCCCCATAACACAGTTACCCATAGTCAGTAAGTGTTAGTTTATGGATTTGCATCCAATCAAATGTGTGTGTGTGTGTGTGTGTGTGTGTGTGCATGCATTGGTGTGGTGCTGTCCTGTGTGAACTGTGTGGGTTAACAGTCTGTGCACCCATTTGTGTTTGTGTGTGTGTGTGTGTATGTGTGTGTGTGTGTGTGTCCTGCAATTTCAGCACTCCCAAGGTAACTCTACTTCTCCACAACCTCCTGTCCCTTGTGTGTGTAGCAGTCCTGTGTCACACCTGCAGCCTGCATTGGGAATTACTGTGCCCTTCCTCCTATTCCCGTCCCTAGTGTTTTCACTGACTGTTGGCGAATCCAGGAACTGAGTCCTGCTCCAGTTTGTCATGCACCTAAACCAGAAAAGTCTGTAATGACCTCAGGGAAACTCTTGCTTTTTTTCCACATGTAACCTCAACACTTACATGTTCATATATGTCCTTTATTTTAGCTTCCAGATTGTCATGTTTAAACTTTCACTTAAACTGCATAATATCTGGCCGGCTCAGCACCAGTGCTTGAACACTGTCCCGGAGTGCAAGGTTTAGCTTTGAGCTAATGGAGCATCAGTTATAATTCACAGCTACGTAAAGTGGCTTCTGCTAACAGAACACTTTACACAACCATGTTGTGTATGTAGTACATATACTTTTTTGTTGTTTTTTTGGAAGGACATGAACACTTCTTGAATATTAAACCGCTTAGTGTGGGGCACAAAAGATTATCTTGGACATAATGTATTTGTGCTTTCTTGCCTGAATGATATTTTTGAGTCAGCGACCTCACAATAAAATTTGTGAGTGTTAAATTAACACTGCAAGTATTAAATTAACAGTGGGAGTATAAATCTGGGAGTGTTACCATGGACTCATGAATACACTTTTAGAGTTACTTTAAGAGTAAAATAATAAACAAAATTCTAAATTGTAAGTATTTTTAAGACCCATATATTTGTTTAGAAAAGGAAATTATACCATTTTCATCTGTACAAGGCATCAGTTACACACCTTCTGGCCAAATTGTCCAGTGTGTATTCAGAGTATCCTAAAAAGGGATATTAAGATCTAATTTGTAATCAACTGAATCCACCCCCTGTCAACACACGTCACAAAAAAAAGCCATGTTAAAGCCTTGTGTGCACTTAATCCAAACTCACACTCATCCACAGAATCTCGAAAGGCAAATTTGTTGTTGTTGTTGTTGTTGTTGTTGTTGTTTTTGTTGATTCCATTGTTATTGGGATTCCTCTCTTTCTCAAAAAAAGGGGGGGAAATTATTGCCACAAGTGAATCATCCCTTATCCCTGTCCCAAGGGATCAGCTTGGAGAGGAAAAGGGAATACGTGCGCTACTCTGACAGATGGGTCCTTGTTCCTGTCTTTTTCTCTCCCTCTTTCTCTCCCTCTCTCGCTCGCTCCCTCTCTCCCAAACACAGACACAGACACAGACACACTCCCTTACACTGAGATTGCACGAATACAATAGGAATTAAACCCGTGCACACATGCTCCCTCTACCCCTCCTGAAAGCTGAGCCCCTTGTAATAATCATGAAAGGAGGGCGTGTTTGGGTGATGGGGGCTGGGCTAAGACACACAACTTTGATGCAAATGTGGACTTAATGGTTGAAAACAAAGTATAAGGTGTTTGGGACAGAGAGGCACAAATTCAACTCGTCCTGCTACGTTATGAATTCTGTTTTTAATTTGTGTGATACCGGGGAAAGACAGAAATGTTTTTGCAAAGAGTAGAGTGGATTTCAATATTCAGTAGTAAAATATAAAATATTCGTCAGAGGGATCATGTGATCATTTGTAATTTTTTTCTGAAGTCACAAACGTGGGTCTGTGTGTGAATCTGTGTGTGCATGTGCGTGTGTGTATGTGCGCGTGCACACGTGTATCTGTGTGAGTGTGTTTGTGTGCATGTGTACATGTGCATGTGTGAGTGTGTTTAAGAGATATATATTTGTCTAATCCCAAAGCTCAGGTCCTATCTGCTGCTTACTGGAGCTGAATTCAGGAGGACTGCAAACTCTGTCCTAAGGGAAAGACTGGCCGTCCATCTGAATCTGAGTGGCATAGGGGAGCTGAAGTAGGCAACAGTGGGGGTATGCACTTTTAACCTGAGTCTCACTTTATATATCAACAGAGTAAAAAACATCCAACAAAAGTTTGTCCTATTCCGTCGCATTGTTAATATCAGTAATAAGAGACCGTTATGATGGACGTTGAATGAGCCCAGTGAACTCTAAGAGAAAAGCCAGTCTGTCAGTATGTGTAAATCAATCCCATATTATATCGCAAGTCCATCACATAATTGGAAGCGTAAAATTGCCCATTTAAACACTATGCCACCTGCAACCCCTCTCCAGACATCCTGCTCCACCTCACTGATTTCTCTACAGGCGTAAGGAGAACTGATGCACTGGGATATGGATTGTGTACCATGTCCAAAAGCTTTGTCAAAAAAAAACCAAAAACCTGTCTGATAACGTTAACATGATATCATGGTATGTCACACTGACCAAAGACAGTTTAATTACCAGACACATTGATTTTGCTCTGGCATTAGGACAACAAACATTTCTTGGTGAAATACCCTTTTTCTAAATTATGGAATTAGAAGCAAGACACTGAGTTACTGAGTTCCTACAAGAACTGCCTCTTATTGACTTTGGACATTTATAAACATCGGAGTGAAGTACACCGTATGAAGTTGTGCGAATGCAAGAAACGGCGGTTTAGAATTTTTGTCTTCGGTGGGCTTTCAACAAGGATGTCTTCAGCAGGTCCTATAAGCTAACACCAGGAGGGTAAACCTGTGGGTAACGCCTGGAGTTTCAATTAAGATGGTATGAAAATGCTTCACAATCCTCAGCCCATCAGAGTCCATGCTCCCCACTACATAAACTTGAGCCCTGTTTAGGGTGAACTGAGAGAGGGAGAGCGGGGGGGGGGGTGGGGGGGTGGGGGGGGTGAAGAAGGAGGGAGGGGGTTCCATCTGCCAAGCCGGCTGTCCTTTGGGACTTGGGCATGCCCTGAGGGGCTTTAGCAGGGGAGGGAGGGAAAGAGGCTGAATAGATTGCACCCATCCGCTAATCAAGAGCTGTAATCTGTATGCTCAAACACAATACACTGATTTTGCCCATTCCTGGTCCTTCCCACTGCACCAAACATGACCATTAGGAAGAGAGAGAGAGAGAGCGAGAGAGAGAGAAGTATCATAAGTAGGATTGAGATGAAACTGACATTTTGCAATTAGTCACATGAGCGAGCACATTTGTTGATATGTATTTCAGCAAATTAAAACTTTTTTTTCCATGTGCGCCTGGCACAGGGCCACGGATTGTCTGTGATCAGGTGCGTGTGTCCCACAAGTGGTACAATCTGATTCCCACTGTGGTTTCTGTGCAAATGTGAGGCCCAAACATGCTACAACTCAGCATTAAGTCAATTCTGTAATAAATCTAGGAATGAATAAATGTCATCAAGCACACTGGAAAATATGATTCAATTAACAGTTCATAAATCCAGCACCACTTGTGAATATATTTTGGGACATCCTCTTGATAGCTGAGCTTAAAAAATAGTGTTATATAGTTCATTAAATGAAATTTGAAGACTTTTCTGACATTCTGTTACTGGGAATGTGTTCTTTGAACATAACTAAACTCATAGTTTTGCTCATGCAGCACTGATTTCACTCAAATGCACACACAACAAAACTGATCTCACTTGTTAAATGTTCAAAGCAGTGCTCCTCCACATCACATGGATTTGGGCCCACTTTTAGCAGTTCATAGAGAAGACAGCTGGGAAATGCCCAGCCAAGCTCAAGTGAGACGAAAAGTGATTGTTTGTTGGGTGTATAAAAGACAGACTGGATAAATAAAAGGAATCAAGTTGTATCAGGTTTCATGGTCTCTCGTCAGCTCGTCGCTTTCTGAGGGTAACCTCGGTTTTGAAGGTGTGGGTGTGCCCCGACTAGACTCGCGCTAAGCATCCCATTGATTGTGAGTCTCCTTCGGGGCAATAGCGGCTGCAGTGCCGCGGTTAACTCCCCTCCAGCATCCTGCGAAGCTTGTCGATTGGCTGACTGCCTTTAAGCTGCCTGTTCCCCCAGTCTCATTGTTTGTGGGCCCTGAACAGTCAATATTAAGCTTGGCTAATGTGATATAGAGGCAGCTGGAGGGGCCTGTGTTATTACCATGACACAGCGGAGTGAGGGGTGTAATTCCATTAAAAATAAATCAGGTGGTATGATGATTTGGCATGTAAGGGGGGGAGTTTGTAAGACATTAGGAGGGGCGTTTGCCATAATTTTATTATACATTCTGGGGGGGAACCTCAGAGGAACAATTGAAACCCTTCCTCTGGTCCAGCATAATTTAATTTCTTTTCACCCAAGGCCTCAAAAGAGGAAGGGAAAATAGAATGAAGTTTACTTTTCCAATTGGTGAACGTTAAAAACAAATTGAGGGGGTGCTAAAAAAATGTGCGCAGATGTTTTAGGATTATTCCCCTTTTTAAAAAAAAAAAAAAAAAAGTTGTAAACACGGACATACATCTTATTGGTAATCACGAATTTCAGCAGCACTTTGAAGGGCTGACAGTAGAGAAAGAAGCTTGGCGCATTCAAGTTGTTCGGATATGAAGAAACGTGAGCCACAGATATTGATCTCTTTTAAGCAGTCGCACGAGACGCGTGAGTCTTCTGTCCGCTCGGCAGACCACTCTTTACATGACATCTTCTCGCTTGAGCCTACACGTGGAGCCATTATGGCGTCGTCTAGATAGTGATCCCTTATTAGGATTTTTTTTCAGACGATTTACCCCTTCATTCGGTATGTCACCGCCTTGAGATCCGAAAGCATTAAACTACGCTTTGGTATAAATTTAAGGTATCCTTTACAGTAAACCATTCTGATTAGTTTTAACCAAATTTTGCACCAAGTAAATCTTAAGGGAACGCCAGGAGTGCCGTTGGTCTCGCAGCAGGGGTCTTATGTCGCTATTGTTCTGCCGCTCGAGACACATAAACGGTGATTTCAAGGCCCATTGAGCGGGCGATGGATTGTGCCTAAAATCCATTGAGGTGCGGAGAGCATTGATTATTCCATGAAAGGCAGCACCACCAAAAGCACTAAATCTTCCAATGAATCCCTTGCTTTTGATATGGGCGAGAACTAGAAATTCTAGATCAGACTACCTTGAACAGTTTTTAGAATGTATTGTGTGTTTGCCGACAATGCTCTCAAACAGTCTTCACGTAGCAGGTCTGTTTCCAACTTATTTTTCAAATCGACCACACAGAAACGCTCCAGGATTTGATTGTGGTATGAAATTGAGAAAGAGACGACTGGCCAAGTGAATCAACAAGCCTGGTAGACTGCAGGTGTCCCATGCGTGAAGAGTTCAACTAATCACATAAGCGACATCCGCTAGATCAGCATTTTCCCAGACTTTAACTGAGAGACAAACAAAATTGAGACGAGATTCATTAAGAATTGTCGAAAGAATTGTCCGCTGGGTGCAAAACTTTAAAGTTGTTTCCCATCATGAACTTAAACTGCTGTCAATACTCTTCCACTTGTATGTAATATGTTACACATCACTAAACATGAGTGAGAAACTTGGGTAAACGAATACGCAAAGAAAGAAAGAAAGAAAGAAAGAAACCCGGTAGATTAAAACAACACCGACATCTAGTGGAAGTAGGAGTGAGGTACTAAGTGTAAATGCATCATCGTGTAAGCCTCAGCGTCCAGCGTTCCACACATCCTGTTCTGCGTGAGAACGTTGCTGCCTGGGTTTTACTTTGTATCCCCTTAAGTGTATTTTTATGGTTTAAATAGAGACAGGAAAGCATATAACTCTTCACTGACAAGCAGAAAATAATTGTAATTGTTTTTGTGTTGATATTATGAGGTAACGGTGTCACGTGATGAACTGTTTTCTTTTACGGTTTGATCTCTTTGCTCATCTATCGGAGCAGTCAAGCAGAATCTTAAGTGAGAATATTATTATCAGCGTAGCAGTCATTTTTCAGAACATCACCACATCTGGTCAAAGGTTAAAGTCTATCTTGAAGATCCAAGAAAATGTGCATTTAGATTGCAAAAGTGTACAGACTGCAAATTGCAAATAGAGGCCTTGATGTGATTTAACAAACTGGTCTCAGTCCTTTTCAAATAGAATCCCTCTCTCCTCTCTGCGGACTTGTAAGAATCAGCACAAGAAAATGTAGGAAAGAGAATGTCTGGGGAGTTAATGTGGAGAGAAATGCAGAAACAAAAATAGAAAGCTCTATTAATATCTCATTGCTGGAAAAAAAAATTCATATACACACTCAACATGATACGTAGATGCTATCTGATGTAATCTCATATTGACCGCTCTCTCTCTCTCTCTCTCTCTTTCTCTCTCTCTCTCCCTTTCACACACACACACACACACACACACACACACACACACACACACACACACTCGTACTCATGTACACGATTCTGACCCACATACAGACACTAGCTGAGAGTCTAAGAGCCATGTAACTAGGCTCTCTTTAACAGCACTCCTACACACTCTCTCTCGCTAACCCCCCCCCCCTCTCTCTTTCTGTCTGTCTGTCTTACTCCCTCTTTTCTGCTTTCCTTCTCTCTCTCTCCTGTCTCCTGCACACACTCCAACAGCTCTCGCGCATATTGTCCACCTTATCATCCTGCATCTTTCCATTTCTCTCTCTCCTTCTCTCCTTGTTTCTCCAACTGTCTGAGGATACACATACAGAATATCTGACATACTTTCTTTTTCTCCTGGTTCTGCGAGAGCACGGCATTGAAGCAGTGTAAATAGAAGATAACCTTCGCAAAGCTAAAAATGGCACCTAAAAGAGAGCCATCGATCAAGAAGTCTCCATCAGGGGGAACACTACCAAGGCTTGGACCCCCATTTCCTTGCCTTCCCACAATGCCTACACCTCCAAGGCCAGTTCCAGAGATGAAGCCTCGAATGTTGCGTCCCTCCGACTCCCCATTTGACCCCAGCACGTTGGAGGTAAGTTACTGTCCTACGTTGTTTATCCTCGTGGCCGACCTCACAGAGGAGGTTAAATTTGATGGATATGACAGGTTTGCATTGGTCTGGATTGTATCCTCACACATTGTATGCCCACACACATAAGCCAAAAATAGAATGGAGCTCATAGTGAGAACAGTTGTATCTGTCATTACTATCAGTTTATGAATACCAGATATTGATACATACCATAAAACGTTTTGGCTTCATTCTGTATGTATATGATTACCCATTTTGTTGTTGTTACTCTTTAGTATAGTTCAAATATTGTATGTATTTGCTGAAGGTATATTTGAAGCTAATTCAGTTTCTGATTTCTATTTAGCCATTTCTATTAAAAATCTAACCTTTTAATTACAAAACATTGAACTACACGATTCTAACCTTACCATCCTCTGGAGAACTGCATTTTTCTGCAGCAGATACATACTGACGTCAAACCCCACACTTTTAATAAGAGGGGAACTATATAAAGAAATAGGGCACTGATGAGAGTGAGTTTTGCGTGTCAGTGGCGTCTACTGGGACATTACGAACTTCTCTTTGTATTATAGACTATTACGCCAGTTATTTCCTGGTAATCAGTATATGTGATATAAATTCTGAAATGAGTCCAGTTATTCAAATGCCACTGTTCTTGAACTCCTTTAATCGATAAAAGCTCTATAAGTGAGGACATGCATAAGACATTCGAAACAGCAAAACAAGTATTTATCACATTAACAGGTTGCTACACCATTAGGAACCTTACTGCAATAGGTGACAGCTGAGGGTTTACTTATCTTAATTTCCTCAGTAAATTAGCAAAGTTCTCATTGGTGTGGTTCTACTGAATATTAATTTCAAAGCACCAACAAGATAGGTACTCATTATACATAAGACCCATGTACTTGTTTGCATGTGTGTATTACATTATTTCACTCCTGCCTCTTTTTTTGAGTGTGTGTGTTGTTCACAGTCCAAGTTAACACGCTAAAAAAGAAACGTTTTTGTTGATGTCTTTATTATTATTATTATTATTATTATTATTATTATTATTATTATTATTATTATTATTATTATTATGTTTCGGACATTAAAAGGTGAAAAATCCAACTTTTAATCTCCAGAGTGAAATCTACATGCATCTTAACATGTATTTTAAGATGTATTAATTCGTACCATAAATGACTGTTTCAACGCGGGGTATTTCATGCTGTTATATGAATAAAGAAGTACTTCCTTAGCTGTGAGCGTGGGCTATGGATCTCTAATGCACAACATCGATATGTCCAACATACTCTTGCTGCGGGAAAGTTACTGAATTTGTATAGCATCTGGGTAAAACATTAAGCCTCGTAAGCACTTCGAGTTGGGCACATATAACTTACATATCGAAATGCGCAGGTGGGTATGACGTTGAAGTAGCAGAAAGAGGGATGACTCTTCCTTCCTCAATTTGAAGCCGAGCCTACTAACCAAACCCACATTCCTACCGCCGTCTTCGACCAGGCAACTAAGCTAATTGTGAGCTAACTTATCTAGCTACATTCCCCAGGCTCAGACATGGTAGGCCACGATACTTCCGTCTTAACAACGTTTTTCATTTAGAAATCAAAGTAAATTTGTTTTATAGCAGAATGTGGATTTGTAAAGTTAATTTCTTTGCCGTATCTAACGTTAGCTGAGGACAGCTCTCTGGCTAGCTACTCTCGTATGTTGATGCTGAACCTTTGCAGACATAGCTACTGCCGGACGAAGTGTACAGCTATTCCTTCCTCAAACAAACTATCATTGTACTGGACTGTTGTTCGCTAACATCACCCAGCATGCAATAATGGATAGCTGTCTGTTATTATTGCCTATATATTTATCTATCGTTAGTTTTAAAGGTACGTTAGCTATTATCTATCATGGCAATCAACGTTAAGCTATCCGACGAGTTCTCTTACAACCTAGCTTTAACAGCTAACAAGGTAGTACCTGGTGGCATTTATGTCTCAGTAGTATGGACTGATGTATTACTTCTAGCGTTAACTCTTAATAATTACACTCTTTCGGCAAATATTACTAGCGTACTAGTTTTGTCAGTAAAATGAAATTGACGGAAACGTTTTTCATGTGCTCGCACAGAAGACCTAGCAGTGTCATTGTCTCATGTTAGTGTATCGTTCACCTCGCAGTTAATTAATTACTCTCTCTAAACAGTCCGACTTCTCAGAGGACCAACTTCTCGGTGAGTTAATTCATTATCATCTCCTCATTTCTGTAATTTGCATGTGGCATCCTCGACAGTCACTGTCATTCTGTTCCTCATTCAACCCTTTCCACACCGCCAGCTTATTGTCATATTAGTTCCTCTTTTGTGCATTACTATTTCACCTTTATAACTCCCTCTCTCTTTCCTTGCCGTTATACTATTTCTTCTTGCTACTACTGGTCCTTTCCAGATTGAATTTAACTTGGATCAAATACACGGTGAGTGCTTCATCACTTAGCACTTCGCCTCAGGAAACTGTCTTTTCAAGTCTGGGTCTTGGTGAACCATCTTATGTGTACTTTTGGTTTGCATGTGTTTGAGTAAGTGTTCTATCGCTATGAAAACTCAAATTAGGTATTAGGGAACTGCATGAAATATTTTGCCGTCAATTTCGCCGTTTAACAAAACTGGTAAACCCACAATTTTAAGTTCTAGCATTTTTGGCTTTACGCTACGCCCAGTCTACGTTGGGAACAGCTTGTTAACGAGTTACGGTATAACCACATTATGTTGAACTAAAGTTTGCAACGTGTAGTAATATTTCTTGAATCACACGATCAAGCACTGAAAGAACTTGACGGTTGAACCTACTCTGAACTACGAGCGTAAAACGTACAAGTTATATGGTTGGATGTGTTAGGGTGTAACACCGGAAGTGTCTTTTAGGCTATCGAAGTAAGGAAATGCATTGTTCATCTCGAATAAATCTAAAACACCGAGGAAATCATGCGATTGCATTAGTGTTATTTATCATATTAATACGAAACTCGACATTGGATAATTCCCGAACCGTATCTGTAGTGATTTTGAACTGAGAAATCTAATTAACTGTGAACTAGCCTGTTACCTGTAATATTTCTGAACACACGAAGTACAGTCCTTTTTTGAGACGATAGCCATAGCGATAGAGTTTTATCCTTGTGTCGTTTGTCTAATCAAAGATCGTTGACAAAATAGCGATTACCGTCACCCTCTCCAGCACTACCTTATATGGTTAAAGACGTAGTTTCAGGCCTGATGGGACCCGTCACATTCCAGCGCACAGGAAAAGCATAACAACAGAGAGTGTAGTTTTTCGAGAAAAGAGGCAACAGTCCTCATCTTGGCTCCAGTGGTTCTGGGCCCTGCTTAGTTACATCCACCTACAGTAGTTTGCAACCCTAACCCAGTGTCATATGGTGTCCGTTTTCATATGAGGATATTTTAATCACATTTAAAATTGGACACAAAGTGCCAGTGTTTATTTTGGGACGTTCACTGTGAATTGTGTATTGCTAACTGTCCTGTTTTTGTTGTCGTTTGGTGTGGCTACACTGTTTGTCCCCAGCTGGCCGTCTTGCAGCTTGATGTTTGCGTAATTGTAATTCTACCCTCACTGCTTGGATTACAAAATAGCATTATAGCGATGAGATCATATTTACGGTGGAGAGATAATACTTCTGTCTGTATAATCAGGCTCATTAACCAGAGTAGAGAAAAGAAAAATAGAACTCTGCATGGTACAAATAGAGTTCACTGCCACAGTTCAACTTTACAGTTGAACTTCATCCGTTCCCTTTAAAGTGCTCAGATTACCACTCTGCTTGATTGACAAACAGTAGCAGTATACATAAGTGGTGATGTGCAATAGTCGGAGCACCAGACCTACATCAGCTTAATCTGTCAATTTAATCCCACATTTTACCACAATCCTCTGTTATTCCTGCATGTCCACCGTCCTCATTTCCTCCCAGTTACTTGCTATCCTTGTATGCTGTCCTCTGTGGCTTTAATATGGCTCTTGCATACCCTTTCCCCTATGTCTGCGCTTCACATTTTTATTCATTAATGTCTGTTCTTTCCTCTCAGAATTCAAAGAAGCTTTCCTCCTGTTCGACCGGACGGGCGATGGAAAGATCAGTTACAGCCAATGTGGGGACGTGATGCGGGCCCTGGGCCAGAACCCAGTTAACGCTGAGGTTCTTAAAGTCCTTGGCAACCCCAAAGCTGAGGGTAGGCACCGTGACTTTGGGGACTTTGTGTCTGTGTACTCTTTGCTTTGTAACCATACTAGTATTGCTTTCTCAAGGGATGTTAGTCATCCGTTTTAAACTTCTAAGTATTACTTTATGCAGTTGAAATCAAACACAGTTTTCTTAGAAAGATAAAAGCATCTCTGTTGTGTCAACTGCAAAACTGTGGTGCTGTTCTAAACAAAGCTATAATGGAATCTGAACCTGTTTAGAACGCTCACCATTTTTAAAATCTGTCTGTCTGATTCCTGTCTTCCCTTGCATTTAAATTGACAGAGATGAACCATAAGATGCTGGACTTTGAGCAGTTTCTGCCCATGCTCCAGGCCATCGCCAAGAACAAGGACCAGGGCTCCTTTGAGGATTTCGTTGAAGGGCTGCGCGTCTTTGACAAGGAGGGCAACGGCACGGTCATGGGCGCAGAGCTGCGCCATGTTCTTACCACGCTCGGTGAGCCGGCACCGTTCCCACAACACCAGATATTTATAGCCCCTCACATCCACATTCAGGTCACTGACACAAAACTGAATCAGACTCTGGACTCAAGGCACAGATATGACAGAGAGACGGATTTCTTCTCTTGTTGATTTTGTGGGGAGCTTGGTTACCCTCTGATACTGAGGAACTGTCAAACAAATCTTAACGTCCATACATTGTGCTGTGCTTACTCTGTATCTGTGAAATTGGTAAAATGTGTGACCTCTCTCTCATTTTATTATAGGGGAGAAGATGACAGAGGAAGAGGTAGAAACACTTTTGGCAGGTCACGAGGATGCCAATGGCTGTATCAATTATGAAGGTAACAGAGAAACAGTCTGTCAAGAGTCTAATTGACTTATCACTGCATAGCTTTTCAGTCGCTCCATATTCAAAGTGCTCCGCTCTGACCGGATTGGAATGACTCAGTGCATTTTGTATAACCTACTATCCAGTGTTGTCTCTGAAATAACTGTCTATTTGTTGAAAGTACAGAACTAATCATTGTGTTGATGTACAAAGTGTGAGTAAAGATGCTGAGTAATGCAGAGTTGCATCCAGGTGTATGTGTGTGTATGTGTGAGTATTGGTTATTCTTATGCTTTAACTATTGCTCATTTTCCACAGCGTTTGTCCGTCACATCATGTCTGGTTGATATGGCGATACGAGAGTACATCCACCTCCCACCATAAGCATGTATACCCTGACAGGCTCTTATCCAGGCTTTCTCCCTCCACACACACACACACACACACACACACACACGACTGGAGCATTCACCATAGACTTACATACACATCACAGGACAGGACTGTTTCTCTGTCCAACATTTACATGTTGTAATGAGCAATGGAAGATTAATAAGAGTTGATTTGAAATGCTGGGGTGAAATTCTCTGGACCTTAAGTACTAGTAGTACAAAAGCACTGACACACACAGCTTCTGCCATCTACACAGATACCCACACAGAACTTAATTACACAACAAATGAGACCTGTTTTGTTGTAGTGGATTGGTGAATGTTCACAAGTGTGTGTTCACCTGAGTGTGTGTGTACCTGTGTGTGTGTATATGGCGGGAGTGTCTGGTAGGAGGGTGCGATGTAGTATTGGGGAATTTTGACTCCCCCTCCCTGTGGGCCTGTCTCCTCTGGCTGGACCCTGGCTCTCAGCATGCTCCCTGCATGTGTCGGGATCTACAGAGGCTCCGCTGGTTTAGATTCTGAGAAAAAACTGCTCCACTCAGACACGAGAACAGGGGCTGCTGTGAAGAGAACAGGCGTTTCATTTCCCATGCATCTGCTAACTTATGCATTGCCGTTTTCCTAATTAGGCGACCCGAGGCAACTCCCCAGCCAGAATAGTTTTATTGGCTGCGGAGTCTTTGTACTTAACCAGGTTAATTACTCTGCCGTATGTATTAAATCCTGACGGATATTCTTCCTGACAGTAAATTTACCTGCCTTTGTTCTCTCAGAGTGGGGCAGTCGCTCTTTTTTACTAACCAGTGAATTGCAGTGAGTTTTTTTTCTTTCTTCTTTGGTTTTTCTTTTCTTTCTTTTTTTTCTTTTCCTTTGCCTGGTGTTTGCTGCTTCCTGATGGAAGCTGATTTTGTAACTGGGCCTTTGAGATGTTTCTGGACTGTAGCTCTCTCCCTCCCTCTCTCTCTCTCTCTTACACTCTCTCTGTTTGTCCCAAACTGCCTTCACTTTCAGCACTTTTAGCCTGTCCTAGAGGAAAACATACCTGGAGGAGCTTTTTGTTTGTTTGTTTATTTATTTATTTTTAACAGACTCTTGAATCTTAGAGCTGATCAAATCCTTGAGCTGTGGCTGGGTAGAAGATAGAGGTCATTTCTCTCATCTTGTCTTTCAAAAACAATGATATGACATTGTCATTGGGGAAAAACTGTCAACTACAGCATCTCACACAGACTAAACAGTGTAGGAGAAGCAACAGCGTTACCATGGAGATGTAGACAGCTTATTTAGGACGTCGTGGGTCGGAGAACTAGTTCAGTTGTGCTACTTGTTTTAGATTTGCTTTATCTACGAGTTGACTAAGGTCAGAATAGTTTTTTATACCATAATTTGTTTTCGACCCAGTGTTTTGTGGTGGATTTACTTATGAACTTAGACACAACAGTAAAATTATTCTGGCTCTTCTTCATTCTTTGATGTGTGAGCATTCTTATTTAGTCTGTACCAGAGGGACGTTTTGTGAGGTCACATTATATATCTTATAATAATGGAAAAGAGAATCGTGTCGGGAGGAGTTTGGAAGATACACTCTGTAGTCACTGCTGTAGTTAAAGTTGATTCCCCATGCTGCCAGTTACTTCTCACCTAATTGATTTTCCCTCTGTCTCTTTCTTTTTTTACAGAACTCGTCCGGATGGTTATGAATGGTTGAAGATCAAGACAGCTGCATTTTATGTGTGTTATTTTTCTTTCTCTGTCTCTGTTTCTGTTACAAAGGAAAAAAATTAATTATTTCTATCAGTTGCTCTTCCTGTCAGTTGCTTTCATTCCATCCCTGTCTTTGTGACCGATCCATTGCAGTGTCTTATCTCTCCCGTGTTTGCCCTCATTTGGTTTTTATTTTCAGAAGTGCCTTTATCCTTTGTAGTTATGATCCCACATGACCAAGCCTTTCCCCATTCTGTCCAATGTCATTAAACTGTTAGAGCTGCATGAAAGAGCACACTTGTGTGGTGACATCATCTGCAATAATATGTCTGAGGATGCAGCACATTCCCAGTTAAATACAGTTACCATAATGAATGCAATAAATACCCACAGGCCTGTCTGTGCTGAACGCTTCAGCAGAACAGGTGTGCTGGGCCAGTAAAAAAAACTGTCTATGGCCAAAGCTATGCAGTTAGTCTGTAAATCCAAAGCAAGCAATCAGGATTCATAAATTCTCTGTCAGTTTTTTCCCATTTTAATTCAAACTGTATGTTAAATGTTAAAATAAAAACGTTTTAAAGGTGTTTTTTTTTTTGTTATGTGATTTGTGTCAAGTTTACTCATGTTGGTCTGCAAGCTGACTTTCCTTCAATAGAGAAAAAGTGGCAAGTGGCAGACTCAGACAAAGCTCAGAAAGCTGTGTTTTTAAAGATCGATACTGGAACAGTACAAAACAATTCTAATCTACAAACTTTCGTGATACATCGTGTTCGCGCCAGACGGGGTTCCTATTTTATTATTATGAGTGCAGTTCTCAGTCAGGAAGACAGATGGCGCCACACTCACACGAGAGCTTGTGTTTCGTCAAAACTGGACCCAGCTGTGTTGGATTACTTGTTGCATGACAGTTGACCATCTAACATCTCTTTATTGTGTCCTTACTGATAAAGTATTGAGCAAACGAGTATCATTGCTTCGGCGACAGAGGTGGCATAGGTGGTTCAATTAGTTTACAATTACATTTCAGTTACTTAAATTAACACAGGTTTGGAGGTTCACTATTAAGGCCAAAAGGCATAAACACTACTATTAGAACTAAGTGATGATCGATATTTACGGTTCACCACTGTTTTGTTTTAAGTAGGCAGTGCACTGCAGGGCATAAACCCCTGAGAAAGTCAGCCACAGTACCCGCTCACCCAAATACAGAGTATAAATTAGCGTCTAAACCGGTCCACGACATACTTGCAATTTATTTCCTGTCACATAACTCAACAACGAATATTTTTCGTTTGTTTGTTCGGAAGTGTAAACTGATGTTCTTTCCTGAGCAAAAAGATAAAAGGTGGAGTTCAAAGTGAATTTTTAAATTTCTAAATTCTGTTTGTCAAAGCAGGTTTTTTTTCGGTCGGCTTGTATGAGTTTTAAAAAGAGTTTAGGGGGGCAAAACTTCATATCCATTACTCTGGGTAGTTTCCCTTTCTCACAAGAACTTATGTTAAGTATATATTTGGAAATCTTCGTGTTAGTTGTGCAATCGATCAGGTTAGAGTAGATTCTTGTTGCTTTCAGTTCACACCCTTAGAACATGAAAATTTGAAAGAAAGCTGCAACAGACTACAAGCTGCATTCCCTTATTATTTTTAACCGGTGAATATAGTCCAGAAAGGCAGGACTGCCATATCAACCCAACGTAATCAGAGGAACCAAAAGTCATTTATGTATTGGTATTGGTGTATTATTATATGTCTCGTATTTCATATTTATGGATAAAACTCTTGGTCACCATCTTGAATTATTGCAAAATCTTCCAAATTGGAAAATTTCGGAAATTTGTTCGCTGTTTTTATTCAGTGATTATACTGCAGTTTATGTGCCGCAAACTGTTTGGATCCGATTATCATTCCAAGTCTTGGTTTCGTTCTGCGTCTGTCCAAAGAGTGCCGTCTTAATCAATCAGATCCAATTAGCAGGGAGAGATCGTATGATTGCTTAACTAAAGGATTGTTTGGGTGTGTGACACTGCCGAAATATCAACGGTAAGATAGTATGATGCATTGTGTGCCAAGAGCAGCCCATCAACGGCTCGCTGACCTTTTCCTTATTCCCTCACAACCAGTGAGAACTATTCTCCCTCATTAGATACCAGAGCCATTTTGTGTGTGTATGTGTGAAAAGCAGAGGAACCAGGTATCATACCGCAACGGTGAATAGGTCCTTCGACTAATTACTGAATTCATTTCAGGTGTGTGTGTATGTGTGTTTCTGTGAGCAGGTCGACTTTCGTGCGAATGTGTTGGAGGTAAGTGAAGTGTATTGATTATTTTAATCCGCCTATTTGTGAGTCTGTGATCCTCGTGGCGCTGCATTCGACAGGGGAATCGCTAATGGGCCTCAGCGCAGCCCGCTTCAGACCTCTCCCCATCCAATTAACTTTCAACTGGAATCTGCCAGGAGAGAGCGAGGGAGCCGGCCGCAGACACTCCGCGATCTCCCCCACGCTCCCACAGGCAACAGACTCACTAAAGCCTTTAAGTCCAGAATGTCATTACCTCTCGCTTTTAATTAAAGATTTCTCCCTTCTCCTTAACACTGACACAGGTAGTGTCCAAGTACCATTTCAAACTGTTTTTGTTACTTCGGGTGAGGAATCCCAGCTTCCCAGTGGCGCTGTTTTGAAGGCGTACATTACAGTTTACACTGACTTTGTACTTTTTTTTTAATGACGGAGTATATTGGTAATAGACCCGATGGAAGCACAACCCACACCGAATCATTACTGGACTATAAAATCGTACCATAGAAAAAGAGAAGAGTAATAATGCGATACTGTTTTTATCTTTGTGGATAAATGTAAATTAATAGAGTAATCAATGCTGAAACACATCCTTGCCCGTCTTCTTAAATTCATGCATTAACTCACAATTCCGGCAGGTCGACATCTTTGGAATTATTAAAGAAGGCGAGTCAGAGAGATTTGTTGGACGGTTGTTTATTAATGAATAGGATTATGAAGAAGGAGCATGGGCTGATATTCTGATTTTATATATATATGTGTGTGTGTGTGTGTGTGTGTATTCCTGTATTTGCACATGGCCTGGCTTCGACAGTGACAACAACCTACTCTTCATATCTTTGAAATGTTAAAATCAAACGTCATGAGTTCAATTTACATTTATGGACACATACACATATTTAGGATGATACAGTTGAAAATTATAATTGTCACACTCACAAATTTAAAGTAATATGTTTATATCTCTGGTGAGCTGTGCGTGAACAAGATTTTTTTTTTTACTACTTCCAGAGACGCGAGTGCCCACAACATAGCCGCTCAGTCTATCTTCTGTTACATTTTAAAAGTATTTTTCTTCATCCTCATTATTTTTGGAAATATCGTTGTATTCTTGATATATCTTTAAGTAATTTTTGTGTTTTTAGTGAATTATGTTGAATGAGTATGTGTCTAACAGGGGTATGAAGAAATAATCTATGTGTCTTACTGAGGTATGGAAAAATAACTGAATTTTGTGCTCTTAAGAGTACAAACTAATGATGCAAAATGTTGTTTTTTTAACAGAAAGAGGCAGTGACAGTAAATGCAAAACAAACAAATGAAGTATTACTACAGAAACTGTCATGCTATGTAGAGAAATTGTTTTTCAGTTGTTTAAAAATAGTTGTTTTCGGTTTGTTTTTTTTAAAGACAGAATGTGCGTAATGGTCAAACATCAGTATTCTGATACTGATCAAATTTGAATAAATCTCTTAACCACTTACACTTTGGGTCAAAAAACAGTGCACCAAATAGTGAACAGGTATCACCAAATGTACACTTCACAATCATATTACCAAGGATATAAACTGCAGGCTTAAACAGGAATAAGAACATAGTTTCTTCTCATGAAGTAATACTGGTTAATATGCCACTCAACCAACATCAAATTTGACTTGGCAGCATTTGATAAGTCACATTAACATAGACACTGTATTTTACTTGACAAAAACACGGATTTGTTATATTTAGCAACTACATAGGTCTGAGCTATCGGCTCAGGTCAATAAATTAATGTGTTCGTCTTGCCTGGTGTCTGTAAACTTATTGAAAATCCATGCCGGCGCCCTGTGAGACTGTGGCCAGCCACTGTGCGTTCGATCACTAGCCCCTGTAAGTCCACGCGTGCCGACCATATTTCTAATTCCGTGCAGACAGCCGAGGCAGTCACTTTAAGTCAAATGAATTGAACAAGGGGACTTAGATTAATCACAAACTCTCAGCGGCGTACGTGTGTGTGTGTGTATGTGTGTGTGTGCAGGCGCATATATATGTTGTTGTATCGAGTTTCCACTGTGCAACACATTCTTGTTAGCAAAAATAACAACCACCAAAAGAAAAAGGTTTCCTTCCAAGCCAGGCCAAATGTAGACGTAACCAGTTCAGAGAAACACTGCGGCAGTAGATATTTTAATAACAATTCTGTAACCAACCTTTACAGAGCAAGTCAGGCATTGTATACCCCACAAAGCACAGACAGGGAGTTTTTCCAGAATAACCCCAGTACAATCTCATTTGAGTATACCGTGCTTGGAATAGCACACAGACAGAATGGGACTCGTATAACATTAACAGTTACATGTATATCTATTGGTGCAGATGCTGAGAGAGTAGCTCCCCCTCGCTTATATATGTGTGTGTGTGTGTGTGTATATGTATATATATATATACATACATACATACATATATATATATATATATATATATATATATATATATATAAAATACATTTTACACTTCTTTATATAAGGAATCTATATTCATGTGTTTAGGAATGTATAGGATTCAGATGATAATTTACACATACATACAAAGAACATTTCGATGAATTCTCTTGCCTGATGTTGATACTGATCATTTTTGTTTATTATAACCACGCAACTCGTGACTATGAAGCCCTTCTTCGTTTCAGTCTATGCTTCTGTCCATCTTATCCTGAAATTTTAGGGTGTGTATTTGTGTGTGTGTGTGTGTATATGCATGGTTTTGTATTTATAAATCTTGTGAGGACAGACTTTCCTCAGAAATATTGGAATATTTGAAAAAAAAAAATGTGGGGACATTTTGCTGGTCCTCACTAAATAAAACCTGTCCTTTAAAAAAGGAAAAAAAATATGTATACATTTTAAAACAAAAACAAATGGCAAAAAATGTTTTTTTCATATGTCTGGTTATGGTTAAAGTTAGGGTTAGGCTTATTAATCTTAGTTAAAGTAAAACTGAAGTCAGTGGAAAGTCCTCTTTGTGTGTGTGTGTGTGTGTGTATATGTGCATGCGCACGCGCATGCGTGTGTTTGGGGTAGGGTTGACAGGGTGGTTTCGATGCCCTCAGGTGTGAGTGAAACATCGAAATCACAGGTGAGCACGGTGAAAAGGACACGTATTAGTCAGGATAGATGAGAAAGCCAGAGAAGGTGCTGTATTTGTTGGTGTTTCCCCCGTGGACTTTCCCCCCGTCCAGCTGCACACACACCTCATCTCCCACATCTAAATGCAGGATCACACTGTTGGAGGCATAGTCGTAATTCTGGTCTGCATCCTGGGCAATAGCACTTGCCCTCACCTGTCACACAGCCAGAGGAACAAAGAGACAGTCAGACGAAGGACAGATACGTGTTCCCAACATACACTTCCACCCACTTTACATATCTGTGTTTTTGAAAGCACTCGAGAAGATCAGCAAAATTGTGCCAAATTTATCGAACATTGTTGAACGCTTACCAACTGAACGCTTACCTAATGGTTAAGTATATAATGAGCTGCTATATTTTCACAGACCTCACAGCAAGAGATTCCTGCTTTAGTATCCTGAATATGGGCTTATTTTCCTACGGCCCACATATAGCCCTTCTTTTTATTTTCCTTCCTTCATTTATACTCTCACGTCTCCTCATTAGCTTGGGAGAGGCGAGTGTAATTGTTTTTTTTTTTTTTTTCCCTAGAGCGCTGGCATGGTGTCTGTGTTGAAGACATGCTGTTTGACAAGACCCGTGTAAGGCTAAATGGATGGATCTCGTGTTGACCTGGTGATCTGGGCTCCGATTGACAACACAACCATATTCCCTCTTATTGATTGTAGCCGTGAGGTTCCAACCTGTGGAGTAAGATGGGGGGGGGGGGGGGGGGGGGGTATAGATCAGTGAGTACACCAGGGATGTTGTATGTGTTGTTTGGTAGGGGGCTGAAAACACACTGTATCCTTTGCAGGTATTGACCCTTTTTGAGTTTAATCTCAGTTGCACGTGTTACGCACACCTTTGTGTGGCTGTGGCTCACAGCCAGACGGCCTCATTTGCATTCTGTTTGACAGATCAGTGCTATTGACTCTCAGCAGCGAATCCAATACTTGTTTGTTAACACTTAAAATTGGGTTTACTCACTCAGTCACATAAACATGCATTCCTCAATAGACTCCCTACTAAGGAGGTGAGGAAATCGTCCAAAAAAATGCAAAAATCACGAAGACATGGATGTGGAGTAAATGTGTAAATATTATGGAGGAGAAAAAAGAATCAGGCATGACATGGGGAACCCTCAGGCTCACGTCACACGTCGACTGTCTTGTGTTTTGCTTAAGGTCCAGCACTGCTAAGGCCACTCAGTCTCTGTCAGAATTCCCAGACACACGACACATGTTTCTGTAGAATGGCGTGCATTGATAATGACATTGCTAAATGAAAATACAAGACCTTACAAACTTTTCATTTTTAAAGCAACTCCACATGGTTAAATCCTCAGGATGTTAGACAAAAGTAATATTCAAAAAAAAAAAAAAAAGCCTACACAATCGTGGGTTATAAACCGTAAATTAAGGATGTTTTTGTGTTATTTGTGTTTTGTGTTAATGTTTAATTCACTTATAGCATTAAAAAATGCGGGGCCAAAAATACAGGCTGGATGTCTGTCAGTTATGCTATTAGTGACAGTGTCACGTACTCGCCGTCAGCAAGCTACACTTAACTATGTCCCTGTCCGGTCTAAAAGAGACTGATTAACATGGTATGGGGTTGCCTGTCCCCAGGGAGTCCCCCCTCCCTGCACAACTACAGCCCCCATTTAAAAAAAAAAAAAACAACAGGCGCTCCATGGAGTGCTAACCCTCACTGCCACTGCCATAATCTAATGGCTCCTCTCAATTACCATGTGAGTCTGTGGCCACTGAACTCAACAATCAATACATTTTACATGAAACTACAACAGTGTTTATCACCTATCACTGATGGTATTAAAAGCAATAATAGATTTAGCTATGAAAAAAAATCCAAATAAACATCAATTTATTAAAATCAGACTGATGTAATTGTATTATTATTATTATTATTATTATTATTATTATTGTGTTTTAAAAACATAAAAAGGCATCAAAAATTGCGTCACATGCATCAATAGCCGTGGTCAATGAAACGATAGATCAGTGCTTGGTTTGACAGTGATGGTCTAGACCTCACTCCCCAGTGATTTGAAGCGCGTGTCACGGTGCTCATTAGTTTGACTAACTGGGCGAAGGGGCACTCTCTCCCTCAGGCATACTCTCAGGCCCAATGCTAAAATTCATGTGGTCACTTTAATTAGGCGACATGGAAGCATCCAGCATTTAAGTCCTTTCTCTCGTTACGACTGGTCCCACCCCTTCTGTTTTTCTGCAGTGAGATTACGCTGTTCCACCTTGGCCACCATGCACAAGGCATAGTGTATTCCTAAACAGGAAACGGACACTGTATCCGTTCAGTGTTTTCTAGCGTCTGTCAGATGTAAGCGAGACGAAAGCTTGTCTTTGACGGAGTCGGAAGGTGGTGGTGGGTGGGGGGATGGGGGGGGGGGGTGTTGGGGGTTGGGGGGGTGTTGGGGGGGTGTTTTGGGATTACTGGAGATTGATATTGACGTTGAAGCAGGCTTCCTCTGAAACAGTATGCTGACTGGCTCTCCCCGCTAGCCAAGAGCAAGGACCCTCGGGCCAGCCAGGGGCTCATTCTGCCAGGACTTTTCATTACAGGGGCACCATTAAACGGAGGGGAAGGGGAGAGAGAGAGACGGGGGTGGGGGGCGGGGGTAGAGGCAGGAGGGCGCAGCGGCTCTGGCAGTTATATACAAGCTGAGATGTGTAGCGAAAAGACTGACGATAGACTGGAGGACAAGAAAGGAATAAAAAAGAGAGAGAGAGAGAAGTGGGAGGGGGAGGTTAGGATAACGGACTGATCAAGCAAAGCTATTTTGTGAGACCACAGAGATGTGTGGGGTATATGAAGTCTTGTTTCTTTTTTTTCTTTCTTTCTTTTTTTTTATCAGCGGTGCCTTGCTTCAGCGGTAATAAAACTGACAGGATTCATTCTGAGTGATATACAGACCTCTTTGAGCGGAGACAATGGAAAAGTAGCTCTTAAACTTACCTAAGGGACTCGACACATAGCTGGGGAGGGAGTCGGGGGGAAGCCAAAAGGGTTGGAAATTGAACATTTATTGAATAGTTCCTTTCTCTCTCCTGAGGGATACCAAGATTAAACTGAGACAAGCAAATCATTTTTGTAGGCTTTCTGAGCTGTGCCTAATTGGCATAATTGTCTTAACAGGCACTCCGTGCTGAAGCTTACACACTGTTAGAATTCACTCTTGACTAAAGATATGTCCACAGCTGATGATCATGGTTAACATGAAGTTATATCTATCAATTCCAAGAAGATTCAAGGGGTCTCTTGATTTTCACGCGCCCTTTAAAGAATTTTATGTACCTCAAGACCACAATCGTCTTGTCGTTGAGTAATCAATTGGACAATTAGAGCTTACCAATTTACTGTAGAAACTCATTATATTTCAGCTGTTCATGTCACTGGTCCTGGAGACATTTATTATAACAGGTACTGGTCATTAACAGACAGGCGATGACATTTTTAACACTACGTATGAAAGAGCTTGACCTTTTGGTGATCTATTAAAGGAACGTGTGACAGGTGAAAAAGAACGAGGGGGGCGATTAAACGAAAGAAAAAAAAATGAAATGTATATTAGTCAACTTTTGCACAGTGGATTCTGGAGGTGACTTGAAAATACAATGTAGAGCCTGTGGGGCTATAAATTAAAGCGATTAAGAGCCCTGAGCTGATTAATGATGAGAACTGGGAATTAGAAGCATTAAAACAGCACCGACATACTATCTCCATGTCACCTCATAAATCATATTCACATTAGCATCAGAAGATAGAAGCTGACCACGCCCTGTTAGTCCAAAAAACACAAGAGCCATAAAAGCAGTATCTCAAATGCTGGAAACGTCAGTGCTCCCGTGACTAATCTCTCCATATGTTCTAAGATCTTTCATGAACAGTAGTGATACAGACACATCATATACCATACAAAATGGAGGTAGCAGACGATTTAATCTTCTTTTTGTTTATTTTGATAAGCACGGATAATGAAAATGTCAATAGAAAAGGAGAAATAAATCATAGCCCATTCTCAGGTGGCACCGTTGGTTTATTCAGTTGGCGGCAGTCGTTGCCCAGAGCAGAAAAATGTTTTGGTGGAATAGTGAAGAACTTTGGCATTTTCATCTTTTCTCTTAAGTTTGATTATGAATACATTTTAGCTGGGCCAGATGGCTGTGATGCAGCCACCAAAATGAGCAGTGAACATTTTTCAACGTTGGGTTGCCTCTAAATTGAGAAAGGCAAAGTATCAAATTAATTACAAATAATATAGAGTCGCTTTCATTAAATACGGAGAGGAGCCCAGCTCTAATTCCTTAACTCATCCTTTCCCATCTGCTCACAAATCACTTGCTGCAACAGTCATTAGAATCTCATTATCATTTGCCATTGAGTCCAGTTGCTCACATGTCTGTAAGGTTATAACGGCAGTGGACAGCTACACTTAAAAAAAAAAATGACCACTTTGGACTAAACCAAATTATTTAAAACAAAAAAAAA
Source organism: Chanos chanos (assembly GCF_902362185.1). Lineage (NCBI taxonomy): Eukaryota > Metazoa > Chordata > Actinopteri > Gonorynchiformes > Chanidae > Chanos > Chanos chanos. The sequence continues at coordinate 27,090,082 of NC_044497.1, read as the reverse complement.
AAAATGCAAACCATTGCAAAGATCACATTTGTCCATTGGTATAATTTCTATTTGGACCAGCATTATCAAAGTATGGCAAATATACTGGGTTCGGTCACATCGTTTTTTGTCTGTCAACCGCTAAGCCTTGGAAAAATGGACAGCAGAAGTAATACTGAATGGATTGGGGAACTGTGTCTTAAAGAACAGCTTAAGGTAATGGATCAGTGGCAGGAACAAGGTTTCGTGACGGTCTAGGTGCACCCCTGGGACTCTTAAGCTCGCCTCTGTTGGGGTCTGTCTTCCACCTCTCGGAGGCCTTCAGACGTACCCTACCCTGCCTTCACGGAGAGGTCGCCTTTCACATTACCTTAGAATGTCTCACAGCACTTCTCCACTTGCATATACAGTCACTACAATCCAGGTGGGGCGGTATGCAAATAAACCCACATAGCAATCACTGGAATGCCTTACATTTAATTAGGACCCCAACGTGCCCTATAAAACATGCGTAACCAGTAAAACGATGCATTGCCTAGGTCTGCTCTTGTTATCTCTTTTTTTTTTTGCCTTCTCGGCCGACGCCTTGTTAACCTGTCTGGCCGTGACATGTATCGGAGGCTGCCCATCTGTCTTGTAGCTCTACTCCTCATTCCGACCATGGCGCCGGCCTCCCAGAAGCCTCGTCTCTCAGCCCACTGTCTGTGGATCTCTATTAAGCCATCTATCTTCCTCTCCTCCCCTGATCTTCCTGTCAAGCGGCCTGTCTGCCACTGCCATCCTCTAGCTGTCCCCGCCCTCCCTCTCTCCCTCCCTCCCTCCCTCCTCCTCCACCCCATGTCCATGTCCTTTTTTCAACCAGCTTCTCAATTCACTGGCACACTGCGTCCCTCGTGGACACCCGCTAAGCCGTCATATTGTACACGGTCTCTGCTGCTGTCCGTATACCACACAACAGGTGACAGCAATGATTCATGGTACAACCAAGGCTGGGTGTCGGTTTTGAGGATATAACAATGTAGATGGAATGGAACCACTGTTAGTTGGTTGATTTGTTCATTCGATGACCTTGTTGATTAACAGTTAAAGTTTAAAAGTGATAACGCTCATTTCCTTATATGAAACTGTCATTTCATGTTTTGTTCCAGTTCAAAAATCTCCATTAACAAAATAACACAGACTTCCAAGAATCCCTTCGGTACAGTGTCTCTTTTGTCTTGACACCTCTGAGAATTGCCACCTCATTCCTGAGTCTCCAAGCATCTGTCAAGAAGTTTAAAGAATCCTTCTGATGCTGTGGACTCATTCTGAAGAATTTCCAGAACACTCAGAATCCAGGTGCCAGTTTTGAATCCTGCATTATCAGTACATTATTAGTAGAGCTTTTGTTTTTTTCTGAATGCCAATTCCTGATTGACAGTGATCTGGCCTGAGGTGTTTCGATATTGTATTCACCTTGTGTGGAGTAGGAAACGATTCTGACTGCAGCTTTCTGTCTCTCTTTCTTTTTCTCTCTTTGTCTCCCTCCTCATCCTCTTTGTCTTGTTGCATTACACCAGCAAGTTCCTAGGGTTTGTGCACAGATTTACACATCAGGTTTTGAAGGCCATCACAATATTGGAATGCGGCCACCTGATGGGCCTGGGATGGACAGAGATGGGGTTAAATAATTGAGTTGAGCGAAAAGATAATTAATGGGCAATCAATGAACATGCAGAAGAGGGGGCATGAGTGCTGTGCCGTGGAACCAATCTAAGAGTTATGAATGATTTAACAAGAGGAGCGGACTTGCATGACAATACTAAACTGTACATGGAAGCCCAGGGGCTGATTAAACGCTCTTTCACGTTTATCCTCTTTCTAGACAACTTCTCACATATCCAACCAGAGAGTTAGGCAATTGACAAAACAACAAAAATCTCCACCACCCTATGAGAAACATAAACGTATGTGTATGTATATATGTATGTGTGTGTGTGTGTGTGTGTGTGTGTGTGTATATATATATATATATATATATATATATATATATATATATAATATGGATTTGTGAGTAAAGCAAGTTCATAAAAGTATATGATGTGACTGCCTACCACAGATTGAAGGTATGAAAATATTTGATGTCTTTTGTATTCTGATTTATATTGTCAGGAGGTCTTATAATCCTCAAACCCCTTTGCAGATTTATCAAACATTTTTTTTTATTATTATATTTTTTTATGTCTGGCCCATTTTTTTTTTCCTGTCTTGCCTTCAGTCTTTAATTAGTGCCAGGGGAATGAACGACTGAAAAGAGAACCTGTCAATTTTGTCTGCATTATTTATTTATTTGATGTGTAATCTGGCTGCTCCACATGGAGACAGAGCCTTCTCCAGTGTGCTTTTTTTCCACTTCCATTTAGACAATAATCAAGCTCAAAATATGTTTTCTGTTTTGAAACAGACAGAAAATATTTACCCAAAACCCCCATACACGTAGTCTCCCTTTTAAAGTAATTTCTTTAATAATTTTGGGGTGTTTTTGTAATTGTGTAATTTGCATGTATTATATAATTACCATTCATTCTGACATATTGTGTACTAGGAATTTTGAAAAATATAATTTTAGATATAATAATGGGTAAAGGACGATGTAGGGCCATCGATGTGGTGGTCTAGTTTCAGAGGTGAAACCTCAAAAGAGATTCTGTGAAGGTGATTCATTCAAAATGATTTACTGGAATGCCAAAGTGACCTTCTGACAACTTATCAAGTGCATTAGCATGTTTTATTTAAAGTCCTTGTAACCTGGAAATAATGGATGCATTAGTGTACTAAAACTGTGATGTAGTTAAAACTTGTAACGTGTGTGTGTGTGTGTGTGTGTGAAGGGAGAAAGCCTGAATAAAAGCCTGTTAGGGTATACTTGCTTATGGTGTGTGTGTGTGTACTCATGCTTAAATATTTATGCATGTACATACATGTGTTAAGACATTACTTATATTGTGTGTATACTGTATATGAGTGTTTTTTAACGGTACACATGCTAGAGACATTTAAATTAAACAGGAGTAGATTTCACATCTCTCCCCACCCTCTGTGTATCACGTTTTTTACTCTTGAATATCTCATGTTCTCACAATCTTAATTTTGTTCAGAGGGATACCTCATGGACCCGAAATCACACTGATGTGTCCGATCAGATATTTAATGTGGGATCTTAAAAGAAACACACTGATCATAAAGACAGTCATAAAGACAGATTTTCTTTCAGATACACTTTCACTGCCCACTCCAAGAGTGAGGCACCCTTTTGGAGGTTTTGTAACGCAAACAGAAGATTATTAAAAAGAAAAAGAAAAAAGTTTTGCCAGACATACGGATGACCCTGCTGAAGCAAAGGAAGAGGAAAAGAAAAATTCAAAGGCACAGTGATAACACAGCATAGAGTGAGACTTTGAAAATATGAAAATTCTGACCTGGCCATTCTTCTTGAGGTCAGCCCACATGCTGGTTCCGTCCCCGCCCCTCATAAGGACATGGTAGGTGAAATAGTAGATGCCAGGCAGTGGACAGGTGAACTTGCCAGTGCTGGGCTCATAATAGTTGCCAACGTTGGTGACCACATCATCAAACTTGAGTATCTCACTGCCCTCATGCTGCTTGCGTAGGCCTGCATAGAAAGCGATTTTGGGGCTGTAGAAGGAGGGCACATAGCCTCCTGGGCCAGGGCCAGGTGGCCCTTGTGGACCGGGCTTACCAGGCTCTCCAGGGGGCCCTCGGGGACCAGGCGGTCCTGGGAGTCCGGGAGGTCCACGGTATCCGGACTTGCCCCTTCTCCCTGTGAACTCAGAGGGTGCCGGGGAGACCGCCGTTAGCTCCTGGCCATTTTGGGAAGGGGTGTAAGGGTCACAAACCATCCGACAACTGCCAAGCATTTCGTAATGGCTTCCTGCATTTCCGGCTCCGCCCCCTTTAGTGCTGTGGACCAAAAGGGGTATGGCCACCAGGAGAACAAGGACCATGGCCACGCCCACTGCTGCACCTATGACACGCTTGCGGCGGCTCAGCCGAGAGGCGGCCAGCGTGAGAAAGTCCTCCTCTCCTTTGGACGGAATGGTGCCTGCCACGGTGGACGATGGGACTGGAACTAATATAGGCTGAAAATCTGAAAAAGGAGGGATGGGGTGGGGGGGGTGGGAAGGGTTTTAGTTTGTACAGTGGGGAGACAGAAGCAAAGATGTGTGTTTAAAATAAGATAAAGTGGACAGGGAGATGGAAAAACGATGAATATATGAATGAGACAACTGGACCAGGAAGTACGTGAGGCATACAGAGAAGGATACAGAGCCAAGGGACAATGGGTAGACCAGTACTCAGCTCTGCAAGACAGATAGGGATGAGTGTGAAAACAGAGAGTGACAGTTAGACTATGAGGGTGTGGCACTAAAATGAACAGAGAGAGAGAGAGAGAGAGAGAGCAAAAAAGAAATTGCTGTCTTGCCCAGACAGCCTTGAAGCCTTGAACATTTGAGTTTTTAACAGCCAGTTAATATACTATTTCAGTCCTATGTCCAATTATTTAAAACATGACAGATGTTGATGGTTGACTTGGAAAAAAAAAGCCTGATTTTTTTCCCCAGCCTGTTCCTATTACTCATTTTCTCTCTTTGATTGTTGGAGATTTCAGTCATGACAGACGTAGTGAAAGTTCTAGAGCCGGCCTTTTTCCACTAACAGTTTAGCAAAAATTTAACCGCCTCCTGTTTGCAGATAATAAACCAAAGCCTAACTTAAAGCCTAAGTTTATTAAGAGTCAGTTGGCAACAGAGGTATCACAAAATTCTGCTCATTAAGGGCTCCGTGCAATTATCGTACTGCTTTTACAATAAAAATGAAAATCGTTTAAAGATGCAACATAGCAAAATTACCCTCCTCTACTGTTCCCAAAAGTAAAACAAAACCTCACTTTATGGAAAGAGAATTTCTGTCAGTTGAGTCTCTCATGACTCAAAATAAAAACAAATCAATGCACTCTGAAGTTCTCATGCCAGATTCAATTTGGTCCTGTGCATTTATAGCACCCAGCGTTTCGTGGCTGAAAAAAGAAAGTGAAAAATAAAATCTTTGATCCTTCAAAACCTCTGTTTTATATGATTGCGTTTTATACATGAATATCAACGATCGTCCAGTTTTTGAGTGCTCTGGTAGCAACAGACAAAATTCTTCATAATTTGGTCTGCAAAAAAAGCCGTTGTTAATTAGATAATACCCTCAGTTCTTCTCACATGTGAATAAAACACTGAATAGTCTACAATAACGTCAAAACTAAACTTAATGACGAACATTTTATGACCAGATACTCTTTACAGAATAGCGACATAATATGAGGTTGAATAAACGAATTTTCGGAGAGAATCCAAAAGATTATGAACAATTGCACTTTATGGACGTTTTAAAATTAGCCTGACGTTAACATCTTTCTGATAGCATAGTAATGATCGGTCACCATAAAAGGCTTCATTAACACCATCACCATAATCATTATGACAACATTAGAAAAAAAAGTTTAAGGCTAATTCACAAAGTGACGGACGTGAATTCTGAACACAGAACGCTGCAACAGTTTTAACATTGCAATGGTACTTACATTTTCTTCAGTGATATTTACACATATGTTTTTCAACACTGTCTTCATCCGCTGCCTAACATCACTCGATTGAGAAAGACACGATTTTACACGACACTTGAAAGTAAGACGGCAAGTGTCCAGTAGTTTACATGGGCAACATCCTCAGCGACTCCATTCCGTTAAGACCGGAAAAAAGCTTGCAGCACGCGCAGACTTTTTAACGGCAATCTCCTTTCAGAGCGGTTTATCAGAAAGCGGGAAAGAACAAGAACTCAGCGATGTTTAAGATGGATACTCTCCAGCATGCCGCTGCCTTTAATATTTTCCGAAGTTTTTGGAGTTAAATTTGTTGCACGAACCAATGGCTTACTACGAACCAAATGCTTCTACTGTAGTCGACAGGTTTTAAACAAGTGAGCGCCTTTTAATCTTGAATGGATCTCTAGTTTCTATTAATTAAACCACCAAGCTCTCCCAAAATGTCTCGGGGTGCTGCTGCGACAACCACCAACACAGTGAATCCGAGTACATACTCCGGCACCTGTGAGATTTCTAGTGTTCACTCATGCTTCGACCCCCTCCCTCTCTCTCTCTGTCTCTCTCCCTCCCTCTCTCTCTCTGCCTCCTTTACTCTTGCTCTCCTTAACCTCAGTGTTTACTCAGCCAAGTAGCCAACACAGGAGAAAGATCTAACTTTACATTCCAGTGTAGAGATGTTGTGATTGCATCGGAAAAAGATAATACATAAGTATAAAATGATCACAGTTAATTTTAAGGGTTAGGAATGGGGCGATTAGAGTTCTGGAGGTCATTGCTTATGTGACTCTGTTTTCCCAAGCTTTCAGACCTCATTACTGAAAGACAGCACCACACAGAACATTGTGCTTTCTCCGCTCACACACTCTCTCTCTCTCTCTCTTTCTCTCTGTCACCCCATCACAAATAAGCATTACCCATTCTCAGCATTGGCATGTATCACTGTTATCAAAAGTAATGATATCATGTTCTTTATTTCAATAACATGATGATATATATCTCTAGCCTATAATGACCCAGCATGTATAATTCATTGTAACAAACACTACCCTTAACTCAAGAATGGAAGACAGCGTGACTAAATCAAATCTTTATCACATAATAGCAACTCTACCAGTAACATTATTGAAAAAATTTGACTTTCACTTCAATCAATCATTCAATCATGAAGTCGTCATTTAATAGACATTGAGAGAGAGAGAGAGAGAGAGAGAGAGAGAGAGAGTGTGTGTCTTGCGTTGGGGGAGGTACACCGAAATTCCCAACCAAAATTCATCTGTGAAACGACCTTCTGACCTTGGCAAGAGCAATTCGTCATCACTTAATCCATAGCACCAGTGTGTAGCTTGCATTAGTACTGGTGCTAATGGTGTTTAAATATGGGGGCTGAATGCAGATCCATTGAGAATTCTGTATAACTCATCCTATCTCTCTCGCTGTCAGGCTTAATCACACATCTGCATTTTTAAAGTTTAATGGGCGAATGGGCAAGGTGGGAGCGGTGGGAATACATATTGATGGCTCTTTTTCATTACTCTCTGCCACCTCTTTTTTAGATATGACCACTATCAAGGGAGGAAAAAAGGAAGGGATGGTGCAAAGCGGTTTGTGGGGGCAGGATGGGGAAATTTGAGATATCCCCACCAAAATAATGAAATGAGATGTGCTGGTTCACTGGAAGAGGCTTTGTTTTGGGGATTTGGGAAAAGGTGGGACATGTAGGAAGAGTTTGGGTATACTGTCTGCTACAGAGATGAGTTAAATTGTGTGTAAGCACAGCTTTGTGGTTCAGTCAGTCAGTTCCACACACACACGCACACATACACGCACACGCGCACACACGCACACACGCACACACGCACACACGCACACACACACACTGTTCCAGTACAGCTTTTTTGCCTCCACTGAACGTATAATCATCGCCAGGAGTCAAAGGCAATATACTGAGAATTGGATTTTTAGTGGCTGTTAAAATATTACTGAGCTGATTAATATTGAAAAATATTGAAATATGCACTTGTCTCTAAGCCGTCTGCCCCATCTTCTCTCTCTCTCTCTCTCTCTCTCTCTCTCTCATATCTCTTTTCATAATCGTCTCTTTGTTTTCTACTTGCCATCTTTTGTTTATGAGTGTTAAGGGACAGTCTGAGTTGTTGAGGGAGAGCTTGCTTGCACCCGTAGTTTTAGAATTTGATGGCATCGCTGGACGTTCAATTTATTATGGGAGTTATAAGACCAGCTTTGAATTGTTGCTCTAATCTGTCTCATATATTGTGCTGCTACGCTGAACATAAATATACTTCAGCCACAGGGGCCTCTGGCCACATTTGGGAAGTGTGTTTATTTGTGTGCAGGTGTCTGTGTCTGTAAGGGTGTGTGTGTGTGTGTGTGTGTGTGTGTGTGTTTGCATGCATTTGTGAATACGTGTACAATGACTAAAAGTGTCAAAATGACAGTAAAATGTGATATCCACTCCAAAAATACTCTAACCTCTGGGAGTAACATTGTTAGGGTATTTAAGTATCCCACAGGATTGAGAGAATATCTGTATCTCTCCTAACACACCTGTGTCCATAGCACTGGGTGTATCTCAGTCAGCGTGTGCCTTTATTGGACTGTGTGACAAACACACAGAGCAGAGTGAAGGAAGCACACACAGGCTCCAGAGACCCAGGACCTGTTCCCGCTAATCCCCAGTGTCACACACAGACATGGACTAACAAGAAACCCCCCCACACCCACCCCCACCCCCCCAGGGCAATCCCACACACATCAAACAGCTTTAAATGCTTATATACGTCTGTGGAAACGCATTAAAACGACATAGCACATTTCAGTCGCTGATTAACAATAAGGATGGCTTGGGTGTCTGCAGCTGTGTATCAGTGCTTTTGTATTGTCATCGATATTGTGCTCATTCAGTGTCAGATGCTCCCATGTGACTACTGCTGACACTTATTGAAACATGGATGCTGTGTGTGCGTGTGCGTGTGCGCGCGTGCGTGTGCGTATGTGTGTATGTGTGACAGAGAGAGAGAGAGAGGCGGGTATGTGTAAATCCATTCAGAGATCATTACTTACAGAACACGGTGACAACTCATTAGGAATTGTTACCAAGAAGAAATTAGTGCTGGCCTTAACACCAGGGGAGGAAAAAAAATACACAAAAGAGAAAAAAAAACTGAAGTGAGCTTAGGTCTCGCTGAAGAGTCATGACCTGACCTCCGACCTTAAAAATAAGGGATGTGCAGCATGTGCACCTCAGATGAACAGAGAAGAGAAAGAGGTGAGGAAAGGTCTAAATGTATGAGCAGTGAAGCTGGTATGTGTAAACTATAGGTGTGATGAATAAGTGATGATAAATCTATAGGTGAAAGTCAGAGAGGGACAGAACTGAGAATATGCTTCATAAAGATGTTTATGAGCAGGGGATTAAAATTACCTTCACATTTGTGTGTGTGTGTGTGTGTGTGTGTGTGTGTATGTATAAGAATATTCAGATGCGTGCATGCTAAGTGAGGGTGTGTGTGTGTGTGTGTGTGTGTGTGTTTGTCAGTATGTGCGCATATGTGTGTGTGTAAGAATATTCAGATGTGTGTATGCTAAGTGAGAGTGTGTGAGTGTGTGTGTGTGTGTGTGCGTGTGTGTGTGTGTGTGTCTATATGTGTGCATATGTGTGTAAGAATATTCAGATGTGCATATGCTATGTGAGGATATGTGTGTGTGTGTGTATGTGTGTGTGCATATATGTGTGTGTAAGAATATTCAGATGTACGTATGCTATGTAATCCGCGCGCATGTGTGTGTGTGTGTGTGTGTATGTGTGTGTGACAGACAGAGAGAGAGCCACAGTGAGGGTGTGCATGTTGCTGTGCTGTTTCATTAGGCTCTGATTATGGGGCTTGATGCAGAGTGACAGTGTGCAGATTGAGTTGCACAGTCACTCTAATTCTCTCTATTAATGAGTATCGTTCCACACTGCCGTCCCGGACCACATTTATTAATCACAATTTGTCATCTGTCCTGCGCTCCACCCTCTCTCTCTCGCCCTCCCTCAGTTTCTCTTGTTCCTTGCTCTCCTTCTCCCTGTCCGTCCACTTATCCTTTGCTTTCCTCCCCTCAAGCTGAGAGGCATGGTCAAGCATACTGAGAGACTCCTCATCTCTCTCTCTCTCTCTCTCTCTCTCTCTCTCTCTCTCTCTCTCTCTCTCTCTCTCTCTCAAAGTCCACATTCATTTTCTGTGAGGACTTAATGATTAAATCACACCTTTTTCCTCAACATTCTTTCCCAACTCTTGGTTTGTAACAGTATTCATCTCAAAAATGACTGAAAAAAAAGGAAAACCTTGTAGAAAATGAGAATACCAATAATAACTGTAGTTGGTAAAGACTAAAAATCTTCATAATCAGCCCCTTAAAACACATCAGATGATTCAAATGTCTGTAAAGAAAGAAACTGGATAACGCAAAATAAGCTGTATTTAAGGCCTGAGCAAAAACATTCAGCTCACTACCCAAAAACAGAAAAACGAATTTTAATGATATAACAACATACATGTTTTATAATTACTCACTGGGGAAAAAATGTGATTAGATCACACAGCTTTTTCCTTCTGTGATTTGTCTGGATAAATGTTTTTCTACACTACCGTCCGTGGCTTAAATTCCTCTGACATAATGTTTTTTGGCTCTTATGTAAAGAGTACTTGTGTGACAACCTTTTTCATACTGACTGACTGACTGACAGCTTTTCTGATACATGGCCCATACCTTTTATAACCTTTATAATGCTTTTCAAGGGTCTAGGGGATTTACTAATTAGACTTGGCCTCTTTGCCTTGCCAATCCAAATTTTTAGAGAGAGCTGTTAGGTAATCACTCCAAGTATATACTGTTGGTGGGAAGAACCTATAGTATGTGGCCTATTTTGTGAGTTCATGTCCTTGAAAATATCAAATTACACACCCAAACACACAGTGAAATGAGCCATGAGATTTTGTTTTTAATCTGAATTTTTACAGACATTTGATATATCAGACAACATGAATGCACTCTAATTTGCGATTCTAATTTAAGTCAGTCAACAAAATCAATAACCTCCTAAGAGCAGTGAGGGTGAAAGTATGCATCAGGTAAGGATAATGAAGAGTCACTCTCTCGCAGGACTGGTAGATGTCTCTGTTTCCTGTATATAAACTGCTGTGGATTGCTACGAGAATAGAGGGGCACACTGTGGTTAGTGTCAGCTGGGCGTGTCCCTGCTGACTGCATACTCTCTCATTATACTCCCTGCTCCATTCTCTCCTCTCTCCTCCTGCACTCCTCCTCTCCTTTCCTCTCCTCTCCTTTCCTCTCCTCTCCTCTCCTCTCCTATTCCAAGGCCTTTCCGCCGTTTTCCTTGAGCGGCCTGGGTGTTTTGGGGTGGGGTGTGGGATGGGGAGGGGGGGGGTGTTGGCCTGGGGAATGGGGGGAGGGGGGATGGTTGGGAAAGCAAGCCGATTTTCATGTGCAAATGTCAGTCAGTCAGCTCCAAGCAATCAGAGGCCTGTCTTCACCAGAGGGCCAAGGGAGAGAGACAGAGGCTGAATAATTTAGCAGCTCAGTGGCACTGGGCTCTGGGGTCACGACCTTTTAAAGTGATGACAGAAAGCGGTCCCCAACTCCCTCCCATTCACTCCCATTACCACTTATTTACTGTTCCCTATTCCAGACCGACAAAGCAGAAGGCCTCATGGGGACAGGAAATCAGCTACACAGTGTAAATAGTGTCATAAAACAAAACTGTAGAGAAAAAAAATGAATAAATAAAACAACGACGTTTTCACAGAGTCCCCCAAGTGAAGGATAACCCCTAACACTTGAATAACACAAACACACACACACACACACACAACACACACACCATACACACATAACACACACAACACACACACCATACACACACACACACACACACACAACACACACAACACAACACACACAACACACACAACACAACACTCACACACACACAACACACACAACACACACACACACACAACTCATATGTACATAAATAGTGGCTTATGTAAATATGTGTAGTTGCATATGCTCCAAGAGACAAATAAAAAGCTAAGGTAATTTGAATAATGATAGTGAATTGTTTGAAGAGAGAGATCACAATTATGCATATTGTGATATTCGAGGAATGTTCTAGAAGGAGTGAGAATATCTAAAGCAAGTCTGTGTGCATGTAGATACAGCAAATGGAACACAGTGACACATGGACAGGTATCACCCTCGCACACTGACAGGAATACAGAAAATGAGAGACAGAGAGAGAGAGAGAGAGAGAGAGAGAGAGAGGACTTAGGGAAGGATTGATTTCTCCAGTGTAACAGACACTTTCTACCTTTCTATCAGTCAGAGTGAGACAGTGCGTCATTCTTAAAGAGGCCTCATCTTTCTTCCAAACCTCCAACGTGACAGGAACATGACAAGGATGCGTGGTCTGTTTGGAGACACATGGTGACCCAAACATGCACGCATGCACACACACACACACAGTGTAAGATAAATATGACAGTGATAGTAATAACTATAGAGAATGCAACAGGAATATAGTGTTTTGACAGTGAGACAGTGAGCGACATGGTATGTGCTTTTCCCCGTTCTGAGGGGAGTGCGGTGTGGGTTACGGCCAGTGCCTGAGTGGGACAGGCAAGGTCACGTGACATGTCCATCTGCATTCCTCACAAAAAAAAAAATGCGACATTTTCATCTTTTTTTTTTAGCAACACTAAGGGATAAGGTTCTTGAATTTTTGGGAAACTGGGGGATCTAATTTTTTTTTTTTTTTAATTTTGCAACCCCACTTTCCAAAACTAACCACTTTTCTCCTGTTTAATCATATGAAATAAGTGTTTATGTGCAGCACTTTATGAAGAGACGGACTTCAGTAATTGAGTCTGTACTTGTGGTCCATTCTGGCCTTTTCTATGACTCCATCAGTTCACACCGCTTCTTTCCTCCGGGTCACACAACAGTCTAATCTCATTCACCTTTCTGATTTACTCTTCTAGTGTTACAAGTAAGTGTTTCGTCTTTCTTTGACAATTGGATTTATTCTTATATTTCATTCATATCCAATGCCAGTCTGAAACACACACACACACATGCACACACACGTACGCACACCTAAAATTGCAGATGCAGGTCTTTAAATGTGTGGAAGCACATGTGTATTAATGTGTTCAAAGACACAGTTTCCTGGTCTTTAACTGAATCTAAGCTAAGTCTCCAGTCTTTCTCCAGGACACTAGTGCTCAAGGTTCTGGTATGAAGCTGACACATGGCGATATTCTTAATGAGAGTGGCCTTAAAAGGGTTTGTGTGTCATGTGAAGTGATGATCAATGCTATTGGCCAGGAAATTGTGGTATTTTTGAAATACTACCAAACTGCCTGTCAAAGAAGGCATTTAGTCTTAGAATTATTCAAGTTCATGGTAACAAAGTGGTTTGATGCTCATTTTGATTTTCCTTAAACGTTTTTCTTTTTCCCTTTCAATGTTTTATTTGTTCTGTTTTTTACTGCTCTCTGGCTCATTAGTCTCAATCTGTGTTTGGTTGTGTAATGTGTGTGTGTGTGTGTGTGTGTGTGTGTGTGTCTCTGTGTGTGTGTGTGTGTGTGTGTGTGTGTTGTTTTGTGTTATATTTTTGCATTTCTGTGTTCTGAATATTCAGGGAAATGTACCAAAACACAAGGTGTATCATTTGTTAGCAATGCTCTTGGACGTTTCCATGGAGATATCAATACTCCCTGCCCTCATTATAACTCTTCCTGTAAAGTGCAGAAGCGCTGTTTTGCCAAGTTAAAAAAAAAAGAAGAAGAAGAAGAAAGAAAAAAAAGAAATCAGTTTCTTTCTGTTCTCTTCTCCTCTGCCTCACTCAACCATCTATGTTCTCTCTTTTTTTCCTTTCTTCTCCTCTACCATCCATGCACATGTATTCACTGTGTGGTACTCCTACATTTTTTCAACTGCGACATTTAACTTTGTAGAAACAACACAGCCAACACACCTGCCAGACACTTCCAGCACAATGTAAATGTTTCTAAATTACGTTTTAAGTTTTTTTTCAGAGACTACAGTGCAGACGGGCGCCATTGGTCCCTGTCATCCAAGAATGTGAAAGCGTGTTAGTTTCGGTGAAGAAAAAGTGAAGTTATCGAAGAAACTTATGAAGAAACTAGAACACGGAGTCTATGAATAAACCGCATTTTGACCTTCTAGCGCTAAGGGCTTGTGTTAGATGAGGAGAACGGAGAAGTGAGAAAGGGAAAGACATGAGCGATCTTTTTAAATTATAGAGAGCGATTATTTGGTGACTTATGGTTGTTTGCTGTCAGGGATTTCACGATAAATTGAGGCAGGCAAGAATTACACTTTCTCCCTCTCCCTCCATCTATCTGTCTCTCCCTCCCCTGCCTCACTGTCCCTGTTCTCTCTCTCTCTCTCTCTTTCTCGCTCCCCCCTGTCCACTAGGTAATGTGTTGTATGTAGTGATACTTTCGCATCTTCATCACTGAGGAGCGTTGTAGAAAAATATGAATGTTCCATGTGAATAGCACATGTTTTTATACTGCTTATGTCTGTTGACATCTGATATCTGTTTTTCTTTGTACACTTTACATGGAACTTTTTAAGAATATGGTTTCCTTATCTAGTGTCTCAAGACTTGGGACAGTCTTGATAGATAGATAGATAGATAGATAGATAGATAGATAGATAGATAGATAGATAGACACACAAACACACACACACACAGACACATGTATATATGTATGTATGTGTGTAAATATATATATATTAGGGATGTGCAGAGAGCGCAGTATTTGTATTTGTATCTGTATTTGTTGAGGCAGCAAAATTATTTATATTTGTATTTGTATCGAATAAAAGTGCAAACAGGCGTAACAATCCTGTTTTTTTTTATTACACTTCTAATTTTAGGATAATAGAGTGTTAATATAGGCTAAGTGTTCTTCAGTAAACTATTATGATGATTATGAATTCTTAAATGTAATGTTTGTCGATGGTTTTCGGAAACCCAGCATTTAACATGTATAACCATAGTCATCATTGAAAAGAGAATCATTTTAAAACTAATATTGAGTTCCTAATCCACACTCAGAACTATAAACTAAATTCTAAACTAATAAATGCCTATTTGAATATTGTGAACCCTGCCACCACCTGCCCTAATTAGAGGACACAACCGTGTGACACACAGGCTGACCGAGCAGTGAGCACAACGTGTAGGTGAACTAGCTAGTAACTACACTGCCAGAGCTAACGTAGGCTAATCTCCTACGTTGAGCATTGTATGAAGTTATACTTTAGCATAGGTTTCACAAATGATGAAATACTTAATCTTTTGGCACATCAGCCATTATTTGACATATTATAATAACTATCAGGATTTTGAAAAGATGCAAGAAACTGTATCTATTCAAAAGAAAGAACCACACGGACTTATAGGATATTGCCACGAGAATAATTTTACAAGACAAAATCATAATATTACAAGAATAAAGTCGTAATTTTAGGCCACATGTTATTTTAGAGGGGAGGTATCAGAAAAACAGCATTAAAATGAGGAACATTGAGCATCTTGTGAATTTATACTTTAGTGTAGGTTTCATGTAGGACTGATAGAAAGGTCGAATAATGAAACACTTAATCCTTTGGCACATCAGCACCACACTGCAGCAGGCTGCTCTTCCAATTGTCGTCTGCTTTTCTGAAATTATGACTTCATTCTCGTAATATTACGACCTTCTTTTCGAAATCTCAGACTATTTATCCCCTCAATGTGGCCCTAATACTCTGTCATAATGAGGAACATCAGCTATTTGACCTGAGTTTTTTTTCTGCCTGAAAACAAATAATTTTAAAATATCTGTACAAAATAAATATTCGTAAAAACCCGAATACTGTATTCGGAATTGGCTCCACCCCTACTATATACACACACACACACACACACACACACACACACACACTCACACATATATATATATATATATGTATGTGTGTGTGTGGGTGTGTGTGTGTATGTATGTATGTATGTATGTATGAATATATGTGTATGTATACATATATATATATATATATATATATATATCTTTTTAAGTTGAAAGAGTGCACTCTAAAATTATGATAGCAAGAACAGTGCAATAAATACATAAGCCAGTATCATAGTTATTTATTATCATTATCATGTATTATGCACTGTACATAATTGTATGTGCTATACTTTTATATGAATGGCAGCGCAGTTGGTTTGTTTACACTAGCAGCACCACAAACATGTCAGCAATGCAATTTTTCAGCTCCATTATAATCTTATGGGACCAGCGTCGTATATGTGGTCCGAAACGTCTTTATGTGGCGCATTACTATATATATGTGTGTGTTTGTGTGAGAGAGAGAGAGAGGTCATGTGGTCAAATACTTTTTTTTTTTGCTCAGTTAACTTAAATAAAGACAT
Organism: Chanos chanos; assembly: GCF_902362185.1. Taxonomy (NCBI): domain Eukaryota; kingdom Metazoa; phylum Chordata; class Actinopteri; order Gonorynchiformes; family Chanidae; genus Chanos; species Chanos chanos. The sequence goes on along the minus strand of NC_044497.1, from coordinate 27,073,922 downwards.
CTGTAAAAATTTTGATATATAATTTTTAAAGACAATTTATGACTTCACTTGGTAGGTTTTTAATTCATTGTTTAGGAATGAATATTTTTTTATGTGGCTTAATTAACATCCTTTGTTGCACAATATTTCTAATTTAGTCATCTGGCATCAAAAGGAGCTTGGTTTTGTGTAAATGACGTTTGAATTATTCATTCAATGCCATCAGTATGAGACGATTTCAGAGATGTGTGAGCGATGCCTCCGACCATGAATAATTGATCTTATCTGATTAAAGTTTGCCGTTGATTAGTCCTCACCTCTGAGTTCACACACACACACACACACACACACACACACACACACACAAATAGGCACCTGTGTTTGCTGTCTTTTTTTCTTTAAGGTGTCCTTGTGTTTTGGACTGCATTTTGCCTCACTTGGAAGTCGCTTTGGATAAAAGCCTCTGCTAACATAATGTTACTTCCTCCTCCTTCTTTTCAGTCTTTGAGGAGGTTTACAGTTCTTGTCAGTAGGCCTCCTTATTGTAGGAGCAGGAGAAACATTCACACTTTAGTGGGTGGACACAGAAATTTCCAGGTCACCTGACCTCCCCTCTACCTCCTCTTCCAAGTTTCTGAAGATGTTTAAAATCTAGCAGTTTGTGCAGCGCCATGATTTTACCCAGACTTACCAATTGCAGCCCTTGTATACTTTTGCCATCTTCTCATTTTTCTGCAGGGGCAGTTTGATTGGCAGATCTTTACTATGATCTACACCAGTAGTAACACTGTCACTGTCAGCTAACCCACCCTCACTCACATGTAGATGAGACATTAATTCTGACTGACACCCTGACTGATACCTGAACTAATTTTCCTCCAGAGACACCGTCAGCTACACCAAAATATTTTATCTGTCCCCTGTTCTTGTTGAGTTTTTTTCCCACTCTCTCTCTCTTTCTCCTTTTTTCTGGGTTTACCACAAGATCACCCCTGTCTGCTTGTAACCTTCAAAACCCAACTAAGGATGCCACTTTGATGTGTCTTCAAGAGCCAAGAAATAAAATGCATGACAGAGAGCCAGTTGAGAAGAGAGAGAGAGAGAGAGAGAGAGAGAGAGAGAGAGAGAGAGAGAGAGAGGGAGGGAGGGAGGGAGGAGGGAGTGAGAGTGACAAGTAATGACAGTGGCTACATTTGGTGACCTTTGGCGTGATCACAGACGCATGACGGCAAGGCTCAAGGTGATGGAGGGAAAAGGGACTTTGGGAAAGGAGCGGACGTAGGGTTACAAAGTGCTGGTGATTGTTTGGGGAGGACAGGAGGGAGAGGTGTGGATGGCTTAGCAGCATGTGTTTGTACCAGTGCATATTAAGGCAGACAACGTGAATGGCTTTCGGGAACAGTTTAGTACAGCGTTAGTTCAGTGAAAATAACAGAAAGTTACTGCACAGGAACAAACACAGATTAAAGATATACACCAATGCACACAGCAAAACAAACACACATACACACACCTCAAATCACACACCACACCGTCTGCTGCACATTAATCAATGGACCACCAAGATATTTCTTTAAATTGCACAGATGGGCGGCAGAGACGAGCAGTGGTTTAAGAGACGGAATAGACATGTGGATGAGTTTGGTTGGGTGGAGGAGACAGAAAAAGGTGAGGTTGACTAGAGAAAGGGTGGAAAAAAGAGGGTGTCCAGCTTCAAGTCCCTGGTGAGGTTTTAAGTCGCTGGGCTTTCTGTCACTCCTGACAGCCCTGAACAAACACTACACGCACCCTCCACCCCCTCCACCCCAAAAAAGAAGTCCTCCCACCGCCCTGCAGCACTCTTGGTTGGCCCAGGACTCGCCAGCAGCCTGGTTGTCTACGCTTGCCTCTGAGGCTTCTAAAGGGGATGGAAGGAATACTAAGAGAGCAAGCATAGATTTTCTGCTGGGAGGGAGGTGGAGGGAAGAGGGAGGGTGGTGGTGGTGGTGGTGGTGAGGGCACTGCTACCCACATCAAACTCTCCTCCTCTTTCTGTGCCGCTCCTTTTTCCTCGCCTTTCTCCTCTGCCTCTGCGCTCTGGAGGGACCCTCTGTTTGTCAGCCAAGCAGTGAAGCGTCTCCCCCTAACCCGCCCCCATCTATCCGCCCCCCCCCCCCCTCCCCAACCCCAACCCCAACCCCAACCCAGGCTCATCTCTGCCTCTCTCTCTCGCTCTCTCTCTCTCTCTCTCTCTCTCTCTCTCTCTCTCTCTCTCTCTCTCTCTCTGCTGAATCTGCCTTCATTCTTGTTACAGTTAGCAGAGGAAACAGCCTGTTGATAAAGTCAATAACGGAGGAAGATACCAACAGCAGCGTGCAGCGTGATGGGGACTAAAGGGTCTTTAACAGGAACGGACTTGCTGGGATGTTTTGGTGTGCAAAGGAAAAGCAGAGATGGGAAAAATTAATTGCACCAAAGAGATCTTCCTAATAAGACAGACAAAGGGTGCACAGAATTCCAATGAGATGGACAGAGAAAGGGGGAAAGAGAAAGAGAGAGACACAGAAGAGAGAGAAAGAGAGAGAGAGAGAGAAAGAGAGAGAGAGAGGGAGAGAGAGAGAGAAAGGAAAAAGGAAGGTTTTGATTTTACTAGTCATTAAGAAAATAGCCAAAGTAGGCTGATCTTCTACTACATCTGTGGCAGAAAAAAAGATTTATCCTTAGTCTCCTCCTTTGAAAAAAAAAAAAATTTTCTTTCTCTTCAACCCAGAGACCCTTAAATACCAAAAGTCAAAACATTAAGACACTACGATTAATTGGCAGTTACACGGCATGCATGAAAACACATTTCATGCCAATTACGAAGGCAGATTTGAAGTCATTTATTTGTTTATCAGACCTCATGAAGAGAGTGCTAAGGAACCAGAGCAAGACTTTTCAGAAGTAAGCTGACCAGTAGCAGCTATTGCCTGTCACTGGTGGTCCCTGCTGGAGTCCTGTTCTAAAATGCAACACGCTTTTCGTTCTGTCATACCTGCCAAATGTGTCCAGACGGGAATCGACAGGTTGAGACTGGTTTAAACTGGTTTAAACAATTCATGCCGGTTTAAATGTACTTTTTCTACTCTAGCAATTTTTTCTTTTATGTCCATTTTATAAACCACATCTTTTCTCTTTACTCTGTTTTCCCTCCACCTGTAGACTCATTTGCTCCACTGTTTTCTCCACAGGTATCAGAATGAATTGAGTCTAAATCTGCAAATGCATGAAAAGAGACACTTGCGTTGTGCATCAAGGTTTTCTCCACATCAGTGTAACAACTCAGCAGTGCCCCAGCATCACTCCTCCATTATGTTTAATCAACGTAATATATGCCCAAAATCATGCTACTATAATTCTTGTTTTGATCCAAGCATTCCTAAAACTAAAAACATGGCTAACCTTGAGGGGTAAATTTATTCTCACCAAAAATAAATAAATAAATGAATAAACTGGAAGTATGTTGCTGGAATCATTAAAAGCTCATTCTGCAGGCATCTGCTATATGATGAAAATGCAAATTTAAACATACCGAGAACATCCAATGTAAAATTAAACCTGAGCTGAATGGTCAAGAGTAGCTATAAGTCATGAACATGGAAATGCCGATCATTGGAATACAGTCCTGGTTTTGATATGCTGTCGGCTGTGCTTGCCTGACCTCAGCCCTTGACAGCTGGAGTGTCTTACAGCTTTACCTTAAGCAAAACTCTAAGCCACTGAGTCAAATCAATAATCATTTGGATACATCTTATCTAGCTGCCTTCTCCTGTCTACACCTTCCTGATACACTGGGTTGTGTGATATCACCAGTCCAGATATGGGAGTATGTGTGTGTGTGTGGGGGTGTGGGGGGGTCTGTTTGTCTGTCTGTCTGTGTGTGTGCATGTGTTATGTGTGTGTCGTAAGTGTGCGTGTGTTTCTGCTGCCTCTGTGTGTGTGTGTGTGTGTGTGTGTGTGTGTACGCGCGTGTTTAGAGGGTAGCTGGGTTGAAGTAGTACCCGGTGAGAGAGGATGTGAGTGAACTGAATATTGGTCCTGACAAGCTACCTTTAGATGCAGGCTTTAAGAACACTCTTTGATTTTTTTTTCCCCGTAAATCTTAGGTTGCATTTGAAAGTCTTATATTCAAATCTTCTGTTTTCCACCCTCGTCTCCCCGCCCATCAGTCTCACCTTTTCTCTGACAGTTGTGGCTGAAAAACCAAGGAGCATACTGCTAACTTCAGCCTCTCTCTCCCTCTGTCCCCTCCCCCCCCCTCTCTCTCTCTTTCTTTCTCTCCTCCTCCTTTCTACCTCTCCCCCACCCCATCCATCTCTCCATCCCTCCCTCCCTGTTTCCCTCTGGCTCCTGAGGCTACGGGCTGTGTCCAGCCACCCACGGCTCACTCCATGCACGTGGTGGGATTAGAGGGGAAAGTGGTGCTCTATTGATTTTTGGAGCTGTTAGATGACAACTCCGGTCTCAGCTCACCCTGTTTACAGCTGATTCACAGCAAGCCTTTCCACAACCACAGAAATGAGACGAATTTTGTGTGTGTGTGTGTGTGTGTGTGTGTGTGTGTCTGTGTCTGTGTGTGTGTGTGTGTCTGTGTGTGTGTGTGTGTGTCTGTGTGTTGTAACAATGCCTTCTAACTACACTTCTAAATTGGGTTTCAGAGTCATAAAGTAAAGATTCAATTAGAATTTTAATACTTTAATATCTAAATTATAGATATTATTGACAATAATTAACTGGTCAAAAATTCCACAATCTCTCATTTCTTACAAATGATATTTACAATTTAGTATCATTCTGAATTTTCTACATTTTTGAAATGGTGTGACTCGTTCTAGGCCAGCACTTGAGTGATAACAAGACAGAGAGCAGAATGAAAATAACATTTGATAGATAAGACAGCTAAAAATATACTTAAACAAATCTTCTTTTTACACTTAACAATCAGTTAATTAGTGTGCAATGAAGGGAAAACTAAGAGCATATATCTCTATATGTGTGTGTGTGCGCATGTGCGTGTGCGTGCGTGTGTGTGTGTGTGACAAGTGGAGTTTGGACAAAGGGAGCTTACATCCTAACACACAGTGAAACAGAGAGGTGTAGAAATATGGCCTCTCTGGACAGGGCACTAACCAATAAAAAACTGAAGCTTGATCATTGGCATTCAACTGTCAGTCAGTTACTAGACCAATAACAGCTTGCATTGACTATGGGGTGGGACCAGCATGTGGCCGCATGATTCGATCGGCAGATGTTAGAAGCATCTTCATGATTCATCCTGTAAACATGAGAAAGCTGTTTCCGTGGCGATGGCTAATGGTTCACACGGAGAATAGACCCAGACCTCTGACACAGAAGAATCCTAGTGTTGAGAAAATGAGAGTGTTTTCGACATCTTGTGAAAGCAAAATGCACCCCCCCCCCCAAAAAAAAAAACTACATGCAAACTGAAATCTGAGTGCATGCTCTAAAAATAAACACTTGCCCATGTGTTTTGCTTAAAGGTAGGGAATTGTGTGAAAGAGAAGGAAGACCATGGAGTGGTGTGTCTTCCACTGCTTTTTTCTTTCTGTTTCTCCCACCCCTCTTATTTATTTATTTAATTTTCACAAACATCGTTATACATAGGTAATATCAGACATCAGCACATGGCAGTTAAACACATCCACAGAAGCCAAACAGCTCTGAAAGATAGCATTAAAATGAATAATAATAATAATAATGATAATAATAATAATAATAATAATAATAATAATAGTAATAATAATAATAATGTTTACAAAACCCTGACAATTGGTATGACTGACTTTCATTCAACTAAATCCACTGTCTGTTAGATCAAACGCTAGCTTCACAGTATTGGCCTTATGATGTCCTCTAACAAAAGTGTCAGCTCCAACTAAATCAAGAGATTTGCAATCTATTTGCTATAAAGTTATCCCTCTCAATTTATCAGTGAATTCTGACTATTTATCAGGTTTTGGAATTAGGATATTAGCATTTTCTTTCACTGTAGTGGTCATGTCTTAAAAATAAGTACATACTTTCAACATCCACTCTGAAAGTTCCCTGAAAAGCACACACTGAATTCAGCAGCAGGTTGTTTGGGCCACAAGACAGTCCTTCTCATTGATTTTGTGTCACCTTCCATCACCACAACAGATACGTCTCAGTTGCACAGTAACTTAAATTTGTCAGTAATGGTAAAGATTTTACCCTAAAGAATCTCTCACAATTGAGTACATAAATTCTCAAACTATAGCCTGATTAATTTCAAAAAGAAGTAAGGAAGTAAGAAAATATATGATTCATGGCAATATTTCTTACTGAAAGCATAGACAATTTCTCCTGTATTATTTTTCTGTATCACTCAGAGAATAATAGTCTTTGATGAATTCTTTAGTTCAGTTATTGAATTCAGAGTCCTCCAGTATCAAACTGATGCGCTTCCAGTGTGTATGAATCTATGCACCTTGTTTTCTAAAGATTTAGTGGTACTGTTTTAGGGTCATCGAGAAGGGTGGTTCTGTGGTGCATTCTTCTATCATGTTAGTTGTGATGGAAGCTCAAGAAAAATATCAGGCCTTCTTTTTAAAATAATTGAAGGATACACAGCTTCGTGTACACAGCCTTTATAGTCCAAATAAGTGTTCGACTAACCAGCCTGTCTGCCTTCACACCACTGAAATAAACACAGGGGCCACCCCACCCCACCCCCACGGCCCCTCCAAAACCCCTCATCTCAGGCCTTTTCAACAGCTGGTCAATGATTGTCATGGATCTAGATATGTGTGTGTGTGTGTGTGTGTGTGTGTACTGTGTACTTTTTTCTTTCTGGGGCCTGAAAGTCCCCAGTAAAATAGTATTGCCTTGTGGGGTCCAAAATGCTTGTCCCCACTGGAAGAACAATGTTTTTCTAAACTATATTGATAAAACAAAAAAGTGTCAAAACATTTCTTTGGTTAAGGTTAGGGTTAGGGATAGGTTAGTATTCTTTAGTTACAGAATAATGGAAGTCAATGGGAAGTCCCCACTAGGATATGAATAAAGGCTTGTGTGTGTGTGTGTGTGTGTGTGTGTGTGTGTGTGTGTGTGTGTGTGTGTGTGTGTGTATTGAGGTGCAGGGATTGGTTCAGATGCAAGGTCCGTTGTCCTTGAGATATCTTGAACCTCTGGCTTCTTTCTGAGCGGTGCCTTGGTAGTTTTTTCTCTAATTTTTTTCCAGTGTGCTTGTTGCTACTTGTGAAGAAGAGTACTGTAATTCGCTGAGCAATTCATTGAAACCAGTGGAAACGTCTATTACTGTCCCTATTGGAAATGATAAGCTTTAAGTTCTTGAAAATGTCCCTGGCATTCACAAAAACCATGCACAGCTTTTCAATGACTTGAAACATTCTTACTTACCATCCTGTGCCTGTTCCCTACCTGTGTCTCAGTGAGAGTAAACCATAAGATGTAAATCCATTATTCATATCATGATCTCATTTATGTGGGATTTGAACATACAGTGAATTAACTGACATACTCAGTGACATGAATGTATTTCCATTCAATAGCTGAAAATTGCTTCACAGTGCTTTAAAGACAATTATGTCACCTCTAATAAAAATCAATCAGAAGTTTTTACCAAAGAAAACACAGCTGAAGAGGTGATGTCATGGAGATTTGTTATATGAGTTGTCATGGAGATTTGTACTATATGAGTTGTCATGGAGATTTGTATTATAAGAGTTGAGAGATGTCTACAATACGTGCAAGGAAGCTGCCAGAATGAATTGTATAAGTGTGTGCATGTGTGTGAGCAAGAGCGTGTTTTTGTGTGTATGTGAGTGTGTGTGTGTGTGCGTGCACATGTGTCCGTGTGTGTGTGTGTTTGTGTGATCGTGATTGTCATGGTGGGTGTGTGGAGGTAAAGGTGTCGTGAGTCAGTGTGTGGTATTTGGAGTGGCCCCAGTGGAGGCTTCCGGAGGCATGCCCCAGCTGGAACAGGTGGATCAGTGACAGCAGTGCTGGGGGGGGGGGGGGGGGGTGCTGGAAGGGGAGAAGGAGGGGGGGGTGTTTGCATTTTTGCTTTCAGGCTCAGCACCAGCTCTCTGCTGAACATATCACGTCAATACCCCCACCCCACCCCCACCCTGTCACCGCCACCACTGTTTGAGGTAACAGCAAGGCCTCTTTAGCAAAGATTAGAAGTGACAATGTTGTCTGTCTTTCAGCTTTTATCTCTCAGTCGCTCACCAGAAAGATCTTAACTTAGACTGAGTACTGATGGCCACAGCCCCAAACCTCATCATGAAACACCGTGTAGAAAATGTTTACATGTCTTTTTACAGAGAAACCTAATATCTCTTCAGAATTATTTATTCCCCAAATCATTTCACTCTGCGCCCTTCACTTATTTATGATGACATAACAAATATGTACATATGGGTAGTTCAATATCTTGCTTTCTTTCTGAAATGTAACTGATTGGTCTTGCTACCTATGGCAGTGGCTATGAATGTATGTCAGCCCAGACGAATCTTCTCTCTAGAGCCATGGTCAGTCCACAGAGATCTAAGCCTCCAACTCATCCTTTTTATTTCAACAACAAAGTACCATCCTTCCCTCCAGCAATTTAGCTGCTGTTTTATGCACACCTCCTTTCATTTGGCCTATTGTTTCCTAATGTTATTTCTCTCTGTGTTCTTCCCTGGGGCTGGCGTGTGAGTTGCATTTGATGCCCTGACCTGTTAGTTTATCTTTATCAAACATGCCACGAATTCATCATCGCCCTCCTCACTTCTCATGTTCTTCTCTCTTCCCCCCTTGTCTCTAACAGCACATCACAGCAAACGTCAGGGAGTTTGGCTTTATTCAGGACTGGAGGATTCAACCTGCTCTGATGCACAGGCCTGGGCTCCTTCTCTTTGAATGGCTTCTAACCTTCTCTGCGAGATCCCGCGATGCTGGATCAGAATGGATAACATGTTTGGGGAAAGAGAGGGGGGAAAAAAACAACCTCTCTCGGCCTCTTAGTGTCCATCATGTGTCATGGCAGCTCCCGGCTTTCATGTTCTGTCTGGCTGAATCTCCTGCTCCAGCAGTTGCTGTTGCCTTTTGTCCCTTAGAGGCATAGAGCTGGTCTATATCTTCTCTCTCTCTCTCTCTCTCTCTCTCTCTCTCTCGCCCTCTCTCTCTCTCTCTCTCTCGCTTTAGTCAAATTCAGACCTACTTTTCTTTCCCCATCACCAGGTGCTATACAGATGTCGCTCTCTTTCTCTCCTTACTCTCTCTCTCTCTGTCTGTCTCTGTCTCTCTCTGTCTGTCTTTCTCTGTTTCTCTCTTCCAGTCCCTCTTTCTTTCTTTCTTTCTTTCTTTCTTTCTATATCTATTTCTCTCTTTCTTTCTCTGTCTGTCTCTCTCTCTGTCTCTCTCTCTATTCATCCAACTCGATCTATCCGTTCTATCCATCTCTATCTATCTATCTATCTATCTATCTATCTATCTATCTATCTATCTATCTATCTATCTATCTATCTATCTATCTATCTATCTATCTATCTATCTATCTATCCCTCTCTCTCTCTCTCACTCCAAGGGCCAGCTGTGTATCTGTGTATGATTGACAGCTGTCAATCTCTTAGAGGTCTACAAGAGCAGGAACAAGGGGAAAACACTGTGAGTAATCTATGAGACCTTTTCCATCAGTTTGCCTTATGATTCTACACATTTTCACTTAAAGAGAATTCACCTTAACTGAATCAAATATCAAATCAAAATCAAAAATCAAATCAGTCTCATGAAAGTATAACTGGAATAACTAAATTTAATTAAACTGAAGTTAAATTTACAGTCAGATAAATAAAAGCTTTGTCACAAACAGTAAAATCCATATTGGTACCACTGAAAGACTCCAGCGAACGTGTATGCCTGCCTACAATACGTGTTGATAATAATATTCACCAATTTGGGCTTTTTTTTTTTTAAATAAAAAACTTGTATTATTAATGATGCTTTCTGAGTTACTTGAATGTATTGTGATAAGTGTTCATTCAGATTATCTGCTCATATCTCTGTTCATTCATCCGTTCGAGCTTGTTTACCGTTAGAAGGTTTGAGGTTAACACTCCACATTCATCAGAGAACCACTGTCCTCTACACTTGTCAGTGGGCTGCTAACGATGTTAGCATCTGAGCAGGGCACAGCTATCCTCCCTAACCATATTCCCACTCCCAACTGCAGCCTTAATTCCCCAAATTTACAGTAATAGATTTTAGGTGTCCTTTCAGAATAGGGCTGTCCCAAATATTATTCTATTCCTGACATTAAAATGGACACATTTGATATCTCGGGCTGGCTTGATTATCATGGGAACCTGCAAAAAAAATGCAGTCTGGCCCTAAACAACCAGAGGCTGATGAAGACAAATGTGCAAACACAGGTTGGCAGAATTGCTTTTTCGTCGGGTGTGATCGGCCACGCTCAGGAAGGCGGAACCACCAGTTGTGATTTATAGTTTGGTGTTGTCCCTGGACCACCACTGTCTGCTGGCTCTCCATGCCTTAATTACCACTAGTGTGTTTATTAGAATAGTCACACTACCCACAATACATCATCCCTACAGAGGGGTGGAGGGCAGGAAATGGCACATTCACAGTATAGTCTTTACATTCAAACACATACGCGGGGAAACAATTGGAAAGACATCGAAAGGGCCCCAAAAGAAAGGACCTGGGGCGTGACATAAAGGTCAAAGAAAACATAGTGGGAAGAAGAAGGAACAGTGTTATGGAAAAGCAAAGGTAAAGAATGGATTAAAAAAAAAAAAGTCGAAAGCGAGTGAAGAGGGCATGCTGCAGAATGCGTAAAGGAGAACATGCAGTTCAGTACACACTACCTTTTTTTAACCACGAAGAAATGACCACTGATATCTGCTGTGTTGCAGCTGAGGAGGCGTAAATGATCAAAAAAAATATTTTGATAATGATAAGACCATTTTGATACGACTTTATCACAGAATTTAGAAGTATGCTCATTATCGACATTTTTACATATCTTCATGAATCAGAGACCAGCTTGAAACAATGCAAGACTGATTTATTCTCATCATGAAATATTTTGTCGCAGATATATTCACAAAGCTGATTAACATTTAGAAAGTACGATTCAAAAGAATTGATTTTCTCTTGTCAAATAATTGTCACAGTTATGTCGGTAAACATGCACACTGCTGCCCTCCGTAGGTTGTTTTGTGGTAGTGAGAGTTATCGTGTATCACAGGTCTTTGACATTACTCCGGAGCGCCAATCTTTACAGGAGTGAAAGGTTCAGTTTGCTGCATGAATTATACTATTAGTTAAACTAAAAGCTGTGTTGCACCCCATTTTTCTGTACATTCCAGAATATTTCTGCTTCGACTGACTTATTTCAACGCTATTCGCTAAATAGGGTTTCATTTTCTCTTCATCCTTGTTTTCTGGTAGAATCTATCGACACAGTGGGCTTGAGGGTTGTTGACGTCTTGTGTGACGGAAATAATGAATCTAACTTTTAACTGATCCTTCAGCTATTTCAACAGGATATTTCCTTCAACACACAACAGTAGCATTAATGAAAGGATCATTTTAGTGTTTCGTTTAGGGCCTGGGGCTGCACCTAAGGGTTGGAGTCTGTTGCGTTGTCACAAAGCATTAATGTTAATCTCACAAAGGAATGGTCTCAAATAACGCTCGCCGGTACCATCACTTTTCAAATAAAATATTTTTTCGTCTGTCGGACACCAAACATTTAACTCACCGGATTGATAGTGCCTAAGGCAACCTTTACCAATTAGCAAAGTCCGGACTAAGCTATGCATAGGATCAACAGCAGCCAATTTTAGATTAGTTTAGGACAACATTGAAAATTCACTTAACCAAGGGCACACATTTGTGTCTCACAATGTCTCTAAAACTCTCCTTTTGTGAATAGACCCACATGTTTCATGTGGCCACATTCTCCAAATTACAATGTTTGCAGGCTATCTACACAGCTATACTGTTTAGCAGTCACATAAATCTTATATGAACAGACTACTCCAGCAACATTTAAACTGAGATTGGAATGACTTGTTCCAAGCAAGAAATGTTATAACCAAGGCTCCACTAAGCTAAGGCTCCTGGCCCTTGGGCCCTTAGGGGACCCCAGCAGCCACTCATCTCCATCCTGTGAGAGACATGAGAAGCCCCAGGATCACAGTTGGGCCATCACAGCTCAATCAATCTGTAAGAGTAGAGGGTTTCCGCAAGAGTTAAGCCAAAAACTCAAAATTGGAATCAAAAGGGGGGTGGGGGGTGTCACACTGAAAATGGTTTACATTCATACTTCTTGCCACAAGTCACAAAACATTCCCTCGTATGACCTTAGCTCTTCTGGACTGGAAGTGTGAAACGCCAGTTGAACATTAAACACATTAATCGCAAGCAACTCATATTAGCATATGACAGTTTACCCAAGGTCTGTGTCAGTCTCTTGACACAGTATGAGCAGAATTCATGAAGAGTGGCTCGGACTCTGAGAGAAATTCAAAAATAAATTTTCTGACACGGAAATTGTAACAATTCGTGCAACGCTGGTGAACCATATTTTAAGATTGAGGGGGAAAAAAGAGATAGAGACAAGTTGAGAAATTAAATAAAACAAATGACCCTAATCAAACAAAAGTGAGAACAGAAATTATTCCTCAGGATGTGCATTCACCTCTCACAGTTTAACTGAATGTTTGTTATTTGTTCAAACAGATCTAAAATGCTTCATTTAACATGATAATTAAAGCACTGAAAAGAGTATGTAGTCTAAAATTATTGAACTACTGCTGGCTCATTACTGCGATGTATATGGAGTTGAATCTATGGATCTTTACAGCTTTACACATTTCGGTGGCTGGACCTTCAAATAATGCAAAAGGGCCATGGTCTAAGGCCGCGTGGTCATTTTTCCCCCCAGAGATATTTAGTTCCTCCTATCTGTCCTTAATTATAAGCCACAGGTTATTGACAATGTTAGCGTCTGTTTGACACTAATTGGCCCCAGGAAAAAAGTGGACCCTTAGCAGAAAACATTGAGAAAGGAGGTGGTTAGAACGGAGGGTGTGCTTCGTGGCGAACAGCAGAGAGGACAGAAATAACAATGGACAAGCAAGGGATTCATAATGAGAAACAGGTGCATGACAATCTGAGAAAAACAGGATATGTGTGTGTACATACACACACAAGAGCTCATTACAGACGCCCGCTCGGCTGCAGTTGGGTTATTGATACGGTTTATTTAGGATGGGACAAGTGGCTGTGCGATTTAGCGAGACATTAAGGTGAAATTTCTTATAAATGGAAGTATCGATCTGGTTGAAATAAATCAGGTTATATAAAGAGGCGACTCCAGTAGGAGGTAATTCTTTGGTGTGTGAATTCCCCAGTCTGTGTATTCTAATCTAAAATACATATATATATATATATAGAGAGAGAGAGAGAGAGATAAATAGATAGATATAGATATATACATATATATATATTTATATACATACACACACACACACACATATATATATATATATATATATATATATATATATATATATATATATATATATATAAACACACACACACAGAGAGAGAGAGAGAGAGAGAGAGAGAGAGAGAGAGAGAGAGAGAGAGAGAGAGAGAGAGCAATTGAGAGAAACGCTATTTTGGAACCATATGATAGAATTTGTATAGGCAGGTTTTCCTGAAAAAATATGACAGTGGGTTATTTCTGCTAATGGAGTAAGTCAATCATTTTCATGTCAGTAAAAAAATGTACAAGAGGACTGGATGATTTTTTGTAATATGACATAGTGATATAATTTAAACCATTTTTGTAATGAGAATACAGCTGTAGTTTGGTAGATAAAAAGTCTTACATATCAAGCACTAAACTAAACAACAGTCGAAAGTCCATCTGCGAAATGATGTGGTTTTAGAGGTGATCATTGCTGACTGTGCTACACTGTCTTAAATACATGGGAAAGAAACCGCAAAGCTTTGTTATTATATTTACCCTACACTGCCGAAAAATTAAACCGAAACGTAATCACGTGGTCCTCGTCACCATGGTTTTGTTTTTGCAGCTATTTCGCTCATTGGTCAAAGTAATACAGCTCGTCGATTGGTCAAGCTAACTTCTGTGTCGACCAATGAAAATGTGTGCTTTTTACAAACCTCTTTGGAAACCGGAAATTGACAGTGGCAGTGTGTTTGCCACTTGTGGAAGACTCTGGGTTGTATGTTTTTCCACTTTTCTAAACAAAAACATTATTGTGTATCATTTTGATTTGTTCAAAAATAACGAGGGATATCGATTGGGAGAAAACAAAGGATACATCTGCAAAGCTGTCCGCATCTCGTCAGTGCTGTAAGTACAAAGTCAAATTATGATAGTTTCTCTTCTGTTGGTCCTGGTGACCAGCAAAATTTGTTAATAATTCCTACACCCTAACAGTACGTTTGTAGCGATGTTCAGTGCTGTTTCTAGTTGTAATTTCAGTTTTTGTCTAGTTTGTCTTGCTGGTCACCGATGGACCAAGACATTGCTAGTTACAATGCTGTGTGTTAATTAATAGAACAGGAATTCTTGAAAGAAAGACATAACTGTGAGGTTGCCAAACAATATTATACGATATTATTTAACTAAGGATACTAGATAGCGATCGTCGGCCTGCTTTATTGTTTCGTATTTATTTTCGGATAGTAGCTAAAGTATTTTTTACACAGAACTCGTCACTTACTTGTGTTGGCAGTTAAACGTTTTTATTTTATATGCAACAGACGCCCAAAAATCTTCCGCACGAATGGCTTCCAAAACAACGCTTCGCAACCACAACTCGCAAAGATTTCAGCAAGATAGCGCGGGGTAAGTTTTCAATCCCATATCGACAAAAAAAAAATAAAGGAGTAAAGTTATCCTCACACGATTACTTTTAAAACTGTGAGGCGTTTTTTTTTGTGGGGTTTTCCTGATTGCACCTGTGTACAATAAATAATTACGATCATAGTTGCATAGCAATAGATTTATATTCTTTTTTGCAGGATTTTAAACAATCATGAACAAAACAAAGCTCCTGTCAATCCAAAAGCCTTCAAACACCAGTCTGCCCAGCATTCCTCCAGAAGAGGAATAGAGAACCAGGACCCAGCAGCAACAACAGAAGAAGTGGCCAATGATGTAAATAAACTGAAAGGTGTTAGTAGACTGCCCATTCTCGCTAAATCTCTGCAACAGGCTCTCATTGACAACTTTCAAAGTTCCAACCATACGAGATGGGAGGATAAACCCCTGCTGGTAAGAGCCAAGAGTTTATTTAACATACAAATTCAGTATTTTGATGCAACAAAAGAGGCATTTAGTGTAAGAGAGGATGATTTTGGCTATGGTCGAGGAGCACTGCATGTGTAACTTGATGTTGTGTGCCATCTCTTACCACTGAATTACTCCTGAATGCTCCAGGGCAAAGCACAAAAGAAGAAGTGGAACAGCAAGCCTATGCCTTTCAGCTCGTCTCAGCCCAGGGTCAGCAGAACTGGGGCCGACAGCCAGAGGAATGTGGCTGTTGCTACTGGAAAAGTAGGCAGATCTGGGGTAGTGCCCAGGACCCAGACCAGCTCAGAACCAGCACACAGGCTGGGCTCGTCTCACAACAAAACAAAGACTCCAATTGTTTCTCAGTGCAGCGCGACATCAGGCATCCATGGACATCACCCAAAGTCTTCTGACAAACTCTGTGCTTATGGCTTCGCATCCCAAAATGCCCACAGTTTGAGGGATGGCTCGGTGTTTTGTAAGAATGCTCCGGAAAGCCTCGAAAGGGGAAATGAAGAGTCCAGACCCAATGAAACAAACTCTGAAAAGCAGAGTGTAGCCATGGACCCTGTAAGCTTTCATGGACGAGGATGCTCAAATCAAAGAGACCTGAGTACACGTCTGGAGAAAATTACTCTTGCCCAGTCAGGACTGACTAAAATTTCAAATTTGAGCCATTCAGATTCAGGCAGCTGCCCGGAGCCATCCAGCGCTCAGCACGCTAAAACACCAGCCGCTCCAAACGGCCAGTCCACCTTCTCAAAAGAGAACAGGAGTTGTTTCCAACACGTCCCATCCGATGGTGCCCAAAACCCTACAAACAGCAGAGGTGAGTCTTAAGTTATGTTCGGTTAAATAATGCTAGCTTTTGGTCCTGTCAGGTCAGATGAGAAATATCTCGAATTAAAAATACTTTGAGACGCTGATGAAACAATCCAGAGGTGGGTTATTTGGATCATGCCATTACTGGAGGATGTTTTGATGTATGATTTGTCTCTCTGAGTACAGAGATGTTCTGCGCAGACCCCTTAGCCTTGCGCAGTATCCTGCAGTGTGAAAGCGCAGTTGGAACTCAGAGCACAACCCCACGTGTATCCACTTACCCCTCTGGACGGGGCACCTCTATCTACATGGTCAGTTCTTCATTACAGCCGTGATATAAATTATCGTATGTGTGACTGGCTTTTGTCTTCTGTATTTGAAACAACGCATAGTGTCTTATTTATTTGTTTGTTTATTTGTTTGTTTTTTACATCCAGTCACAGCCACATTGTCATACACGGTATTCATCTTTTTGAACGTATCCATGTGTTTCAGCCTCAAAGAGTTTCTGTGAAGAAGAGCCAACGTGGAGCTGATCCTGTGTCAGGTTTGATTAATTTACTGATAACAGCACTGTACTGATGTACTGCACTGCACTGATGTACTGTACTGATGTACTGTACTGTACTGTACTGTTTGTATGTGTGTTTTTGCTGCTCTTGTAGGAGATACAAAAAGCAGCCTGTGTATGTTTACTACTGTAAAACTTGTTTTTTATTTCCTGGTTAAACTGTGCCTTGTTAAATGCCTAACTCAGTGTTGGAATTTGTTTGATTCAGATGTCTTAAAAGCCTGTTTGTCTCTCATATAATTACGTTAAAAAATAATTAAACGAACAAACCAGTTCAGTGTTTTTTCTGTTTAATGTGTTTCAGCCAACGCAGCCTCATTCACACCTGACCCTGCAGCCCTCAGGAGTATCCTGCAGAATGAAGGGGTGAGAGCCACGACTGGGGGGTCAACATGCCCCCCAGGCAGAGCAACCTCCATCTACACTGTGAGTCTCAGTGAACAGACTCCCCTCTCATTCCGAGTCACAGCCCATTAGAATGCCATGAACAGCTACAACAAAGAAATCAAAGTTTCACTGTAGTCATTTTCTTTTTTTGTTTTTTGTTTTTTGGGGGTTTTTTTTGTTTGTTTTTTTGGCAGGCGCAGAGGGTACCTGTCACTAAAACTAAAACAGAAACGGATGCAGCAGTGAAAGTTTGTAATGGTCAGTCTTTAATTTTCTAGTTTGATTTGTTGGATTTGGCAGTTTCTTCGTATATTTATCGAATTGTACATCCTGTTTCAGTAGAAAGTTACCTTTTGCTTCTTTTGGGACAGGCCCCAGTCGAACTCCAGCAATGAAGTGGACACCTCAGCGAGTTCCCAACACCAGACCTCAGTCTATGGTCAGTGTGTGTCCTCTTACACCACTCTTTTCCTGCCTTTTTTTCCCTATCAGGCTTAAATTAGTGTGTGTTTGTGTGTGTGTGTTTTCAGAGGAGGATGCTCTCTGCTCACCGGACGCCAATTTTCCATGGTTCTCCTGGAGTGAGGAACCTCCAGGGCAACAGTGCTGAGTTGGTGACACATAAGGAGGTTAGCTGAAATGTGGAGTAGACAGGAGCTCTGTAACTTCTCATTTCTGTCAATCAGCTGATCCTATCTAATTTTATTCTATCCCTCATCTCTGTGGCAGGAGAGTGTCGTTCAGAGACTGTTTGAGGAACCAGAGCTGGAGGAGGATGTGAAAGTGAAGCGTGAGGAGGACAAAGTAGATAATCACGACAGTCATCAGGTTGTAAGAGGGAATTCATGTCTTTCATCCTGTGTTACACTGGTACATATAGGACAGCCTTAGTCTGTCAGGCTAACCTCTGACCAATGTTTCTGTCTTTTGTAATAGACTGAGTCACACGTAAAACATAAGGGAGAGAGAACCTCAAGTCAGGACTCTTCTGAAACAGATAGACGGAACCTGGTGGCTCCGACTTTTTTCCAGGCGCCGCACAGAGAATCAGTCATCGTGTTCTCGACAGGAAAGAGACTCTTTGGACCAGCTCATGGTCAAGTTGGTGTGGAGACTGCATCATCGGCCTCTGTGCATCCAGATCCTCCACAGCTCTACAGACCCAGTGGTGTGACTCAGAGCACATTGCCGTCTCAGCCAATCAGAGCTGGAGGGACAGATGACATGGAAATGCCTAAACCTATAACGTCCATCGCACTGAGTCAAGCCAAAGGTAAAAATATCTGCAGTGCTCGTCCTTACATTTGTCATTATTTTTCCTTTTTTGTGCCTTTACTGTCTGTTTTGAAAGTGCTAAATTGTGTAATGCAATGAGAAGACTCAATTATAGTATCTACATTTTTTTTATTATTATTTATTTATTTTGCATTTAGTAAGTGCTAATTTTTGCTGTACAAAGAGAAGATACTAGGCTATTTCATTGTCTACATTCTTTTGACACACCACATGCCACAGTTTCGGTCAGTATGTGTGTGAGTGTCCCGGTTTGTATGTTTGGTCGTAGCTCACGGCCTGAGACCCATGGTGTCCGCGCTGAGGCAGCGGCTGCCTGCGTTGGAGGAGATTTTTCTTGATGAGGAGTGTGCTACTTACACTTCCCGCCAGTCAACCTGCCCTGCACAGTCCCGCTGTCAGAACCCTGTAGCCTCCACACTACTCTTCCAAGAGTGCATAGTGAGTACTCCCTTTACTCATCTCTCTCTCTCTCTCTCTCTCTCTCTCTCTCTCTCTCTCTCTCTCTCTCTCTCTCTCTCTCTCTCTCTCCCTCCCTCTGCTGAAGTCCTGAACTGCATTCTCATATGAGGTGTAGTTTGAGGGACAGTTGTCAGATCAGAAGTGTAAAATGTTGGCTGACATTTGGAAATGTGCTTGATTAGACAGTTGGTAAAAGGGTTTTTTGGGGGTTTTTTGTTGTTGTTGTTTTCTTTTTACTTTTTATTTTTTGACTTTTACTCCGTTACTTTTGTAGCATGGGAGGCTAAGCCCTGTTAATGATGTGTTTGCTCTAGTAGCATACTAAAGATGTTTATTTGAATGTTATTGATGTTTGTTTTTCCTTCTATCTTCCCCCCACAGTGTTTTTTACCGATTTCCGCATCTTCATCAATATCGCAGAGTCCTACAGCCTTTTGCTCTTCTCCAGACAGAACATGAAGGCTAAAGTTTGTTTCCCTCTTTTTTCCTAAGTACAGTGTATTTACTCTAGTGTACTGATAGTTAAGCCAGGCACTCCAGGACTAGCTTGCATCAAACCCTCAAACCTTAACAAATCTTGGTCTTCCTGATGGCTTGCTCTCAAAACCATAATCAATGCATTTGCTACCATGAATTTCTTATCAACACTTTTAGACTGGATGGATGTTACAACAGAAGATAAAGTGATATTCATCATTCATTTGTTCATGGCCTCACTCATAATTTTTTTACATTTTATACATGGGATGAATTTGACCTCACATTTTTGGTTTGATTTTTGTTGAAGCAGAGGCTTCTACGGAGTATCACCTTAGAAACGAATGTGCCTGAAAGAATCCGGACTCATTGGCATAAAGAGAATGGACCAGTCACGGTTCTGTGCCCTGTAAGAAATTAAATGGAAAAAAAAAAAGCATGGCTCCTGTGGTAGGCCTGATTTTTTTTTTTTTTTTAATTGTTCAGACTGTGCATGTGAGTATTTAACAGTGGGATCAGGTGACCTGAACCAGAGGTCAAAACCATCCAACGCACATCTTTTCTCCTAGTAGACGGTTTTGAGTTCTGGCTCTGCTTGTTTGGTTTCTGGAGAGATCCTATTTTGCGGAACATACACCCATCCCCCACACCCACACCTACCACCACTACCACCAATTAAAAACATCTTGGGGATGGGGGGGGGGGGGGGCAAACAGCCGTGCCAGGATAAACGTTTCATAACATGAAATTTTACATTTCCTTCTGTAATTATGCTCTCTGTTACTCTTTGTTTTTCTCTTTTTGAATCCGTACCACTGTCTTTGGTACAGGTGGCTGCAGTCAGAAAATCCAGCACACAATACCCTTAGTGTTTCACTGACGTGTCGCTGAGTGACTGTTTTGGCTGAACTGGTCAACTCACCATTTCAACACTAAACCTACAAAAACTTTAAGTTTCTGACAGAATTGCTCATTGAGACACTTTGAGCAAATTTCTACCTATTATGTGTGTGATATGTAAAACGGCACAAATTAGCAGAGAGCGTCTGTGATCAGTTTGTAGTTCTTGTCAATTTAAATTATTTTCTCCCATACCTTTGAAATGTTGTTTTCCCTGTGTATATTATGTTTTTGTTTATTTTGGATGTCTGTATAGAATGAATGTGCATAGGACTGTAATAATGCCATGTACAGTGTTTATAATAAATGAATATGCAACATTTGCTAATGTGAGATCTTCATTGGGACAAAGCAGCCTGTCATCCACCAGCCAAGACTTTTATGTAAGAAATGATGAAATGACCTGCTGTGAACTGATATTTTTTAAGTCATTATTCAATGAGTGAAATTTTACCGCCTACCTCAGGATCACAACAGTCTCGTACCACTCAAAAAATATTAAGGCCCCATCTGAATCCACTGAGAATCTTTCAAATGTCCCTCTATCCACAACCTGTAAATAAAAATAAATAAGTAAAACACATGTTTTTGATTTCATAATTTGCTTCTTTTTTTCATCTTTAGATGCAATTCACCACTCTGTAAAGCTTGGGTTTCCGCTGTACCATCAGTTAAAGTTCATGACTCCTGAAGTATGAATGCATGTAATGTGTGTGTCAGGTTAACACCATATGATATGCAGTGATGGGTGGGTAGTGCAGCTGGGCTTTGAATATCTGATCCGTTCTGTTTGCTGGATCAGCAAGCTTGTTAAATGGCACACAGTCCTTTCTCCATCTTCCTTCTCCATCCATTTTTTTTTTTGTTGCTGTTGTTATAGGGTTTTTTTGTCAACGTTCAGCTATGATGCACTCCTCTCTAAATAGCAAATATGAGGATTATTGAAACCAGCAGTTGTTATCAACCCATTTATCTTAAATCAATTATTGCCATTTGATTCACTCTCAAGCTGTTGAATGATTTTAATGTTGTACATTGAGTGCATCAGGGTTAACAGTGGATGAGCACGGGGTTACTGTTCTTAGTTGATTTATATTTAGTCCAGGGGGCTTGGGGAGGGGGGGTCTCTTTTGGAGGGGGTGTGTGTGTGTGTGCATACGTAGCGGGGCCGGAGCACCATCCTATAAAACTTTCTTTGCAGCTCAGGGGGGGTTTGAGAGACGGAAGGCGAGGGAAGAACAGCAACTACCTTTCCTTAACGTTTTTCTCTTTTCACCCTTGAGCACTTTGCTGCCCGCTTGTTTGACACCATGTCAAAGGTGACTGCTCCCACCACCGACCCCACCAAGATGGGGGTCGGACGGGCTATTGCTGTGCTGACGTCAGGAGGTGACGCCCAAGGTAAGCGGGAAAGAAACGGGGGCAGGTGGCCCTGCTGTGAAGGTTTGGTGTGAGTGTGAGCTTGAGCTTTGGGTAAACTATCCATCATTTTAGGTTTACCCTGAAAATTGTGAGGAAGTATATGGTGGTCCTTGAAGGCCTTTCCAAATAAAGCGCAGAGAACTGGGGCTATAGTTGGAGAGGGATTACGTGAACAAGGATCTAGAATGACGCTCTCCTTTCTCATGTAGACTCTAGTGTGCCTGCTGAGTGACAGCAGACAAGATCATGTTCCTATAATTCTGTGGGACAAGGTATCAATGAGAGCTAATTTATAAAAAGCAGTGCAATCTTCCTCTATAAAGATATTGACATATTTATTGCTGTTTTCCTGAGTCTACATTGTTTGAGTTAAAGATTAGTGACTGATTCTGGTCAATGCCTTTTCTAGTTATTATGGCTTATTATGCATTGTGGATTTACAACCAGCACTCTGAGACTGTTAGAACTGATATTGACAGGTGGGCACTGCAGTTTGTTTGTTTGTTTGTTTCGGCCTTTTTTTGTTTGTTCTGCTTGCTGCCACTTTGCCGATCCATAATGATCTTGTAACCTTCGGTTTTAGCCTTTATCCTCTCTGCCCCCCCCCCACCCCCCCCCCCCCCACCCCCACGCACCCAACCTGGCTCCGTCTCCTTCTGTTATTTTGGCGCTAAATTTAGAGGCTGTGACCTTTTTGTGGAATGACATGAAGTTGTGGAGAGGACTGTCTTGTTACACAGCTGTTCACTGGTGAAACCAGAGACACTAGACTGCTTTTATCTTGACATAAACCAAACACCTTGGCCTTTACTGAAGGGTACACAAAGATATTCTATCCAGACACTGTGATTCTCCCACGATTAAAAAAAAAAAATACTATTCAGTCATTCGGTTCAGCACGGAAGGGTCTTTAGGTGTGATTGCAGTCAGAATTAAAGCTATTACCCAATGGATATTACACCAGATCTATATCAAAATAGGAATAAAGAATGCTATTTGTAAAATTTGTTTGTTGTCTTGTCAGATGCAGTACCTTAACTAAAAACACTAGTCTTTGACCTGTAGTTGATCTCAGTGATATTTGAGTGAACTGCACTGTGTGTGTTACAGGAATGAACGCTGCAGTCAGAGCCACTGTCCGGGTGGGCTTGTACACTGGAGCCAAAGTGTTCTTTGTTCACGAGGTGAGGAACAAAACACATCTCTCACAGCTCTTTGGAAATTAAATTCTTTCTTTTTTTCCCCATGCTAAAAAAGAAAGAAAAGAAACCTGGCTTTGTGATTTCCCAGGACGCTCTGTGAGATTACAGATTAGTTGCATGTTAGAGATTAATTAGTATGGTTTTAATGGGAATGGTTTTTGGTGGGTCTGTCAATGTGTACAGGGCTATCAGGGCCTCGTTGATGGAGGGGATCACATCCGCCCTGCGACCTGGGAGAGTGTGTCCATGATGCTGCAGCTGGTGAGTCCTCATTGTCCCAAGCGATTTCCCTCCAAAATGCCGCCTTCCCATGTGCTGTTAACTAATCTCCATTTCTGTGACATACTGAGGATAAAAACACAGGAAACCGTCCATGAGACCCAGTTTTTATCAACATGTGGCGCTGTGTGAAATAGGGGTTATGTCTAATTGTGGTATTTGAATTACATTTGTGATGCTGGTTGAGGGCAACTCAAGAATAGTACTATTGAGGTCATGGACCTTGTGCGCTGATGGCCTTTCGTCGAAATAAAAATAGTTGTAAATGCACATTGGTTATTGGTATTGTAGATGTGAGATTTGCCCTTTCCAACCTCAGTGTGTTACTTCACAGGGTGGCACTGTTATTGGCAGTGCCCGTTGTCAGGACTTCCGAACCAGGGAGGGTCGTACAAAGGCTGCTTACAACCTGGTCAAACTGGGCATTACCAACCTGTGCGTGATCGGGGGTGATGGAAGCTTGACAGGTGCCAATCAGTTCCGTACAGAATGGAGCAGTCTACTGGCGGACTTAATTACAGAAGGTGAGATTCTGAAGGGAAAATGTCAATTCAGTTATTATTATTGTTATTATCATTACCATTACCATTACCATTACAATTATCATTATAGTGGACTGGACGACAAAGTTTAGGAGTGATAGTTTATATTGTATCAGGATTTCCGCAGTAAAAGGGCTGAAAGTGAGTAAAACATCTGTTACTTTACTATTACTGACCTGTTGACCTGTTTTGTCTCTGTCACAGGGAAGATCACTGAAGAGGAGGCCAAAAATTCTTCTCACCTCAACATCGTAGGCATGGTAGGCTCAATCGACAATGACTTCTGTGGAACGGACATGACCATTGGCACAGACTCCGCCCTACACCGCATCATGGAGGTGGTGGACTGCATCACCACAACAGCACAGAGGTTTGCAGAAGTTCTGTTGTGAATGTTCATAACTTTCACATATAGAGTGCTGCTCCAACTCAGTATTCATTCTTGTGTCAGACTCAAAGAGCCAGTTTCAGTTTAGGGAGTCAGTCACCTTGGCAGGCGAGCTAAGCGGTGCTACAGAGTGACCCAGTCAACAGCGTGTCCTTTTCAAGTTCATGAAGAGAGGTTTAGCCACAGCACTGCTCTTGACTGGCTCACCTTCACTTCATTATTCCCACTAAACCTCGGTCCCTATCCAGGCACCAGTTTAACTCGTTCACCCTGAGTCAGGCTTGAACCACCAACACCCGGTACAGGGAATCAGATCCTCAAACAAGTCAGCTACAGCTCCCAGTACTGCGGCCCTCACCTGGTTCAGCTTCACTGGACACCACTGTATGCTTCTGTCATTTCTACAGGCCTTTGACTCTGAATTTTAGTTGTGTGCTCTACCTTTGCGTGTTGGTCAGAGAAACTGCTTGTTGAGGTGATGGTGCCTTTGTTGGGCTTAGCGCTGAGGTTTTCTGAATTCTAATGTTGCAAACTATCTATTCCTCCACAGTCACCAGAGGGCCTTTATCCTGGAGGTGATGGGAAGACATTGTGGGTGAGTGGGTTTTTAATGTCTGGGGCTTTGACACAGAGAGGACTGTGTGTGACTGGTGGATATGGATGTGCAGATCTGTATGAGCTGTGAGACAGTGAATGGGTTTTTAACACATGTTTTAAGTCAGTGAAGTTACCAAGGATGTGGGTCATGAGATTGTGTGTGTGTGTGTGTGTGTTTCTCAGGTATCTGGCCTTAGTCACTGCGTTAGCATGTGGTGCTGACTGGGTTTTCATACCTGAAATGCCCCCTGAGGATGGGTGGGAAGACCACTTGTGCAGGAGACTGATGGAGGTAAATAAAGTAATACACATACGCGCACACACACTAAGACACACACACTAAGACACATCAACCTTTGATTTATACACAAACATTTAATTGGTCCCATTCATTTCACAGAATTCTCTTAATTCATAATCTGCTGCTCCCTCAAAATTCTCAGTTTGACTGCTTAAATTCATAACTATGCACTGTATCTCGTTCTCTTTGAGCCTCTCAAAAATGATTCTAAAAAGGTCTCATTAAATTCTCTTTCTCAGACCAGGAATCAAGGTTCACGTCTGAATGTGATTATTGTGGCTGAGGGAGCAATGGACAGAAACAGGGAACCAATCACATGTGAGCAGCTCAGACAGGCAAGCACCCTACACTTTACATTCACTATAGCCTTTGTATCTATATATAATAAATAGTGGAGGAGAAAAAACATGATGCCTGGCTGTTAATGTGCCGTCTAACTGTTCTCTTTTTCATTCAATCAGCTTGTGACTAAGAGGCTTGGCTTTGACACTCGCGCCACAATCTTGGGCCACGTGCAAAGAGGCGGCACCCCCTCTGCATTTGACAGAATCCTGGTCAGTCTCTCTCTGGCTGTCTCTCACTTGTTGTCTGTCTCTGTCTGTCTGTCTGTCTGTCTCTCTGTCTGTTTGTCTCTACCTCATTCACTCTCTGTCTCTCTGCCCCCCCCCCCCCCGTATGTTCCTCTAATTAATTTTATGTCTATATGATTGTTGGTTTTTTTGTCTGTTTAGCTGAAGATGTTTCTGTTCTTTTCTCTGTGTGTGTCACAGGGCAGTAGGATGGGCGTGGAGGCAGTGATGGCACTGCTGGAGGCTACTCCTGACACCCCCGCGTGCGTGGTCAGTCTGTCTGGAAACCAGGCTGTCAGGCTCCCTCTCATGGAGTGTGTGCAAGTGGTGAGTATATCCACGCACCCGCCCCCTCCACGACTCACTGACTCCTGACAGGAAACTTCACAGAATGTTCCTCTGCAAAAACTGCTATTCAACCCCAGGTGCACAACTCTGTCATCACACTGAAAAACAATGTATTCCACAGTCTCTTTTTTCCTACTCTTCTTTTCCTCTCTTCAACAGACCAAAGATGTCACCGTAGCCATGGAAGAGGGCAGATATGAAGATGCTGTTAAACTGAGGGGAAAGTGGGTGTTTGAGTCATTTTGAGGGGTTTTTGCTTCTTTAAATTTATGTTTTAATTACTGTTTATCCACATGAATGTATCTCTCTGCAGGAGCTTTGAGAATAACTGGAACACATACAAATTATTGGCCCACATTAGACCACCTGATATCAAGGTAAAGAGCCCAAGAAACCAAATCCTCCCCAAATATGTTGATTCATTTGTATAAAATCAACGTATTGTATCTTTGCCTTACCTCTAAGGGTGATGTCTGACATTATTTGAGTTTGTTTAGGAAAGGTCACTTCTTCAAGAATTCAAAAAACCCACTGCACTCCTGTCTGTCTCCTAGAGTAACATTAATGTTGCCATAGTGAATGTGGGAGCCCCGTGTGCAGGTATGAATGCAGCTGTCCGCTCTGCGGTCAGGATCGGCATAATCCAGGGACATAACATGCTGGCGGTCCACGATGGATTCGACGGTTTTGCTCATGGAAAGGTACAATCTCTACCTTCCCGGTGGACATTTAATCCTCTCTAGCAATGAGGATACAGGGCCATAACAATTCAGCTGGACTGGACGTGGCAATGAAGTGTAGAGTGTGTGTGACTTCTAACAGAAAGAGTAATAATTGTAAGCTTCTGTGAATAAGAGCATCAAATAAATGAACAACACTCTAAGTTATATATTCACTGAAAGTCATACCATGAAATTTATGAAAACTACCAAGTTGAACCAAACCTGCCATGGTTCTTATTGATCTACTCAACTTCCATTCTTGCTGACATTGTTCCTCTCCCAGATCGAGCCAATCACATGGAATGATGTTGGAGACTGGACCGGAAGGGGCGGTTCAATGTTGGGCACCAAGAGGTGTGCGAGGAATTTTTTTTTTTTTGGTTAGCTTCTGTATGTCAGTTATTACCAGTGAAACAGAATCATCAATGCCCTGTGTTTTCTTGTCATCATTGTAACCTCTGCTGTAGAGAAGTACCTGGCTTGCTCATATGATTCTTCTGTCTGTTTTTATGGCAAGGACTCTCCCTGGGAAGTACATTGAGGAGATCAGTCTGAATATCGCCAAGCACAATATTCACGCCCTGGTTATTATC
This sequence comes from Chanos chanos, assembly GCF_902362185.1. Taxonomy (NCBI): domain Eukaryota; kingdom Metazoa; phylum Chordata; class Actinopteri; order Gonorynchiformes; family Chanidae; genus Chanos; species Chanos chanos. The sequence goes on along the minus strand of NC_044497.1, from coordinate 27,046,698 downwards.
GGAGGTTTTGAGGCAAGTTTAAAACAATATGAGGCCTGTTATTAATTCTCACTCTCTGTCTCTATCTGTCAAATCTACACCCAAAAAAATCTGTATAAACTGCCCATGTTATGGTGTCTTCGACATGCCCACATAACATTAAAATCTGCTCTTGTGTGTTGTACAGGCTCTCAGTGGTGGTCTGGAGCTGGTGCAGGCCAGGGAGAAGTATGAGGAGCTGTGTATTCCCATGGTGGTCATTCCTGCTACTGTCTCAAACAACGTCCCTGGATCAGACTTCAGCATCGGAGCTGACACCGCCCTAAACACCATCACCATGGTCTGTGTCACAACATACTGTCAGAGAATCTCACACACATTACGTTAACAAACATCACTCAACTCATGATTCAACCAAAATGACCAACACAGTTACTCAAAATTCACTCTGAATACAGCTATATAGCTGAGTAGAATCCCCAGTCAGTGACTTTAGTATCTTCAGTGGCTCTCCTCTCCTCGTCTTTAGACCTGTGACAGAATAAAGCAGTCCGCAGCAGGAACCAAGCGCCGTGTCTTCATCATTGAGACTATGGGAGGATACTGTGGTTACCTGGCAACCATGTCAGGCCTCGCTGCAGGTGCTGATGCTGCCTACATCTTCGAGGAGAAGTTTGGCATTCACGACTTGGAGGTGAACAGTAAAAATACGCTGCAATTGGCCTTAAAAAACCTCTATGAATGGTACAGTTTAAATGAAATAGATTTATTGTATAGTCTCTCCCCGAGCCCTATGGGACCAGTACTTCACATTTTTGTCAATGCATTGAACTGGGAAAATGATCAAATGTATGCTCTGTGGATTTTGCAACAAAATACATAGCCCGTATTTGATCTGCACACAACAATATGCAGATGTGCATGAAAGTATTAAGTCATATGTTAGCAAAAAAATTCCAAACAAAATACTGAATCTTTGTTTTGACATTGCCATTTTAATTTCTCTTATCAGACAAACGTGGAGCATCTTGTGCAAAAAATGAAGACAACAGTCAAGAGAGGCTTGATTCTGAGGTAAAGTTCTCAGAGTTAAATTCATTTTAAAGAACGAGTGTAATTACTTTATGGTGACAAAACACATTTTAATATGTTGTTTTGTTTATATCCGTGTAAACATGATAGCTCGTATTGTTACATATAATGTCAAGTTGTGAACTTACCTTATAACTTGTATTTATTTTTCCTACCAATCATCATATTTTAAGAGCTTTTTCTTTCCCCCTTCTCCAAACGTTCTTTTTTGAAGAAATGAGAACTGCAATTCCAACTACACCACTGATTTCATCTTTAACTTGTACACTGAAGAGGGAAAGGGCGTCTTTGACTGCCGTAAGAATGTTCTCGGACATATGCAACAGGTCAGTAGTAAAAATTTTTCGCAGTGCCATTACTCATTTTTAAAGCCTGGTATATGAATGATGTTCCCTGCCAAAGCCATCATTTCTCTATGAGTAATTACACATTGCCTGTCATCAGGGTGGTACTCCAACACCGTTTGACAGGAACTTTGGCACAAAGATGGGGGCGAAATCAGTTCTCTGGCTGACTGAGAAATTGAAGGAGTGCTACAGACATGGTGAGACAAACAATGAGAAATATACTGTTCTCGAGGCCCATTTTAATCCTGTTTTTGTAGTCACAAGATAATTTTTTTTAAGCCTTTATCATGCGCAATGGAAGTTTGTAATGTAATTGCTTACACTTATTCAACAAAGCCCTCTGAGAAGTCAGATGTCAATCTCTGATGTCTGTCTTCTTTCTGCAGGCCGTATCTTTGCCAATACTCCAGACTCTGCATGTGTGCTTGGTATGAAGAAGAGAGGGCTGGTGTTCCAGGCCTTGTCTGAGCTGAAGGAACAGACAGACTTCGAGTGAGTTCCCTGAGTCTCTGTGAAAGGCCTAGTTTTAACAGCTGATCAGTATCTCAATCACATACACCTTATACTTGAAACTGCAATCTATCTTTTTTTTTTTTAAATATATTTATTTTTTCCTTCCCTTCCAGGCATCGCATCCCAAAGAGCCAGTGGTGGCTGAAGCTGAGACCTATAATGAAGATCTTAGCCAAGTACAAGATCAACCTGGACACTTCTGAGCATGCTCTAATGGAACATGTCATTAGCAAAAGGGGTCCTGTGCCCATGCCTGTTACAGTCAAATAGTGACCAATAGAGAAGCACAGACATACTATAGCACACACAACGCAATACTCTGTTTCTTCTTTGTTTTTGTTTTGTTTTGTTTTTGTTTGTTTCAATAAGCCTTTGTTTCAGTTGTATGATTCAGTAAAGTACATCATCAGTCACCAGTCATCTATGTTTACATAGAATGCAAAAGATTACTGCTTTAATGTTAGAGGTTCTATCAATCCCTTATAATAATGCTCCAATCTTTTTTCCTAAAATGTTCTGCATCTTATGGGTTTAGCTGTTCACCTATTGTTGTTTTGACCGGTTGCCTTATCTTTCTCTCCTGATGTAAGTAGACCAACAACTGTCCACATAATGAATTAAATGCGTCTTACAGTCTGGACATATCCTTTGTGTGGTCCGTGGATCCTTGTAATTTTTTTGTATTTCTTGTCATTTCATTATGATCATTTTGATCCTTCATTCAGGAGAGGGCCGGCCATGAAAAATGGCATTGACATTTTGGTAGCAGTCAGTCATAATTTTAGTCTATGGTGCAACAAAAGCCACCCAAATTCAGTATTTGCATATTTTGCTCACTGGATGATCAGACTTGAACTCTATGTTTATCAAAGCACAACTTTTTATCAAAGTGGCACATCATAGCAGGACACTCCTGTGAAAACACCAGTTCTGCTGTATTTTCTGGTAAGTGGTTAACCCATTGCTTCAAAAACTTAAAAAAAAAACTTCGAGAATTTTACAGGACACAAGATGTTTAAAAGAAACAAACACATTTTTTTTCTGTAAATGAGCAGCATAAAATGCAATATCAGTTTGAAACATAATCGCCTGTGTGTGACTATCCGACACCTCCCTCGGGTAAAGGGAACTGAAACTTCACATAGAGCATTTCTCAACAGATTCAAAAAAAAAATTTTTTTTCTTTTTATGTACAGTTTTCCTTGGGGGCTGGTTATCACCCCGTTCTACTACTCCCTCTGCTCTAAACTACCATCTAAACTTTAATTTACCTTCATCCAGATCATGACGAACTGGTTGTGGCAGACAGTTACTCTCCTACTTCTCTACAGCCAGCTAGGAGGTAACTTTGTGAACAAACCAATGCATTAAATGAATTACATTAGTCAGTTGTGATAAGAACACAGCAGTAAGACAGCTTTGACCAAAATGTGACAATGGACAGCTCCTACATGCCCACTGAGCTGGAGCTGTGATTTTCAGCAGTAGCATTTAAAGTCTATTGGGACAAAATCCTTTTCCATGCCTTTATCTGTGTTTGAATATAATCAAAAATATAACAATAACGAACTGCACCCATTCACTTTATAGGAACAGATGGGAGGTGCCAGCATCAGCCGACCTGCTCTGAGTGTCTGCGGATCAGTGGTTGTGCATGGTGTAAACAAAGGGTGAGTTTTTGCTCCACCATACCCAAGATCATAGACATTTCTCAGCTACTGCTGAACAAGTCTAATGAAGTGCAGTGGTTAATGTGAGGACAGTTAGACATAATACATTTTGTTGTATTACATTGTCTGATATTTGTAACTCTTGGTCCGCACTCTGTCCTTCATGAATCTGACATATTTGTGCATTTTGTTCTGTACTGCTTTTTTAATTTTGATTCTGCAAGTTATTTTGTGTACAACTGCAGCATGACTGCAGTTGCTGTCTGGAGTCAGTTGGATGTTTCACTCAGTTAACCCATATAAATGTGGAAAAGTGAAAGTCTAGTTAAATATACAGTCACACCTGTATGAATCTTCATACTTTTATGAATGAGGGCAGTGTGTAGCACTGGATGTCAACTGTTGCATTTCTGTGTCAGCATATAGAATACCAGGAACATTATGCTTGATGCCGGATAGCATGAGAACACAGCATCCCACAAATATGCATGACATTCAATAATCTGTTCCAACTGAATCTTCAAATTTTATGTTCTGAGGGACAGAGAAGATTGTCAGCCATCCAGAATTCATGGAACCAAAGTTACATATGTAACAAGCATTCCATTCATGTACCGGCTGCCAGATGTGTGTTGCACTGGATGAGGAAAGAAGATGTATGTTGGGACAAACGGGACAGTCACACTAGCAGGACTCACACAAGGTGTTGATCCTTACAGCACCTTGCAGAACACAACACTGGCCTTATAATAGCTTGAAAAGGAACTTGCTGATAAACCTGTTGCCACTATGTGAATGTTTGACAGGGATACTTTCCAGAGAGAAGCCAATGTGGCAGTGACCACACTGGTGGAGTAGTGTCTCACGGTCCAAAGCACATGGTGTGTAGTGTTTCTGCAAGTCAAATAAATAAAACAAATAAGTTCAACAGAACCTCAGACAAGCTGCAGTAGAAAGAGAGTACCGCCTCAGTTTTTAGTACAGAGACAGACTGCTGGCAATTCTGTTCTTCGTGAGAACACTGAAATGCAGAAAATGAAGAGAACAAATAAGACATTCCATGTCTTAAAAGGGAGGGCACATAATTTGAACAACTAATTCGAACAACTAATTAACATATTGAGGAGACCTGACTTCGCAGAGGAAGAACAGGTGGAGCTAAGTCGTGAACCCTATGGTATCAGGAATCCATCTCAAATGCACTAGACTTACAGAGGTGCGTGAAGTTCATCAACCTGACTGGCAGATGTAATGGGCAGCCACTTAATGGTGCGTTCCATTTACCTTGGAAGTTGGGACTCAGAGCTGGGAATGACGTCACACCCGAGTTGACCACGTTCCAGGACAACAAGTCAGAAAACTATGTTTTAGCAAGATTAGACATTGTTAGCAATACCAGTTGATAACAACACATTATGCGGTATTTTGCGCATACAAACACCGTAGCAACATGTCCACAGATAGAAGTTGGACAGTACTGTATGTACGACTGATTGAATTAAACACAAATAAGACAGAAGTGCTAATTAACAGTATATTACTACAGCTTTCACTACTTCACTACTAGGGGCAGCCATCTTGGATTTTAAAGTAGGGGTTGGTGAGGTTCCTCCGGCTTTTGGAGTTGGAAATCCGACTTCAGGGGGCGTTCCCATTGAAATTACTGACTGGGAACTTGGAAATTCTGACTTCTGAGTTCAAATGGAACACACCATTGAGCTCAGTTCCCTCTGTTGCTCAAACAGAGGTGAGTAGAAAAACTCAGGCACCAAGGATAAATCCCATGTGGATCCAAGAACAGTGCAGGAAAGGCACGAATGTCACACTCCATGTGAGAATTTGCTGTCAAGACGATGAATTCTTTCGCTAAAGCCCTCACTCCTGACATGCCTCAGCAGTATGGCTACTGTAAGTATGCCACATACACCTTCAGGGATCTTGACTTGCCCTCACTGATGAGACTGGAGAAGCCAAAGGATTGCTGAAATGCCATAATGCCCTTTGTCTACTCCGTGGTCCTTACACTAGTCTGAAAACAGCCTGCAACATCACTCATTAAGCACTATTGTAGAGGGAGCCCTAGCATTCAGTACAGCAACCGGCTGATCGTAGACTCCAAGGACAACATGAAAAACTTTCAAGGGCCAAGCCCAGAAATGAAGGTGATCCAGATCTGCATACCAAATCTGCTCACTCAGTTGTGGGAGCAGGTTCTGCCTGGAGGAGAGATCTGCCATAATGGTCCCACAAAACAGAGACACAAAGACCTCCATGGCAACTTTGTTGCCACCAACAATCCTATGAATATACTGGAACACTCTGAACAGTGTTGCATGACCTGGGTTCACTGCTGAGAAGGTGTGGCACAGAAAGTCTCACGGTGAGAACCACGGGAAGATGAAAGGTTGTCTTGGCAAACTGTTAAACCAGCAGTTGTTAAACAGCTAGAATGCTAATGCCACTGCCCCAGTGGTGTTTTCTGTGAGAAGAAAAAGTTTTCAGCCTGCTTGCTCAGACCAGGAAGGTGAATGGCCTGCAGACAGGGATTGGCACAGGTCAAGAGTACACTACCTGAGAGCATGTTTTCCACCTTAGAAAAAGCTTTAATGTTGCACAGCCAGAAACTATGCCCACAGGTCCAATGTGTCTTCTAGGCTGTGAGGTGTTCGTACCTCCAACTGTTCTTACCTCAAGGCAGCTTTTCATTCCAGGAGGTAGATATCCATTATTAACACCTACTGGAGCATTGAACCCAGAGTTAAACACACTAAAAGATAAAGACAGAGTTGGAGCAAGAATTTCTGTAGAAGCCTGAGGTTGCCCGCTAATGACTAACACAGTGATTTGTCCCACAATTTAAATCTGTCCCACTTGTGCTGAAAGACCATCAACTCATGAAACCAGCTCATCTGTGAACCTGCATCTGTATCCCAGTGGGTTAGCAGATATACGGACTCTTGTAGGAAGTTCCTTGATGACGGCTGAGGCTACCAGAGGCTATTCAGCAAAGAGGGCACTGAAATCAGGAGGCCTATCCAATGCCAAGTACAAGAATCTCATGCATATGATAGCCCCTATGAGAGTAGAGTCCTGGTTAGGACTCTCAGAGGTTGCTCCCAAGCTGGATGCAGATAGGTGCAAGAAGCTACAAGAGGTACTAGCTGAGAAATCCACACTGCTAACGTCACCAACGTTAATACCAACGCAGCGTCTCCTCAGAAATAACTGGCTGATACAACCTATGACTATGGACACATGGAGGTGAACAGTGAGCTAACTCAGTTTGAAGTCAGCACAAGCAGAATTATACTCAGCAGCCTCAAATACATTTGAGGACCTGTAGGGAGTAACCACAAACCTGAATTCAGAACAAACTGTTACCCCAGTGGCACTCAATGATACATGTTCCTCGCCAGCAGAGTTCACAAACTAAAGTCAGTCCTCACAACATAAACTCATTGCAATCTGTTATGGAACTGCTGACTATAACACTAGTTCATTTGTAGCCCTCCCACTAAGCTGATTTTTAGTTTTTTTTCTTAAATATGTTGTTATGGTTACGGCCCACTACCACTCTAAACCATACACAGCAAGGGAGGAGCTTATGTGGGATCTACCAGCAAGATATATGTCTAGGGGTTAAAGTCTTGCCAGGGTGTAAAAGAGGTGTGGGATAGCATACATGGAGATGGCTATGATTAATGCTGGGTGAATAACCTCCCTTGCTTTATCTACTACTAAAAATGTGAGCCCCCACTTTGAGTTAACCCTCAAAGATATAACTGGTGAATACTGTGTCCCACAAATGAGACCAATTAGATCTCCGTTATAATCCCACTAAAATAACTTGCACTCTAAGCGATAACCTGGTGTGAATTTACCTCACCACGCATATGAATCAGTTTACCAAAAAATAATGAAATTTATTTAACCCCACGCGGCTATCAGTAGTCAGTAGCATCAATTACACAAACGCACATACCCACACGATAAACAACAAACAATGTGACATAAAAATAAAAGAAAATTCCCGGGTTTTAATACACAAAGACAGTCTGGGGTACCCCTTTGTTGGCGTGCATGTCGAAATGGTAGACAAAATCATGTATTTTTCACTGGACCATTGGACTGTTCACAAGAAGAGTACGGCAGGACATCCACGGCTGAAGTGTCCTTGTCAAAGTCCGAGAAAAATCAATGTCCACTGTAGAAGAGGTGTTACTCCTCAAAATGGCGAGCACACGAACTCTCCCAATTTCGACACCACCGAAAAAAAACCCCACCCAAAACTGTCCCGAAAGGCAAATGGACACCGTTAAAAACGAACAACACACGACTACAACAAATATCTCTCAAAAGTAGCCCTATAAGAAAGCGCATGAAGACTTATTACACCAAAACATGCAAATGATACATTTATATTCGGAACTGGAGTTGAAGTTGACGCCGCTTCTGTCGCTACCCGCCATGTTTTTTTTTTTTTTTTTAATTTATTGACCGTTGGAAATCACCGCGCTGCTTCAGGGGATGCAGTACCCAACAAAGTGAGCTCCGGTTGTATATTGCAAATTTTCGCCAGAGTAGCATATCATCCGGGTAACTGTCGTGTACTGCAAAATTTTTATTTTTCATGTACTGCATACTACTTACTACTTTTACGTCAAGATCAGTATGCGAGTAGTATGTAGTATGCCATTTCGGACACAGCCATTCTCTCTACACTTACTTTTCTCTCGCCGCTCAATCACATTGGCTGTGTCCGAAATGGCATACTAGCGTACTGCATACTGCATACTAGCCTAGTATACACTGCATACTGCGCACTACTCCACACACTAGTATACAGTATGGTACAAGTTATGAGAACTTTCGTGTAGTGTACTACACGTTTGCTATCGGTTGGGCTATCTGTTCTGTTGAAATCGAACAACACACGACAACCACAAATATGTATCAAAAGTAGCCCTATAAGAAAGCGTATGAAGACTTATTACACCAAAATATGCAACTGATACATTTATATTCCGAACTGCAGCTGCAGTTGAAGTTGAAGCTGGTTCTGTCGCTGTCCGCCATGTTTTTAAAATTTTTTGACAGTTGGAAATCACCGCGTTGCTTCATGGGATGCAGTAGTCGGCAAAGTGAGCTCGGGATGTATACTAGAGAGTAGTACATCATCCGGGTAACTGTCGTGTACTGCAAAATTGTTATTTTTCACGTACTGCATACTACTTACTACTTTTACGTCATAATTAGTATGCGAGTAGTATGTAGTATGCCATTTCGGACACAGCCATTCACTTCTCCTCACTCAATTCCTTCTCGAACTCTCTCATTAACTAGACACACCTACGTAAATTATTACAGTCAAACGATAGGCCAGTTTTGACCAATCATGTATCGTTTCCCCATGTTTTAACCAATCATGTATCATTTCCCCATTTTTTCCCAAATGAACTAGTTTTAACTGTGCTATTAACATCGAAATGAGCACTTATGAAATGAAAACCCTTTCAAATTTTAACAGCATTATAGCCATTATGATGAACACATATGAAATGAAAACAGTTGCAAATTTGTCACCTCAAACATTTCAAATTCACTTTTAACGTATTTTGCCATTGTATATAACAGTATACAAGAGTAAAAGCATAATACACTTCCAAGGAGTGCTACACCTTGGTAGTGACTAAAGGTTAGTAAGACTGCTGTAGTGGCTAACTCTCAAGGAGAAGGCTGGAGAACAGCTAGAGAACGAAGTTGGAGAGAAGCAAGCACAGCCATTAGCTCTGACAGTGACAGGTCAAAGGGCTGTACAACAGCAAGCAAGTGCTGAAGTAATCCATCCAGTACTATAAAATTCAGTCATATTGTAGACCATTCATATTAATGTACTAACAACATATATAACTAACTACTTGCATATCTTGGCAACAAGACAAAAAGGAACTGATATCAAGGTAGGAATGAAATAGAACAAGTGACTGTAAATTTTTAATGTGCAAGGCTTTGGGCTTTCAGGGTTTTCTTCAGCGTGAGGAGAGAAATGAGAGGAGGTGTGACACTGTGGAGAACCTCAGGAGAAGAAACTGCTCTGAAGTAATTAACCCAAAGCCTGGTGCCTACAAACTCAGGGACAAAGAGCTGGAAAGTCGTCAAGGTAGCGTGGTTCAGCTGCGACCACAGGAAACTCACCTCAGGCTAAGAGTTGGTATGCTTTTACTTTTTACATTTCGACAATTTTAGCAGTATTAACATCAGAACAATTTGGCTTTCAGTTAACCAGTGGTACGTCAATAAAGAGCCAAAACCTAAGGCATTTTTAGTTTTTATTGTTTTATGGTTTGCACAATTTAATTTGCAACAAGGCATTTACACAACAAATACCTCTCAAATGTCTTCACACCATCAAGACATTTCAAAACCTTCATCTTACCATGACCACTCACTGCTGTCCTCAATGCCAAAATATGGATTTTTCAACAAGTGGAGAAACAACAGTTAGTGTTAATCAAATTATTACTCAGATACAGTAAATGTACACATCACAAACCAGGCTGATTTTTATGAAAATTACAATACACAACACACAAACTGCAGCAGTGATTACTTTAAATTCACAGGCGTACTCATCTGTAAAAACCTATTAGAGGTTATTTTTAATCAATGCTCTTTGCAATGCTCTATTCTACACTTATCAGTGTGGGCATAGAAAAAATATACTGGAATCCTTTACATGATGAGTATTTTAAATAAATATAAAACAGCACAATGAGTGTTCTGTGCTACCACAATGGATCCTGTGTTTTGTTTTTGTCATGTTAAGTGTTGTTTTCTTGCCTCACATTTTTCAAGTCATGTCTCTGTGGATCAATACCCCCCCCCCATTCTCTTCAAAGGGAAGCCACAAACATTTAAAGTAGTGTTCAAAAGAGCTGAGGGCTACCCCATTGACCTGTACTATCTCATGGACCTCTCCTACTCAATGAAAGACGATCTGGAGAAAGTGAAGACCTTAGGTTGGCAGATTGTAGTCACCATGAAAAATGTCACCAACGCTGTCAGAATTGGTGAGTACACAGACCCGAGCATGAACTCTTGTGAGCAAAAACCTCTTTTCTCATCACATGTTACAAAATGGTGAACCTGATAGAAATTTGAAACTTGGCCTGTTCTGTAAATGTTCTACAGCATGTCCATTTAAGCATTAGGTGTCACAGCCTGCACCTCCATTTTGGACCTTTGTTTTGTTCTGTCTTTGTGCTCCTGTTCTGTCTGTCTCCGCCCCTCACCTGTTCCTGTTTGTCCCAATTATTAACCTCGTTAATTTGTACCAATCATGTTTTGCCCTGTTTAGTTCTCCCTCTGTATTTAAGCCCTTGTTTGCCTTGTCCTTGGTCTATTGTTATTTGTGTTTATACACACACTGTTTCGCTGCACCTTTTGTTACTGGTTTTTCGTTCCTGTTTGCGCCTGTATTTTAATCATCATTTTGTAAGTAAAGTCCTCCGTTCTGTCACGCTGGTGGTGTGGTGCAGGACCCAAGTGCAAGACACGATGATGGAAGTGACAGAACAGAGGGCTTTACTTACAAAATGATGATTAAAATACAGGTGCAAACAGGAACGAAAAACCAGTAACAAAAGGTGCAGCGAAACAGTGTGTGTATAAACACAAATAACAATAGACCAAGGACAAGGCAAACAAGGGCTTAAATACAGAGGGAGAACTAAACAGGGCAAAACATGATTGGTACAAATTAACGAGGTTAATAATTGGGACAAACAGGAACAGGTGAGGGGCGGAGACAGACAGAACAGGAGCACAAAGACAGAACAAAACAAAAGTCCAAAATGGAGGTGCAGGCTGTGACATTAGGTTACTAGATGGGTGTTTAACTGAACATGTTTGAAACTCTTGTAATGACCTCTCGTCTAGGTTTTGGGTCCTTTGTGGAAAAGGTCACGGATCCCTTTGTTGACATGACCCCGTCCAAGCTGGCCCATCCCTGTGTTCGCAAAAGTCTGCCCTGCCAGCCTTCATTTAGCTTCCAAAATGTTTTAAAGCTCACTGACAATGTGGAGGAATTTGAGAAGAGGGTTAGCAAGCAAAATATCTCAAGCAACCTGGACAACGCAGAATCGGGCTTGGATGCTGTGATGCAGATTGCAGTTTGCCAGGTGCTTCAAGGGGCAGGGAGACCTCTTCTGTTTTTGTCATTGTTTCATAAAAACTAAACAATCTTAAGTATATAGACTTAAGCTTGGTCCAGTGAGTTTTGTATTAAATACCATTTTAGTATAAAATCTTAACAAACACTTGCATTCTGTCACCTCAAATACGTCACAGTTGGCATGTTGGCACGCAAATATCAAAATCTGATGATTTCTCTAGCATGCAATTGGTTGGAATGATGTAACACGCCTCCTAGTCTACACTTCTGATGGTCCATATCATCTTGCTGGGGATGGGAAGATTGCAGGCATATACTTACCAAATGATGGAAAGTGCCACCTCAGCAGAGATGGATTTTATGAGAAGGACACATTGTATGTAAGTGAGACTATGCATTCTCCATACAATACCATTACATATTCTGTATACATATAGGAATGTTACGAATTCTAGAACAACAAGTGCCCTTTGTTCTCCTTACTTTTATACACATTAGGACTACCCGTCTGTTGGACATCTTTCTGAGGTTCTGTCTGCCAATAACATTAAACTGATCTTCGCAGTCACAAAGAACTCTTTAGAAAAATATCAGGTGAGCTGTATCATGATGCATATCATTTTTTCTGTGAGGTGAGCCTGCATACACATCTTTTGTCCAGTCTCCTCCACGTGTCGTTTTCTCTTTTAGGAGCTAAGTAAACTCATTCCCCAGTCCGTGGTGGGTGTCCTGGCAGAAGATTCCGGCAATGTTGTTCAGCTGATCTCAGATGCTTACGCTGTGAGTGGGTGGGATGACTTAATTATATAATAATGATTTTTATTATTGACTGTGTTTTAACTGCTTGAAGTTGTGTGAATCATTTGAATAAGTTCTCACATTAGTTGATAGGTCAGTATTAGCCCAGGATGTGAAAGAACCCCTATGAAATCCATGAATATCCACAGAATTTGACATCCACTCTGATACTGGAGCATCGCAATGCCCCAGCTGGTGTACACATCTCCTATAACACACAGTGCAGTGATGGCACACACAGTCGGGGCCAGAAACGTGGAGAGTGCACAAAAGTGGGCATCAATGAGCAGGTATAGAGTGCGCATTCGGGTACTCAACAAAGACCATAAAATTACATTCATAACATCAAGCCATATATTTGTACAGCCTAACCAAAATTAAAACAGCCAAGGTCGTTTTTATCAACGTCTTTGCAAAACCTTGACAGCTCTTTTGTTTTTAAGGTGAATTTCACAGTGACTGTGACCAGTATGGGATGTCTTCCCAGAAATGAATCATTCATTATAAAAGTGCAAGGCCTCAACGAGGAACTCCTCGTGACCTTGGAGACACTTTGCGATTGCGTATGCAATGACACAGAGGAGCAATCATCTGATTGCAATGGCAAAGGGACGTTCACATGTGGAGTCTGCAGGCATGTTCTCATGTAAACCTTAAACTACTTTCACACTACATATCAGTCAACAAAAACTGACAACAGACTACAAAAACAGATTTTCTGTTACAATTAGGTGTTACAACTTGGGGTATGGAACAGTAAGCGCAACTTACCATCGTCAACAAATGTACTGACAAAAATGAGCCTGAAAGACCTGTTTTCAGGAACATGATACATTTCACCTGTGCCAACAAGCTGAAACAGTGAGGTGTGTTTTTTTTTTTTTTTTTAATTATCTTTCATTTTTCATATAGCTGTGACGAAGGGTACACTGGGAAGACCTGTGAGTGTGAAAGGAAGCAGAATACTCACTCAATACTAGCCCTGGAAGAGATGTGTATACACCCCAACAGCACACTGGCATGCAGTGGGCGTGGCACCTGCCTATGTGGTCACTGCACCTGTGGAGCACATCACAGAGGCCAGTACTGTCAGTGTGATGACCTTAGCTGCAATCGCCATAACAACCTACTCTGTGGTGGTAAGGCAGTCAGTTTATCCTGGGAACTGTGTATTGATGCCACCAGGAACTTTTATGATTAATTATGGTGGATACATAAATGGATGCTTTATTCTAATGATGTTATTTGTTTAATCAGTGAACATAATCTGTCTGTGTATGTACGGTGTATGTATACATGCAGGTAACGGGAAATGTGACTGTGGTATGTGTGAGTGTTTCTCTAATTACTCCGGTTCTGCTTGTGAGTGTTCCACTCTCACTGATCAGTGCCAGACGGGAAACGGTGGGATATGCAGTCACCATGGACAGTGTGAATGCAATCAGTGCAAATGCCATCCGGGTTTCTCTGGAAAGTATTGTACAGAGTTGCAAAATCGCTGTCAAAAGTACACGTGAGTCCAAACCAAAAACCTTTGTTTTAGCAGACCGTACCACTTATGTTTCAAGTCTCTGTATTATTTTGAAGTTTACAACTTTCTTTCGGCTGTGTCTCCCTACCAGGGCCTGTGTACGTTGCATGATGTCAGCCAGGAGGGCAGAAGTGGCCTGTAACCAAACTTGCGGCTCTGTCAAATTTATCCATTTTCCTGAGTTCCTTTCGTTCTCATGTCATTATGAAAAGATACTTTTTGATGTGGAGCTGGACGAACGAAACGGGACTATTTTTATCTTCTATACAGAGAAGCCTAGTGAGTTCCTGCATAAATTTATTGTGCCAGTTTCATTACATTACATTTATTTGGTTGACGCTTTTATCAAAAGCAACTTAGGAGTTGGGAATCAATTCAAGCTCCAGTATAGTGAGAGACCTGTGAGTAAGCACTAAGTATTATATCAGTTTCACCTTAAGTGGAACTTTTAGCTAACCAATTCTTTGAAAACTCTTCTTACTCTCTGGAATTAGCACTAGTGTTGCTAATGTGTACCACGCTGCACATTCCAACTCTCTGTTTACTTTCCCCAATATTTGACCTGCTGAAAACTTTGTGGGTGAAATTCTCAGCCTGGGCCAAATGAGTCCCAACGCCACACGATACCTGTTCTGAGACAAAACAATAGGAGTCTAACAGTGAGTCAGATGCAGTGTAAGTTTATGGTATAGTTCAAAATGCATACAACAAACTGAGTCAGGTCCCGGGGAGTGACTGACACCTTCTCACAAAGCACCGGTTTTTATCCACGTTTTCTCAAAAAAAAAGATACACATTACTTTGTCTCTTTGTCTGCGGAACACCTCTGCCAGCCCATCTTCACAGATTCCTCTCATCGCTGGTTTATGTCACTTTATTATTGTTTAGTTCCTTTAGGTTTACCATACGTCGCCACCAATATTTACTGCCCTGCTAAGTGGTGGAGCAAGATATATCACAAACCTGGAGTATTTCACCATCTCCATATATTACGACTGACCACAACACTCTGGCAGAGGCGCCGTTCTTTTCCCATATATTATGACTGACCACAACACTCTGGCAGAGGCGCCGACCTTATCTCGCATGCTGTCCCCTAAAGGGCCACACAGTTCTCTTCTTTCTGAACAAAGACAACTTGATGTTTCTTGCAATACAAAGGATTGTATAGTTATATAGCTGTTAATATAAACGATTACATTGATTCACCCTTATAATAATGAATACATTATTGATACATTGTTTATCATGGTTACTACAGTGGTTATCTTAAAGGAGAGTAATTTTTCTCCAACAACTTGACCAATGAAATTGGCCACATCTGTGACATGACACCAGTAAATTTTGTTCAGGTTGGACCACTAAGTGTAGCATGGTTGACAGATAGAACTAGCAATATTCATTCCTGCTAATAATGCTAATTTTTAAAAATAAATATTGAACGTTAACTTTGTCACAAAACCCATTACTGTATAACTCCTTACATTTCTTCTTTACAGGCACCATGTTTGTAACTTTGGTGATCCTTTGCAGTGGCACAGTAAGCACTGTCGTTATGGGCGTTGTTCTGATCCTAGTATATCGGCTGCTCCTTGAGATCTACAGGTCCTGCTGATTGACATTGACTACCTTACATGGCCTCGCGGAATATGTTTCTGGGAAATGTATGGATAGAAATGTACCTTGTCTTGTTCATGTCATGTTAATGTAAACACTGGGTGTGCATTTTCAACTATTCTGAGATCATTACACATGTATTCAATGTGCATATATGTGCGTATAATGGCAAATGTATACTTGCATGGTGCATAAAGGATCAAACCTCTGTGTCTGCTTCTTCTCCCGTCATTTCTTGTTCTGTTACAGTCTAGTTTGACTCTGCAGCCTCTACCTCAGTTAACAGTGCTGTGAATACGGAGGCATCAAAGCCAAAGGGAGTTATTAGCAGCCTCTAGTGGTATATTTTTGTAAGAACAACATGCTTAAAACTAGAGATGCATTTCCGCCAGAAAATGTGAATGTGACTGTGCTGCAGCATCAGTTTTTGTTTCATACTGTAGCTTTTGCTAGCTATGTGAAGATGTTGACCCATGAAAAGAAGGTTTGAGCTTGCTACTTCCTGTTTGATGAGGCCTATGGCAGTGTTTCTCTAAGTACTAAAAGTAGGCCTTCTTGGGTGTGCCGCGCGGTTACAGGTTTGTGTGTGTAGCATATGTAGACTATTATGTTACATATGATAACTTCATTACATTTGTAATTAACTTTCATGACCTTAGCCTGGTTAATACTTGTGTAACTTTACAAATATCATAGTTCATCAAGTGGGTTGGACATATTTAGCGTTTTGTGGTGTAGGTGGAAGTGTGAGGGATTTGTTAACTTGAAATCGTAGGCTTCATAACACATATTTGCCACTTGAGCAAGGACACTGCAGGGACAATATGGAAGTACCACTACCAGTGCCTTTTGCTTTTTATGTTTTTTGGGGAAAAGCAAAACCTCCATTAGCAACAACATGTAATGTGACGTTTTGAAATGATGTAATGGTGTTGAAGATGTTCTGTAAATGACCAAATGATGTGGGTGGCTAGAACAAGCAGTAAGCTGTTGAATTTCTGAGTGTTGAATGTATTATTATTTTGTAAGAACTACTATGTACATGCTGCTGCAATGAAGGAAAACACAACCCCCTGTAGTGTTAGAAGAACATACTATGTAAGGTTTAGAAGAAATGATAGGATATGGAAATACACCAAGTTTGAAAGTAGTTTATTGTTTTGCTTTGGGGGTTTTTTGTGTGCGTTTCGCTTTAAGAGTACTGAGTTTGTACACAGAATTATTGTTTAATTTGCAACTTATTTTAATTATTTTGCAACTGTCTGCTAATGTTTTAACCAGAATCCAGGCAACACGGTGAACACTACATCCATGGTTCTTGTCTTTGTCACCTATTTGGCAGACCAAAGTACTTTCTACAATACCTCTAATACAGAATGCAACATAAATAATTGGGATAACAAATATGTAAGTTGATGTGAACAGAACACAATTGTTATGGTCTGCTACTGGTTTAACAAGGATCCAGGCACTGTAGTAAAAAAAACAACAACAAAAAAAAAACTGCACCCATGGTCCTTGTCTCTGTCACCAGTTAGTTAGATCAAAGTACTAAACTTCTGAGGAATTATTGTTACACATACAGCTGTTTAAAGGTACAGATGCTCCTCAACTTGTATGTAACCCCATCTTAAGTTGTAAATATCGTTGAAAATGATTTAATACATCTAAGCAACTGAACATCATAGCTTAGCCTAATCTATCATAAACATGCTTAGAGCACTTACATTAGCCTACAGTTGGGCAAAATCATCTAATACAAAGCCTATTTTATAATAAAGTGTTGAATATCTTATGTAATTTATGGAATACTGCACTTAAAGTGAAAAACAGATTGGAATGCGAAAACACAAAAAAAAAAAAAATCCAAAAAACACTGGCAACACAGTATACTGTAGAGTATTGTTTGTTTACCCTTGTGATCGCATGGCCCACTGGGAGCTGCAGCTCGCTGTTGCTGCCCAGGATCACAAAGTTCACAGTTTCTCCTTGTTATTTTTTGATGGCTTCAATGATCTCTGGTCTCCTCATTTTCGCAGCACTGAATGTGCAGAAAAATGTAGGCAATCCTAATTGCCTTAAACAGGCGAAGAGGTCTTTCAATGTTTTTTCCCCAGAAAGTGGGCATTCCTCTTAAGAGTTGCACGAATCTTGTGGCCTCCCCATGTTGAACAAGTTTCTGCACCTCATGCTGGTGTTTTAACAATTGTGTTGTCATCCCGCGTCCATCCTTGGTGTACGTTTTGCCTTTGCACACCTGAATGGACATACTTGACATGGCAGGTGCCTCTCTGAGACAAACTGGTCAAAGAAAATGTAGTTCATGTCCACGTATCACATGCTGTTGACCCATTGGAAGTGAAATTATCTTTGTAAAAGGTATAAACTTTGCAATGATGTGTCTCTCCAGTACATTCAGCCCTTGCAGTTCATCAGGTATGGGGTCAAGTGCAAGGTTATTTGCAACTGCAATAGCTGACAGGCGACCAAACTTCGGGTTTTCACGACAGCTATGGCAAATCCACTCTTTTTTCCTCTCAGGCATTATGCACTCACCCTGTTCTATACACCTGTCTTTGCAAATGTGGACAAAAGTCCCTGTTAAGCACATGGATGCAAGTTCAGGGTCTTTTGAATAGTTTGATGACTCACATAGCCTCACCTGGTTGGGAAACAAACATCTATGGCAGATGGTACAAATATATATTGGTCCTCTCAACCTTAAAGCAGGGTCATCCCCACATCGGGTTGTGTTGGCAGCCATCTTTTGAGATGCATGCAGCCTGTATCTTTTTGTTTCAGTGTCTCTATTCCCCTGTGCATTGTCCAACTCTTTACAGTTTTGTTTTTCATTTAGTGACTGTTGATACCTTTGCAATATGTGTAGTCTCTTCAGTTTGTTAAAAGCTCTTTTCATTTTGCCAGCAGCTCTTTTTCTTCTAATTTTGTTGAGCTTCATGGATACCTTAGGTAGAAAAGAGGTGTGCTGTCGCACACTACCCTTTTCACTCTGAAATGCACTTAGTTCCGTGTTGAATTCTTCAGATGTTACTTTTATCAAACTAACTGGTAAAAGATTATACTGTTTATCTGCATCAATGTGCAATGAACCATGCAAGAGCTGAACCAAGCGATTTGCCAGATGAGTCACAGAGTGGAAAGTAACCATCACAGCTTTCCCGTTTTCCTCATAGCATGCTCCACTGGCATTGCGAGAATGTGGGTCAAAAAATCCGTAGCGGCCATGCCTGTCCTGGAAAATGGTTATGCACAAAGCACCAACAATTAACAAGGCCTGTGAAAATGCAGTTCCAAGACCTTTTAGTCGAAGTGAGAGATTCAAGTAATTTTCCAAGCCTTCAGGTGCATCTTGCAGTAACAGTCCATGCACTGGGTTGGACTTCATGATAATGTAACAGCCTCTGTCAGTCTCAACAGTATCAGGTACATCATCAAAATTCAAATGCCTACTGACAAATCTCTTTCTTAGCTCCAATCTGTGCCTTATTTGACAGTACAATTGGTCTCCTATTCTCAAAACATAGTCTAAATTTTCTTGAACCATTTGATCACTCTCAAGCAGGTGGGCTAGAAACATCAGTGAATTGGCTAGACATTGGCTTCCTCTGCTGTATTCTGAAAACCTCTGATCAGATTGGCTGTATGAAGCTCTCACTGAAATCTCATTTGCCTCCTCAAACGATGTACAGTCACTACTGACAGTTGTCTCGTTACCATCAACCAACATGTCGTCTCTGTATGAAGGTTCTCTATGCAATTTCCACTGCTCCTTTTTTGCACAGGACTTTCTGTTCTTTCGAGGCATTTTGATTGACAGAACTTAAACTGTGAATTCAAGTCGCAGTCTCAAAAAAAGATGACTTAAATATGGATAGAACTTACCAACTTTCTTACCGTGTTAACAGGCAGCTTACAGTCTGGACAGGTACACAGTAAATGAGTTTGCAGTAAGGTTAAGACTCACCAATATGCCTCTCGCAGTACCAGCCTGAAATCTGTAAATGAGAATAAATGAGTTAGAATTCTACACTTAAATGTTAGGCAATGGTTTTGTCACTTGATATTTGCAACAAATTACTAGTTTAGCACGGCAACAACATATGCAGTTTAGCTACAAGTGTACAGTGAAATTTCTAGGGGTGACCACAAATAGTCGACTATTCAACGATTCAATCTAGGGGGCCTTATTCGACTGCCAACCTCACAGTCGAATCATTGCAAAATGTGATTGTGAAACAAGGATAATTTCATTCCGGCTATATGGAGGCACTGAATATAAAGGTGACTCGGACTAGGGCTGTCACTTTAACAAAAAATCCTGTTTGGTATTCGGAGCAGAAACGTAGACGAGTTTGAATATGCGTGTCAAAAATGTGTCAAATTCCAAGGCTAAATATATAGGCCAATCCAGTGGCAACTGGCAAGTAATTCGCTTACACCCTCTCCAGTTTGTGTGGAGAAGAGGGCATCAGGGGATAAGCATACAGAGACAGCAATGTTTCAGGGCAATTTCTTAGTGAAAAGTGCAGTGTAAAATACGACATTTTCAGTGTACATTTTCAAAAACAATTAGCAGAGTAAACTACTTAAAAAAACTAAAGTAATAATAATGATAATCCACCTGGCTGCAAATTGGGCTTCATACTGTCATAACATTAGTAAACTAGATATGATTAACAAGTATAAAAACTAAACTGTGGATCGGATAACTGCTAGTCTACAATGAAGCTAGCCTACATTTATAAATACAATTTGTTCACAAAGCTCCAACAAACTATTCATCAGGAATACTAACATTGTGTTAGCTATTTTCAAAAAAGATTATCTGAAATTTAAAATTGCCTTTGGCCTACTTACAATTCAAAAACCAAAGTGTTTACATATTGAACTCCTAAGATTATTTGGAGTTCTAATCACTCTTTCTGGACAATATTGTCCTCGATTTCACAGAATGCTACCAGGCCTGCGTTTAGGACTATTTCCAGTTCTTGATCAAATTGGGTTATTTGAGCTTTTGTAATTCTTGCCACACTTTCCAAATTCTTTTGTTTGTTTGTTTTTTAATGATCTAATTATTTCTTTATTTTAATCAAATAAATAAATACATTTTAAATAGGCCTACATATTTTAATTATCGAATTTATCCGTTCATTTTCGAAACAGGTGTTGGTAGGCAAATTCGAATTCAGTTTCGATATTCGAATTTAATATGACAGCCCTACTTGGGACTGTGACGTTCTCTGGGACAAAATGATGATGTTGTCGTCTCTGGCTCTCTCTCTTTCTCACATTTGTTTTTCTTCTGACTTGCAAGGGAGCAGGGGACATATGAACATAAAAGTGCTATTTGAACATAAAATAGGAAGTCAAATACAGGCTCAGAACAGCGCAGAATTCCATGATATGCCTAAACAAGCTACTCCGATTTAATTAAAAATAAATAGATGAACAGAAACAAAATAGATAAACATAAATTAACAATAATGACCGAACATGCATTCCTGGTAACTCATTAAAATACCTTAGGAACATTAGCAAGGGTGAGTGGGGGCAATGAACTACAGATGTGTAAGTCATGCTACCAACTCATGGACATGGCGGCAAGCTCGCAGTTGTCTGCACTTACTTATTTGTTATTTATTAGGTTTATCCCATTCTATTTAATCCAAACTGTTGTTGTACATTTTATTCTACTCTGTGTTGACATTGTTCTGCACTTCATCGCATTAAGTGTTCATTTTAAGTTAACGTTAAGGAATCATTTAACGAATAATGTTTATTCATTATTCATTATGTTACGGTTCGTTTTGTTGGTGTGACCGCTGTTTTCCGAACTCTAGAAAACGGTGGCCTGGGGTACGTTTCACTTGAACTCGAGTGAGGTTCGCATTGGTGTGAAAGCTAACCGATCCAAAACTAGGAAGTAAAAGGTATCGATGACGTGTGTAATTCGTTTTATTAATTAACAGGCAATTTTCAAAAACGCTAAGAATCTTAAAAATAGTGACTAGAGGACGGTTACGTGGAAATTCACGCTTGTCGCATCTAAAAACTATCCAGGAAATAACTGCGAGCAGCCACACTGTTCGCTCACCTTGGAGGTATGCGTGTAGGCCTATGCTCTGCAACCAAAGCTGCAAATTAATTTCGCATTGCCGTCTGTCTCCGCAAAAACCTCCTTATCCAACCAGCTCGCATCACTCTCAGACAGCGGGACGCATTTATGGCATAGAAGTGAAAATACCGAACACGGTTATTTTGGTGCTGACACCATATTAAAAAAAGATGAATATGAAAAATATAATTTGGCTTTCCATTTTGCATAGTTGCTTAGCGACATTGGTAAGTAAAAGTTGCACGTTCCTTATGTGTGGATGACCTAAACGGACCAGGGTTCGCAACCAAAAAAATGTAATGTGAAAGCAGACCAGTGGGGGGAGGGTGGGTCGCACTCGGGTACAGACCAGCAAAACGGACCAAGTGTGAAAATAGCCTTAGTTCCTTGTTTCCAAAGATCCGCTAACTAGGCCTTATTGGATACTGGAATGGTGCATCAGAGAATTTCTAAACAGGAGAGAACTCCCACTCACAGAACTTCCTGTTTTACAAGGGGTGCTGTGTAAGTCCAGAATGAATGGGGGCCTATGGAGCTGGGCCCCATAAAATGTAACTTTCATGTGGTAAACAATTTTTTCTTGCAATTTTCATTGTGTTTTCGAAATTAAGGGGTTGAGACAATAGATGTAGTTCCATTTACATTTTTTACGGTTTTCAATTGTGCGCTGGCTGGCACAATTCATTTTGCTCAGTTTTTCCTGCCAGCATGGCAGTGGCTGTGTCCGAAATGGCATACTACATACTACTCGCATACTAATTATGACGTAAAAGTAGTAAGTAGTATGCAGTACGTGAAAAATAAAAATTTTGCAGTACACGACAGTTACCCGGATGATGTACTACACTGGCGAAAATTTCTAGTATACATCCCGAGCTCACTTTGCCGACTACTGCATCCCATGAAGCAACGCGGTGATTTCCAACTGTCAAAAAATTTTAAAAACATGGCGGACAACGACAGAACCAGCTTCAACTTCAACTGCAGCTGCAGTTGCGAATCTAAATGTATCAGTTGCATATTTTGGTGTAATAAATCTTCATATGCTTTCTTATACGGCTACTTTTGATACATATTTGTGGTTGTCGTGTGTTGTTCGATTTTAACAGAACAGATAGCCCAACCGATAGCAAACGTGTAGTACACTACACGAAAGTTGTCATAATTGCGTACCATACTGTATACTAGTGTGTGGAGTAGTGCGCAGTATGCAGTGTATACTAGGCTAATATGTAGTATGTAGTATGTAGTACGGTAGTATGCCATTTCGGACACAGCCAGAGTTTTGATTTCGACCGTTCAATGCCGAATTTCGTGATGTCAACTACCGGATCTCTATAGGAAGTGGACAGGCTCTATGTAGATGGGCTCGAGGTATACCCAATCAATCGACAGAGCGACCCAAAACATGAGTTAAGTCTTCGGGTAGAATCATGTGTTTTGCTGCATGAGCCATGGAATGCGAGCAAAGCCACGAGTTCGAGTAGACTCGTCTACTGCACGAGCCACTGAACTCGAGCTTTCGAGCTGTCCGAGTTCGAACTCAGGTTTCCGAACTCGAGCTTCCTGGCTACGGAGCTGCAGGGGGCTGATGGCCGAGACACTACAGCGGTTTAATTAAATCCAGATGCTTTTGTTTGTAATACAGAGATTAAAAACAACTACTTCACTGGGGTGAATGCAAACACTTGTCAATTTACTAAGATAATTAGTCTTAAGAGGCGGACATTACTGCGACCTATTTTTGGGGTGCATCAGTCCACACTTTCTTGCTGTTTGTTTATTGTTATTAGCCCATTGTTGTGCGAACTGCATAGTGATACCAAAGGTTTCCGACCGACTGCATGCAGCTGAATTAGAAAAAAAGAACGACTTTAAAAAAAAGAAAAGAAAAGAACGACTCAGTTGTGCTCGTGAACCGGTACTAGCGACTCAAAAAGAACGACTCGTTCGCGAACTGCACAGCACGGACTCGTAGCCTTTTCCCAGAAGCAGTTACAGTTACCATCTTGTATACCTAGCGAAAAGACTAATGTAATTATGTCCTTTTAATTAGGTATTTATTTCGGTCGTCATGAAATGTAAGGCAATGGTTTGTCACTCGATATTCCCAACGAATTACTAGTTTAGCACGGCAACAACACAAGCAGTTTAGCTACAAGAGAACTGCGAGAAAGAATAACTAGTTTAACAAGGCAACAACACAAACAGTTTAACCACAACAGTACTGCGAGATTTCTTCTGTTAGTTAACCCAAATTGTCTTGACTCACTTGAAACGCAAAGCTGAAGATTAGATGAAATCTGGTCGAATCTCAATTGTAGGAATACGCGTTACGTTTCCAGCTTGAGTGTAGTCACTAAAGTGGCCTGGATCAAATGTAGTGAAACATGGCATCCGCGCAAAAAAGCACCAAGGGGGAGGGGAATGGGGAGGGGCGCCTTTCCAGACACGTTAAAGTAGAAAATGTGTGTGCTCACAAACCAAAACAGTGACCTACAAATAAGATTTCATAACTGGCTAGTGCTGTCAGTCTAAATATGATCAGCTGTCTAACTTAGCTTACGGAGCTTTGTTAACGTTTCCATGTGACTTTATACGGTGTGACTCATGTACTAGCCATCTTCCATCGCTTCGCGGAGCAAAAGACCATTGAATCCAAGTATCGACTGCCGCTGTGTACTAACCGTCGGCGTACCACTAGAGGCGCGTAAAACTTTCTCCATTCATTCTGCCACTTGAAACAAGGGCCCTTGTTACACTTGGTTTTAAAATGCGTCTTAGGCGATCGGATCACAGTGAACAGCCGAGACACATTGTCGTTAAAACCAGTGTCTATCATGCGTTTCCAAGGTGTGCAACTTACAACTTGTGCTCGGATTCCGTTAAGGCCAATTTATACCTCTGTGTCGAATCTCTGCGTAGCCGCGTACCCTACGACGGCAGCTCCCCAGAAATGTCGCGGCGACGCGCGTCGAAGCAGACCGCAACAACTGTGATTGGTCCGCATGGTAGCATCACCCTCCTTTTGCCTCAATCGGTTCAGTGGTCGTACACTCTATCTCCTCCGACGTCTTCTCTCTTTTCTGCGTTGCAGAAATTTTAGTAAAAGTAACCGTTGTTCAACATTTATTAGCTCCAAGTCTAACATGATCCGCTCAGTTTCAGTCGCCATTGCAAATTTTTGGCAAAATAACGAACTGTGCGCTCATTATTTTGAGAGCTCCGTTTGTCTGCCCCCCAAAGTTTAGTAACTATTCCTTCTTTTAAACGAAAAACTAGTTTTACAGATATTGCTGTGCAAAGACTGAATTGCGACTTTTTATTTAACTTTATTCATTGTTTGTAATGCACGAAGAAAATCAACACAGTGGCATAGAAACCCCACCGCAAACTAGTGTTTTGGCGATGTAAGCAGAGCGACGAAGACACACCAACGCCGAAGTATAAATGCTCACAACGGCGGAGGCCACTCACACAGAGCCTACGCTGAAGTATAAATCAGCCTTTACTGCTACGTCACTTTCGCTAGAAGGTTAATACGTTACGTTAGCATTTACACTACAAAAGATATGTGGTCAAATGCGTCCTAGACCACCTGATAAGGTGGTTTGAGTGATCGGATCTCAATGCGTCTTGGTGGTCGTTAACACCTGTATTTAGCGCTGTCCACCTGTGTTCCGATAACCGAAGGCGCATTTTAAAACCAAATGTAAACAGGGCCTAAAAATCAAGTCACATCGTATGTCATAATAATGAGAAAGCTTCTTATAATTATTAGTATCTCATTATTATGAGATAGTAAGTCATTATTAGAAGTTGAGTTGTACTTAAGAGATAGTAAGTCATAATTATGAGATGCGTTCTATGAGATAGTAAGTAATACTATCTCATAATACCATATGGCTTCATTCTCCTAGCAAAAAAAGCCGCAGGCCTCTTCTATTACAAGGTTTACTACTTGATCTGAGTTAACAAAGTCTGAGTTTTCTCAAAACCTGCTTTCTGGAATACCCCCCTGGTATATTAAATTATGATCTCATACCTACTCTTCTTCATTTGATTGCTCTATGAAGTAATACATAGAATAAAATTTAAGTTACTCCATAGAGGAAGCAAAAGAATCAGATAAGTATCAGATATCAGTATCTTAATAAATGAACGCTGGTGGTCTCCTTTTCATAGCTCCCCTGCTTGACTTCATAACTGTTTCTCAGACTGCAACCTGTCAATCTACAGAAGTGCCTCTACGTTCAGTATCGCTCTTTGGATAACAAGAAAGCATACTTGAGGACATTCATAACATTGCACCACATTTCCATTCAGCTCTATTCCTTCACAATAAAAGAGACTCCTACACTGAGGAATATCACAAGATTCAAGTTACTGAAATTGTACCATTGCACGTTAGGTAATATTTCTTGAGACAAGCATATTTAGGAAACATATTTGTCAAACAATCATATTTTGGAAACTTTTTTCGTCAAGAAAGAAAACTTTAAGGTGCAAGACACCGGAAACTTACACCGGAAGCTGAATAGATCAACTTCAGAGGGCACCAAGAGGTCGCGGTGGAAGTTGGGACGGTGGCGGACTGTATTAATGTCTGCCTACTCTTAGGAAAGGTGCGTGTCCCCTGTGTCCGCTTCGGTCGCCCGGTTAGGAATGCGCTGTAAAGCATTGACGGTTAAAAAATTGTTAGGAAGATTCGGTAGAAGCTAAACTATTACTCTCTGTTTCGCTTTGATGTCATTCAAATCAGTGGCATCTTCTCGTTCGAGTTTGCTCCATTATTTGTCGATGCACGATAGCTAGCTAGCTAGCTATACCGCTAGCCAAGTCGGTGGCTAGCCAGCTTACATTAGTAGCTAGTCAGCTACCAGCTACCGTATCTGTTAGGTTCAGATAGATAGTCTTATAGATAGCTAAGAACAGAACGTCGGTCTATTGGTGCCATCATTCGTTAAATATCGAAGAAGGGGTGACACGTGGGGGCCGGGAGAGAACGACGGAGGAGAAGTGAGCCAGGAGCGGCCGATGAGTTCAGATCAGGGTGGAGAGCCGCAGCTGCAGGAGGAGGTTGAGCCGGGATCGAAAACCCGTGGGGAGGACGAGACCGCACTGGGGACCGGGGCAAACTCAGGCGGCATGGTAAGTCGGGCCCAGTCGTTTAGTACCATATCAGTAACCCCCTCCCTTCCCAACATCCATCATGATAGTCAGTCACTGGCCATTGCCCTTCTTAAAAATAGGGTCGTGGAAGGGAACTGTAGCGTGTTAGCTATATAAGGCCAGAGCTGATATTCAAGTCAGCTACCTAGCATTGACATGCTGAATGACATGTTGGCCCTAAACTGTTAAGCTAACTGTTTTAGCTGGCTAGTTAAGTTTGTGGTAGCGAGCACCTAACGTTTGCTTGTTGACTACCTTGTTGACTTCGTCCGATCTGTTTTACGGAGACGCAAATGAATTGCATATTTTGCCGGATGGCCAACGTTGTAGTCATTAACGTTTTTATTTTTCCGCGGGCTATCGTTACCATGTAACCTGGCGAGCTTCCTTAGATGTCAGCAAACCTGTTGTCACAGCCAGCTGGACAACTGGTTATGTTAACTCACTAAATCGTTAGCTACCGAGCTATTTAATCTGAGGCTGTTAATTATGAAAACGGTGAATAATCAGGTGGTAGGATTGGGCATGTATGGTCGATCGGGCACTCCATGTGAAAATCAGTAAGAGCAGTCAAATTTTTTTTCTTATGAAAGCCGCATGCACCGGCGTGTAGCTCATCCAACAATTTGTCATGCTACAGCTAATGCAGATATGAGCGGCCTACATGCTGCCATTTGGAAAAGCTTATCGAATCAGTCATATGATACCAGCTCTGTTCTCAAGAACTCAACAACCCCCCGGCCCATATAGCTATCCATACATTACCGACACAAGCATCCTTAACATCAAAATTTAATTGCGTGAACATGTAGTGCCTTGTTTAAGGGACAGCAATGTTCATTTTACGTAGCTTGTTGGGAACAACCCTGCTCCTTGCAGAGCAGACTAAAGTGAACTAGATGGATGCATTGATAGGACATGCACTGTATCTCACAAAGACCACATTCAAACTGTGAAAGTAACTATTGTTTGGTTGTCAGTGTACGTCATTAATTCACAGATGCACGTTTTTAGATTTAGATGGTTGAAGGTGTCGACGAATTGCAGGTGATTTGCGTACGTCCACTTAGCTAAGGGTGTAACAGCTGTTTGAGAGTGTGGTTTTGAAGAATCATTTTTTAGCAGGTGGTCGTTTCAAAGTGGCGCCCCCATCGGTAAATTGCATATTTTTAAAACAAATAACCGGTGACAGTTTACATGAGTGATCCGGCAGTTTACGCTTTTGTGTAACACTGGAGTGGTAGATGAAGAAAGATAGTCATGCTCGAAATGCAGGCGTTAAAAATGCGCTAAAACGATGTAAATACCGAAATTCTGATCGCAGCTTTGTTAAGTGCTGTGTCATCCCCTGTGCATGTGAGCTACGTGTCGATCAGAGGATTAGTGATTTAGAGGAAAGGGATTCTCTAAATGTAGATGTATTTTTTCAGACTGTGGATATAATGGACTGCATGGATTTACATACAGTCCATTTTAGAGAGAGTACATTGCAAGTCAATTAGGATTTTAATACCTTGATAACGATCCTTGTGTCTAAGTTGCATGTCAGGTGCAAACTGACACACGTGACTTACAAATATGCGTTGACTTCGCACTAACAATGCTTTTACGAATGTGCATATACTTATAAATTATATATACTGCTGATGTGACATAACGAAAAACAGAATAATATCTTATTTTCTCTGCAGAAGAATAGCACACGCGCTGTACAGCTTTGAGCGACCCGAAACATTTCACTGTGTAAACAGAAAAACAAGACACTTCACTGAAAACAGTAATTATACAACAAATGTGCGATGTTTCGTCACTGCATTAATGGGGAACAAAAATACACTTTTACCTTTGCCTGAATTTCGTCCTGGTGGCAAATCATGTGAATAGGAGAAGTATAAAAAGGGACTTTGTTACTTAAATTTCCTTTTTTTTGGAGACTCAATTCAGGTTCTAAACAAAGCTGTCTTAACACCTTTGATAGCAACTTTTCGCCAACTGCATATTTGCGTTTCAAATCAGACTCGCGTTTGGAATGAATGACGATGCTCTGAACCAGTAGTGAAGTAAGTTTGTACTTGGCGGTTAATGTGCGGAAGAGAGTACTCTAATGTGTCTTTTGTGTTGAGTTTGGAGGCGGAGTTCAGTCGACTTGGGGTAAATGGCTGAAGGTCGCACGTTGGATGTTCGTTGAAAAGGAAGCTCGTTCTTTGTAGATTTGGAAACCGAGTTAATAGATTACGTACGGTAATTGACGACTTGTGGGTCGTAACTTCTCAAGTAAGCCAGTATACAAGTCGACAACAAAATGCGTTTTGTCATTGAGGTAAGATTTTTGTCGATTGAATAACTGTTGCTCCCGGCTAGCTTGCTTTAAGATAACGGAGAGGCGTGGGGGAACCATGTGAGCGTTAGGAATCACAATTAGGCCGCACTAGAACTCTGTGCATCTACTGTCAGCCTCTCCCAGTATGCATCTTACAGCTCTTGATGATTTTTGAATCCTGCAGCAGTTTTAATCGCCGTATCGGAAGTTTTAAATCATTGAAAGTTTAGCGAGTCATATAGAACATCGTATAACCTACGGAAGACATATGGAGTAAGGTATATCTTTGTTTGCATAGACTAGGTTTTCCGTTACTTTCAAGCCCACAGGGCGCAGAAATATCACTCGTCGATTGTCGCTTCAGAGTTTTGCATTCTGGATATTCCTCGTTGGGATTTAAATTGTGTTTACTTTAAAGTGTGTTTTATAAATCATGGATAATAAACCGACTTTACATTGCTAATGTTTTAGCCAAGGGTTGTAAACGGTTTTGTTTGAACTAGTGTAGAATTCTTCAGGCTAGATACCTTTGTCGTTACCCTCTCTTGCGTCAAGCGAAACTGTAGTCACATTGTGTAAACAAACATGCAGCTACCAACCGCTGGGAGATTCTTTACGCTGTCTTCTCTATGTTTCATGTAAACGTTTTTACGCCATATATAATGGAAACATGATTAACGTGTAATAACAAGCGTCATAGGTGTACGCTAACTTGTGCACACTATTATGACCAAAAAAGTGTTCAAATATGCACAGTGCTTTAATTGCAAAGTTTCAAACATTACCCGTTATCAGTGTGTCATTCTTCTGTGCCCATGTCAGGTAACCTCCAAGGGAGCCGGTCTGAACCCTAATGCCAAGGTGTGGCAGGAGATCCCGGCAATGCCCAGTGAGACGCCTGTGGACTGCACAGAGGTCTCCCCCTGGTCCCAGACCAGTATCACTGAGGGTAAGACACCACACCTCTCGTCTGTCTTAAGGATAGGAAACAGTCCTAAGTCTTGCACTTATTTGAGTAATGCATTAAAACGGACTGTCTAATGAATCTGTTTACTGTCATTTCTGTGTTGTTCAGAGTCATCCTCTGGATGTAAACCATACACACCTGGATTCACACCCCCCGTTGACAACTCCTCCTCAGCCACGGCAGAAGGTGCTGTCAATGGTATGGACCCCCCAGACCTGGGCTTTTCTCTTTCTGAGCCCAGTATTGGGACTACTGGTTAGTAACAGTTACAGTTACTTTTGACGCATCCCTTTATACACCAGTATTACTGTTTTTTTGGGGGGGGGGGGGGGGGTTGTCATTCCTCATTATGCTATTATGCTATGTAAAATTGATGTATTTGCATATTAAAATATACTTTTTCCTAGCTTTGTTTAATATGCTGTTTTATTATTTTATTGCCTGCAGGGGAGTGCAAGGCATCAGAGGAACAGCCCTTATCAGCAGAGAACTTGAGAGAATCCCTCAAAAAAGAACTTGAATTTTGCTTCTCCAGGTGAGTGACGGTCCAACCTCCATACTTTTCTTACAATAAGTTGCAGTTGAGTCAGTAGCTTTTCTGCTCACCCATATCGCTCTGTTTCTTTCACAGGGAGAATTTGTCCAAGGATTTGTACTTGATGTCCCAGATGGACAGTGATCAGTTTGTGCCCATCTGGACCATAGCCAATATGGAAGGAATCAAAGTCCTCACCACTGACATGGACCTCATTTTGGATGTGCTGAGATGTATGTGTGGAGATTTTTTTTCTGTTCTTTATTTGTTTTGGGGTTTTTATTTGGCATTAGAGCTGTTCACTGTGGTGTCTTTGGATTTATCATGTGTACAGATCATATTCATAAAGCGCTCAGTCATAGCTGTTGTTTGTTCTTATGATGTTACACTGCCCCCCCCCCCCCTCCTGTTTAGCATCTCCTATGGTTCAAGTGGATGAGAAAGGAGAGAAAGTCAGGCCCAATCACAAACGTTGCATCATCATCTTGAGGGAGGTTCCTGAAACCACACCTGTTGAGGTAATGAGAATTTAGCAGTGACATGAAAGAACATGTCTCTTTTGTTCCTCTGTTTAAGTTGTTTAAGACTGTTTTTTGGTACCTCTATCCTCAGGAAGTGGAAGCCCTCTTTAAGAATGACAACTGTCCAAAAGTGATCAGCGTTGAGTTTGCACACAACAATAATTGGTACATTACATTCCAATCAGATACAGATGCCCAACAGGTGAGTTTAAAAATTCAACATTGCTACATCCAGACCTAAATTCAGCAATAATGTTACTCTATTCCATATTAGATCAATTGAAAGCCTTATCCTTTTTATATTGAACTCTGCTTATGTTTGTTTAACTGTTCATTTTCTTTATTTTTTTCTAGGCACACAGATATTTAAGGGAAGAAGTTAAAACATTTCAGGGAAAACCAATCATGGTGAGTGACTGTCTCTTTCTTAGAGCTCAGAACATATTACACACAGAAGTATCCCAGATGTAAAAAAAATAAATGTGTCTTCCTTAAATCATCTCTCTCTCTTTGCTCCAGGCCAGAATAAAAGCCATCAATACGTTCTTTGCAAAGAATGGCTACCGTAGCCTGGACTGCAGCATGTACTCCCATCAGTCCCAAACGCAGTCCCAGTATAGTTCCCCCCTCTTCATGCAGCCTGTCTACAGCCCTCAGCAGCAGTACCCTCTCTATGGCATCGTTCATCCCACATGGACTCCATCTCCTCCTCCGTACTTTGAAACTCCCCTGGTAAAGCACCTTTTTTTTTTTTTTCTTAACCCCTTTTACTTTTATGATCACACATCTTTCAAACAGTATTATCTTTTACAGAGGTCACAAGTTTGGCTTTCAGGAATGAGACATGTATTTAAAAATGTATCATAGATATAGGAAAAAGAACAAAAATAAAGGAAACAAACTGCAAGTTGTAGAATTGAGGAGAGAATTGTGTTAAGAGGACTGTGTTTGGTTGGTGATGCTCTTTTGCACTCCTTGCTACCACAGGCACCTTTTCCAAATAGCGGTTTTGTCAATGGATTTAGCTCACCTGGACACTACAAAACGAACTCAAACTCCCTGAACATCGGTCGCCCCTTCAGCCGAAACCGGTAGGTCCCGTTGGGTTTTCTTACCCCTCCACTTCTCGTTCTCTCTGGTCTTTCGTCTTAAGCAAGAAATTACTGCAGAGTCCTCCTTTGGTTTGGTCTGAAGGTCTAGAGATGTGTGTAGTTGGTTTGTTTTATAGTTGTGAAGAGAGCGTTTTCCTAAGATGATGGACAGGCTGTTAAAACGATGTCAATGTGTAAAATGTGTCGGGTAAGCAGCGTGAATGCTAAATCTGTCATTGTACTTGCTCTTCAACTCTTCAATTCTTCTTCCTGGTTTTCAGCGTTCCGCTTTATTCAAGAAAGAATGTAATAAATGCCTTCAGGTACAGCCATTTAAGCCCCAGGCTCTCTTTACATCAGTCTAATCATTACCCTCCATCCCATACCCCGCCTCACAAATGACTAAACCATCCAATCAAAATGTCTTGTATTTCACCTATGACAACTCGTCTCTCTTTTTTTTTTTTAATTTACTAATATAAAATCAGACCCATAAACACCACCCTAGTCTATGTGATATAGATGTGTATGTATGGTTTATGGTTTCTCACATGACCAAATGATCATTGGGTGATTGAATTTACTTTTAATTTGCTTATCAAGGTTTTTTTTCTTTTTGTTTTGTTTGTTTTTTCGTTCAGATAACAAGCTCACACTCTAAACTCATTGGCAGATACATTTTAACAACATTGGCGCAATCCAACGTTTGTTCTAGATAAAACCATTTTTTCCTCTACTGATAGCAAAACTCCAGTTTTGGCTGATTTCATTTGTCATTTGGTCGTCGTTCATTTCTGTGGGCATTACCATATTGACAAAGAACACTGATCCATCTCATAACTAACAAGACATGCTGTGTTCAGTCTGTGTCTTATGATGTATTTATCATGCTGAAACTTGGTTCTCTTAGTAATCTGCTAACAAAGAGATGTTGTATCTCTTTGACCAACAGTGGTTTTTGTAAGTTTAATGCATTACCTCTCTTGTGGTTACATTAGAGGACATTTGACCTCTCTCATTTGGATTCAGTGAAGAAAAAATGCGAGTAATATATAGGAGTGTGACTCTGTCTTTCCCCCAATCAAAAGTGCCAGAACAATCTGAATCCCACACACCAAGATGACAATTTATTTAAATAAAGGTACAAATCAATGGGACCAAAATGCATTAATCTGCAAACATCAGTGCTCTCTCTACTTTTGTTTCCTCCCATGTTTTAACTTGCTCAGCCATTGCATGCTGCTTACAAGCTATAAAGTTATCATCCACTGTTTTCAACTCATTTAAAAACCAATAATGTTATATTCGTAAGCGGTCAAATATTTTTATGATGGAAAAATTTTGATATAAAAAAAAAAAAGCAGCCCCCCCCCTTTTCATAGTGTAAAACAACATGTGATGAAAACACTGTGCTTCAACTCACTCTCTGTGAACAGGAACCATGTGAAGCCTCAGACGAGACCCACCGATGGGGTGGCCTCCACCGTGAGCCTGGTCGACGGCCTGCCTGGCGTGCGGAGTCCCCAGCCTCCCTCCAGCAGTAGCTCTCTGCCGGGCTCCTCTGAGCTCAGCTCCTCCTTCCCCCACCTGTCCTCCTCTGAACCTGCAGACGACTCCAGCGTGGCTGGCCGTGGAAGGTAGGCCGCGTACCATCTCTACAGCAGGTTGCCATACAGCGGGCACTGAAGCATTCTGTATAGTTTTGGCCTCTGTGAAATCTTTACGAGGCTGTTTGT